>NC_084743.1:23747061-23774561 GCF_033978785.1 Entelurus aequoreus | reverse complement strand
TATATTGATATATAATGTATATATTGTGTTTTTTATGTTGATTTAATAAAAAATAATATTTTTTTTATTTTTTATTTTTTCTCTATTTTTTATTTTTAAATTTCTTGTCCACGGACCGGTACCGGGCCACGGCCCAGTAGTTGAGGACCACTGGTCTAGGCCCCTTGCATACTCATAGTGCACACGCTGTTTGCTGCACGGTAGCCATATTGGTTTGGTTGACAAACCACTTTGTTCACCGGAGGTAAACATGTCAGAATAAGTAAGTCACGTGACTGAATACAAAGAATGAGCCAATAATGGCCAATACTACTTTTCATTCTTTTAGTCATTTTTTTTTTGCTTGAAAATACTATATTTGAGGCAACATTTTTTTCATAGAATATGCTTAAAAAAATCGAACAAAATCTTTGATGCGGTGAAAACCGCAATATTTGAAATGCGATTCGTCGAGGGACGTGTGTAGCAGCCCATCACTCCTACAAACCAGCCATCATTTACAAATACACACATGGGATTGACGCTAAGTGGAAGTTTGTCATATCTACCAGTTGCCTGTGGTGGTGCACAAGTTAAATTTGAAGAAATAAAAACAATAAAAACATCAGGTTTTATCTTCAACTGTCTATTACCCGACGGCTTATATGTTAGCTACCTCTCTTTGTTTATAATGTATATTTTCTGCTGGATCTACTTTTTATTTTTTATTTTTTGCTGCAGCTGTTACATATACTGGAATATTGTACATGGTGATTGTATATATTATATCAAAATATAATATAATATAATAATATAATATATCAGTATAGGTTAGAGTGTCCGCCCTGAGATCGGTAGGTCGTGAGTTCAAACCCCGGCCGAGTCATACCAAAGACTAGAAAAAATGGGACTCATTACCTCCCTGCTTGGCACTCAGCATCAAGGGTTGGAATTGGGGGTTAAATCACCAAAAATGATTCCCGGGCGCAGCCACTGCTGCTGCTCACTGCTCCCCTCACCTTCCAGGGGGTGATCAGGGGTGATGGGTCAAATGCAGAGAATAATTTTGCCACACCTAGTGTGTGCGTGATAATCATTGGTACTTTCACTTTTAACTTAGTATTATATACTGTATATATAATGTATACATATTACATATATGTTATATTTTATGTTGCTAGTATGGTACATTTTTAGTCCACTTAATACCTGCATTATCCTTTCCATCCTTTGAAACTGAGCTACTGTGTGGAACAATTTCCCTTGTGGATGAATAAAGTTTGTCTAAAACTAAGTCTAAGTCTAACTGCAGTGTGAATTTCCATTGGCGTAAACAACACTGCAATAAATGATTATATATTTTTTTGTACGCCACACAGTACTCTTATTGGTTATGGCAAATCTTCAAGGAGTAGGAAGGTGACCTTTTGGAAAATAGAACATGCGGTTGCATTTAGAAAATAGTGGGGGAGTGCGCTTGTGATGGTTGTTGGCCGGGAGGTAGATTCTGGGTAAGAGGGTGGAATGAAATTGCTCACAGAAGTCCTCCGCTCGTCTTCCAGAATGTCTATCCGGGAAGGGGGAAGACAACCAATCAGCAGAAGCGCAAGGTAACCTTTCTCTAATTGATGTCTTTGTGTGCCCAGCGCAGCAGGCGACCATATTGTGAGGGAGTAGGGAGTCGCCTGGGCTCCAGCATGTGGCTGGGTTTGACAGGAGGGGGTTGATGAAACCGTACTGTGCAGGAGCCACAATCAGCTGCTAATGAAACGACACGCTCTGAAGTGTGCACATGACAATATACCACTGTTGTCTGGCAACATGCGTTACTGTACTGTATGAATTGTTGCATCAGACCAGTCACTGGTCAATCCCAAGTTCTTTCGGATGACATATATGTTGAGTAAGACGGACCATCAAGACAGAATAGCAATATTACCGGGTTTTACTAAAGCTTTAAGAGACCAGTCTTACAATGCGTTAATAGCGGCATCAATAAGTGGTCTGAAAATCAAACGGAAAGAGTCAGCTTATTTAGTATGAAAACAGCCCTCTCCCGCCCAAAAATAAATCAATCAATCAATCAAAGTTTACTTATATAGCCCTAAATCACGAGTGTCTCAAAGGGCTGCACAAGCCACAACAACATCCTCGGCTCAGATCCCATAAATACAGCCTTATTGTTCTAAACTCCATCCATCCATTTTATACCGCTTGTCCCTTTCGGGGTCGCGGGGGGTGCTGGAGCCTATCTCAGCTGCATTCGGGCGGAAGGCGAGGTACACCCCGGACAAGTCGCCACCTCATCGCAGGGCCAACACAGATAGACAGACAACATTCACACTCACATTCACACACTAGGGCCAATTTAGTGTTGCCAATCAACCTATCCCCAGGTTCTAAACTGATAAGGTAAAAAGGGAGTACATTATACTCCCAAGACACATTCCAGCGCCTTCAAGGTTAAACGCAGAGTTGACTAGCGGACATAGGATACAAGCACAAAGTGAGTAATAATCAGTGATGAGAGAAAAAAAAAAAGCAAATGCGTTTTTGAAAATATGTAAATATTAAATGTTATTATAAATGCGGCCATTACTACATTTGAACTACCGTTCAAAAATTTGGGGTCACCCAAACAATTTTGTGGAATAGCCTTCATTTTTAAGAACAAGAATAGACTGTCACGTTTCAGATGAAAGTTCTCTTTTTCTGGCCATTTTGAGCGTTTAATTGACCCCACAAATGTGATGCTCCAGAAACTCAATCCGCTCAAAGGAAGGTCAGTTTTGTAGCTTCTGTAACGAGCTAAACTGTTTTCAGATGTGTGAACATGATTGCACAAGGGTTTTCTAATCATCAATTAGCCTTCTGAGCCAATGAGCAAACACATTGTACCATTAGAACACTGGAGTGATAGTTGCTGGAAATGGGCCTCTATACACCTATGTAGATATTGCACCAAAAACCAGACATTTGCAGCTAGGATAGTCATTTACCACATTAGCAATGTATAGAGTGTATTTCTTTAAAGTTAAGACTAGTTTAAAGTTATCTTCATTGAAAAGTACAGTACTTTTCCTTCAAAAATAAGGACATTTCAATGTGACCCCAAACTTTTGAACGGTAGTGTATATACTTACATCATGTATATAAAACTTCAATGCAGGTGTTTGGATGTTTTTTTAAGGGCTTTATAGGCAGAATCCCACGGCTACTTTTGTAAGCAAACGTTTGATCGCATTTACTTAATATTTAGAATGCAAAAAAAATAAAAAATAACATCCATCATCATGTCTTTCATAATGATTGTGAACGATAGGCAAAATTCCCAAAAAAGTACAGTTCCCCTTTAAGTGGATCACAACTGACTAACTATTTATTAAGAGAACTATTGCATTTACAAATAATTTATTTAAATTGTGTACAAAATGAGAACAGAAAGTGAACACATGTGTCAGTAATTGCTATGAAGTGAGAAAGGTTAGATTAGATTAGATAGCATGTGCTTCTTCCTACTCCTTTTTAGGACATGTATAGACCAGGGGTCGGCAACCTTTACCACTCAAAGAGCCATTTTGACCAGTTTCACAAATTAAAGAAAACAATGGGAGCCACAAAACTCTTTTGAAATTTAAAATGAAACAACACTGCATACAGAGTTTTTTATTGCTATGTGCTATGTATAAACCAGAGGTCTCAGGCACGCGGCCCGTGAGATGTTATTTTGCGGCCCACACCTTAATATGAACATTTTATGTTAGTGCGGCCCGCAAGTTTTATATGAATGGCGCTTGACAGAGTCATACTTGCCAACCTTCCCGAATTTTCCGGGAGATCCCCGTAATTCAGGGCTACTATCCTCTCGAATGTTTGCTGATTTTCACCCAAAAAACACTAGTAAGGGCTTGCAGTGACGGCACTGCCATTAGCGCCCTCTACAACCTGTACTAACGGCCTGCAAGCCCGGTCACATGTTGTACGCGGCCTCTGCCTGCACACGTAAGTGACTGCAAGGCATACTTGATCAACAGCCATACAGGTTACACCCCGCCCACCTCAACCAAAGCACGGAGGTTTTTTATTATTATTATTATTATAGAGGTTTATTTGAAATAGGGACAGATACAAAAACATAGACATCTGAAACAGTTATCCGATGCATGCATCACAGTGTTTGTAGCCAAAGCTAATTTACAACACTTGTCCCAATTAATGTGTGGGGGGGCAGGGTTTGGTGGTAGCGGGGGTGTATAATGTAGCCCGGAAGAGTTAGTGATGCATGTTGATTGATTGATTGATTGATTGATTGAGACTTTTATTAGTAGGTTGCACAGTGAAGTACATATTCCGTACAATTGACCACTAAATGGTAACACCCGAATAAGTTTTTCAACTTGTTTAAGTCGGGGTCCACTTAAATTGATTCATGATACAGATATATACTATCATATATACTATCATCATAATACAGTCATCACACAAGATGATCACATTGAATTATTTACATTATTTATAATCAGGGGTGTGGAGGGGCGGGGGGGTGGGGGGGGGGTGGGGGGGGGTATGGACATCAAGTAGTGGACATAGAGAGAGAGAGAGAGAGAGAGAGAGAGAGAGAGAGAGAGAGAGAGAGAGAGAGAGAGAGAGAGAGAGAGAGAGAGAGATCAGAAGGCATAAGAAAAAGAAAAAGTATCTGCATTTGATTGTTTACATTTGATTATTAGCAATCCGGGGAGAGTGTTAGTTTAGGGTTGTAGCTGCCTGGAGGTGAACTTTTATTGCGGTTTTGAAGGAGGATAGAGATGCCCTTTCTTTTATACCTGTTGGGAGCGCAT
Organism: Entelurus aequoreus; assembly: GCF_033978785.1. Lineage (NCBI taxonomy): Eukaryota > Metazoa > Chordata > Actinopteri > Syngnathiformes > Syngnathidae > Entelurus > Entelurus aequoreus. Next base: position 23,769,744 of record NC_084743.1, on the reverse strand, counting down.
TCCACATTGATGTGGCATAGAAAGAGAATGAGTTAAGACCTTTGTTAGTTCGGAATCTGGGTTTAACGTGGTTAGTGGAGCTCCCCCTGGTGTTGTGGTTATGGCGGTCATTTACATTAAGGAAGTAGTTTGACATGTACTTCGGTATCAGGGAGGTGTAGCGGATTTTATAGACTAGGCTCAGTGCAAGTTGTTTAACTCTGTCCTCCACCTTGAGCCAGCCCACTTTAGAGAAGTGGGTAGGAGTGAGGTGGGATCTGGGGTGGAGGTCTAGAAGTAACCTGACTAGCTTGTTCTGAGATGTTTGGAGTTTAGATTTGAGGGTTTTGGAGGTGCTGGGGTATAAATAATTATATATATATATATATATAATTCTGGGTATTTGTTCTGTTGTGTTTATGTTGTGTTACGGTGCGGATGTTCTCCCAAAATGTGTTTGTCATTCTTGTTTGGTGTGGGTTCACATTGTGGGGCATATTAGTAAGAGTGTTAAAGTTGTTTAAATCGCCACTCTCAGTGTACCCTGTATGGCTGTTGGCCAAGTATGCCTTGCAGTCACTTGCGTGTGTAAGCAGAAACCCCATACAACATGTGACTTGGCCAGCACGCAGATAGTATGGTGATAAAAGCGGACGCGATGACAGGTTGTACAGGGCGCTAATAAAGACAGTGCCATCACGGCACGCCCTCACTATTGTTGTCCTGGTGGAAATCGGAGAATGGTTACCCTGGAAGATTTACGGGAGAGGCACTGAAATTCGGAAGTCTCCCGGAAAAATCGGGGGTATAGACAAATGAAAATAGGTCAAATATGTGACATATCTTATTGATTCTGCATACATGTTCAAAATTCATTTCAACCAACTTTTTGTGAGTAGTGGATATGATAAAGGTGTATTTTTTTAAATGCTACTAGACAACATGTGGAGTAAGAGGGAGCAAAAAGCAACGACAAAAAAAGAGTAACAAGAATAGTGAGAGAAATACCAGAACAAAAAAAAAAATCACTAATGGAACATTGTATCTTTAATAAGTTACCCAAAGTTTCCGTTGCTTATTCAGGCACAGACCAAATGACGCTGTGCGCGTGTTGTGGAAGTAAATCCAATCATGCACCTTCTTTGTAATTATCTTTGCACAAAGCAAAGGCATTTGTCCTCGGATTCTCCACCATCCATTTCATTTTCCAAGAGCAGCAGACACTTGCAACAACCAACAAACAGCATCCCCAAATGCTCATTACCTGGTCAATGAGCTCATAAATGTCACACTCTGCAGCTTTTGTTCTTTTTTTATGTGACATAAGTAGCTACTCTGACTGGCCACATTTAATCTTAATGCAACACCACTAGGTCCTATTAAACGGAGGCTTTAAGAATAGCGAACCTGTATGTACTGCAGCATTTAAACACACACCTGACATTTATTATGTTTTTTTCAAATTATTTTGGAAGGTTTGAGGATTTGTTTTGGTGGAACAAGCACTGAAATACGAATGCAATAACTATTGTAATTTTAAACAACGTTTTATATTTATAGTAAGTTCTAAAGCAAGCCAAAGAGGCAAAATGTCTTGTAAATTTCCCCAAACATAAAAAAAGCTACTAAAACTGTGGATTACTTTATACTCTGTTTTTACTTTTATTCCTATTATGTCAATGACAGGGCAACACAGAGTGTGACAAAACACAACAATGGACCAGTAAGGACTGAACTGCAAGGGAAACACTGTAATTGTTGTCTTATTTGTTTACTCTAAATGACAATAGCAGCGGCCCCCTTTGGGTTGTGCTAAAAAAAAGCATAATTTGAACGACGAATACAGGCCAAACTTTACCAAATGTTCACCCTTTTGTGTGCGGCAAGTGGAGAAGTGTTAACTTAACATCAGTGGTGTTCAAAGTACGGCTGATTTTTTTTCACAACCCGCGGCACATTCTAAAAATATTACTACTACACAAAAAAAAAAAAACACAAAAATTGCACTGTAAGAGCAAACCGGTGTAATGTATCGGGTAAAAATATCCCGATTATGGGATTGGATCAAAAGCTGATAATTGCCTTAACTGATCTTTACCACAGCTGTGACAAAGTGTGTACAGTAGCCATATGTGTTGCAGTCTACCTGACACATGAAACGTGACGAATTGGGCAGGTCCACTTTCCACTTCAGCCACCTGATGTCCGTACAGCAGCGGTCCCCAAACTTTTTGACTCGGGGCCCACCTTGGGTTAAAAAAATGGCCGGGGATAAGCTTTATGTATATATATATATATATATATATATATATATATATATATATATATATATATATATATATATATATATATATATATATATATATATATATATATATATATATATATATATATATATATATATATACACACTACCGTTCAAAAGTTTGGGGTCACATTGAAATGTTCTTATTTTTTAAAGAAAAGCACTGTACTTTCCAATGAAGATAACTTTAAACTAGTCTTAACTTTAAAGAAATACACTCTATACATTGCTAATGTCGTAAATGACTATTCTAGCTGCAAATGTCTGGTTTTTGGTGCAATATCTACATAGGTGTATAGAGGCCCATTTCCAGCAACTATCACTCCAGTGTTCTAATGGTACAATGTGTTTGCTCATTGGCTCAGAAGGCTAATTGATGATTAGAAAACCCTTGTGCAATCATGTTCACACATCTGAAAACAGTTTAGCTCATTACAGAAGCTACAAAACTGACTTTCCTTTGAGCAGATTGAGTTTCTGGAGCATCACATTTGTGGGGTCAATTAAACGCACAAAATGGCCAGAAAGAGAGAACTTTCATCTGAAACTCGACAGTCTATTCTTGTTCTTAGAAATGATGGCTATGCCACAAAATTGTTTGGGTGACCCCAAACTTTTGAACGGTAGTGTATATATTTTCCAAACGTGATGATGTCACGTTATCGATGGGAAAATGCATTTTTAGACAATATGATTTGCCTGAGCGGAGACACCAAGAGTATCAAGCGGTAGAAAATGTATTAGAAAGGACATTTTTGAAAAATAAATAATAAATAAAAATAATAATAAAATATGTATATATATATATATATATATATATATATATATATATATATATATATATATATATATATATATATATATATATATATATATATATATATATATATATATATATATATATATATATATATACTTTTTTATTTTAGTTTTTAACTTGGGATTTCCCACGTGCCGGGTTTTGGACGCTGGCGGGCCAGATCCGGCCCGTGGGCCGTAGTTTGGGGACCCCGCGCCTGCAAGGCTGCAGGCAATCTTCAATCTGCGCACCTGGGTCTGATGAGGGCAGGCAGCATAAAGACCAGCGGACCCGAATATCCAGTGCCGGAACGTAGTTCACTGTCGCAGTAAGCATCCCGTCTCTGGCTTCCCTCCTGTGTACTTGCTCTTTCTCTGTGCCTTCCCTGTTCCCGTGTCTTATGTCCTTTGTGTTTCCAGTAGTGCTTCCCCTGGATTCCGGACTGCCTCCCTTGGTCCTCGACCCCTGCTTGGACACAGACTTTGTTGCTTCTCTCCAGCCCCCGACCGCTTGCCTGCCGAAGGACTGCCTTCTCACCTTACCCCTTTGGCCTGACGAAGGATCCCTCCAACACACACGTTCAACAAACTCTGGTAACATTTACACGGTTAATTCTACGCATCGACTTGCACCTTTCACTTAGAGTAGCGTACACATCCCACCCATTCATCAGTGTCAATAAACCAATTGAACTGATTGCAGCCTTTGTGTCGTCTTCATCTTCTGCCGTACGTAATATAAAACAACACATTTTGTTTTACAAAAATTATTTCACTGGTTTTGAACATGATAAGTATCAAATATTATTTATTATTATTATTGTATTATTTATTATTATTATTTATTTAAATGAAAAATTAAATATCAAAATGTCTACGCGTCCTTAGATTTGTTCAGTCTTCAGTGACCCTTAGTGCACGACCAACAAATGAACCCCATAGGTCAGGCCTGGGCAATTATTTTGCCAAATTTAGAGAAAAAAAATGGTCTGGGGTCGGTATATCTATTTTTATGAACACTAATACAAAACCTCACAATTATGTCGGATTGAATGCTAAAAACTTTATGACAGACCGCCTTAAAAAACGGAATGGAATTTAATTTTTTTTTACTGAATGACACACGCAGAATGTACATATAAATAAAGAATATGGGATTTACAATATTAACTATGAACGATAAAACACGGAATATTGACAACTAAAGATGTCCGATAATGGCTTTTTTGCCGATATCCGATATTCCGATATTGTCCAACTCTTAATTACCGATTCCGATATCAACCGATACCGATATATACAGTCGTGGAATCAACACATTATTATGCATAATTTTGTTGTGATGCCCCGCTGGATGCATTAAACAATGTAACAAGGTTTTCCAAAATAAATCAACTCAAGTTATGGAAAAGGTGGGCGTTGTTGAGGTGGGGGGTTGGGTTGGTAGCGGGAGTGTATATTGTAGCGCCCCGGAAGAGTTAGTGCTGCAAGGGGTTCTGGGTATTTGTTCTGTTGTGTTTATGTTGTGTTACGGTGCGGATGTTCTCCCGACATGTGTTTGTCATTCTTGTTTGGTGTGGGTTCACAGTGTGGCGCATATTTGTAACAGTGTTAAAGTTGTTTATACGGCCACCCTCAGTGTGACCTGTATGGCTCTTGATCAAATATGACTTGCATTCACTTGTGTGTGTGAAAAGCCGTAGATATTATGTGATTGGGCCGGCACGCAAAGGCAGTGCCTTTAAGGTTTATGGCGCTCTGTACTTCTCCCTACGTCCGTGCACCACTCCGTACAGCGGCGTTTTAAGAAGTAATAAAATGTACTTTTTGAAACTAATACCGACAATTTCCGATATTACATTTTAAAGCATTTATCGGCATCTCTATTGACAACATATGAATGTCACACATGCCCTTTTGCAGGTGTTCTGCTAAAGATAAGCAGACTGGACGGAGGCTGTGAACTTGTCCAAAAGTCAGAATTTATCACAATTCTTGGATGTCGTTAGATTGTGCAGGTGTGCGGAATGATGCGGCAGGCACGAGCTTGTGAAATGCAACGTGATCATTGAAGCCTTTCCTCTGGCAATAGTGAGAGCGGTTGATGGTGTGCCTGCAGTGTTATCTTGGCTGGGCTTTGATAAGGTGATAATTGTTCTGGTACATAGCCTCCAGCCTTGTAGTGGATATCTGACACTTGGAGTATCTCTTTCGTTTCGTGGCGTTCTTGCAAATGTCACTTTGATGAGCCTCCGACATGACAGATAAGAATTCCATTTTTTTTTAACAAAAAGAATGATGTCTCTTTTATTACATACAGTGTCTACTCAAAGCACAATATATTTATATATTGTGAATTTAGCCCATTGAAAGAATCAGCGACTCATTTGATATGATGATTTGGTTTCTGAAAGGGAAACTGCACTTTTTTGGGGGAATTTTATGTCTATTGTTTACAATAATTATGATTATGTATTTTGTATTAATGCATTCTAAATATCAAGCCAATGGGATCAAAAGTCCATTTACAAAAGAGCTTATGGTCGCCGATCTAACCTGCCTATAAAGCCCTTAAAAACATCCAAACTCCTTCATTAAGGTTTTATATACAAACCCTGTATCCATATGAGTTGGGAAATTGTGTTAGATGTAAATATAAACGGAATACAATGATTTGCAAATCCTTTCCAACCCATATTCAATTGAATGCACTACAAAGACAAGACATTTTTGATGTTCAAACTCATAAACTTTTTTTTTTTTTTGCAAATAATAATTAACTTAGAATTTCACGGCTGTAACACGTGCCAAAGTAGTTGGGAAAGGGCATGTTCACCACTGTGTTACATGGCCTTTCCTTTTAACAACACTCAGTAAACGTTTGGGAACTGAGGAGAAACATTTTTTAAGCTTTTCAGGTGGAATTCTTTCCCATTCTTGCTTGATGTACAGCTTAAGTTGTTCAACAGTCCGGGGGTCTCCGTTGTGGTATTTGAGGCTTCATAATGCGCCACACATTTTCAATAGGAGACAGGTCTGGACTACAGGCAGGCCAGTCTAGTACCCGCACTCTTTTACTATGAAGCCACATTGATGTAACACGTGGCTTGGCATTGTCTTGCTGAAATAAGCAGGGGCGTCCATGGTAACGTTGCTTGGATGGCAACATATGTTGCTCCAAAACCTGTATGTACCTTTCAGCATTAATGGCGCCTTCACAGATGTGTAAGTTACCCATGTCTTGGGCACTAATACACCCCCATACCATCACAGATGCTGGCTTTTCAACTTTGCGCCTATAACAATCCGGATGGTTCTTTTCCTTTTTGGTCTGGAGGACACGACGTCCACAGTTTCCAGAAACAATTTTGAAATGTGGACTCGTCAGACCACAGAACACTTTTCCACTTTGTATCAGTCCATTTTAGATGAGCTCAGGCCCAGCGAAGCCGGTGGCGTTTCTGGGTGTTGTTGAAAAACAGTTTTCGCCTTGCATTGGAGAGTTTTAACTTGCACTTACAGATGTAGCGACCAACTGTAGTTACTGACAGTGGGTTTCTGAAGTGTTCCTGAGCCCATGTGGTGATATCCTTTACACACTGATGTCGCTTGTTGATGCAGTACAGCCTGAGGGATCGAAGGTCACGGGCTTAGCTGCTTACGTGCAGTGATTTCTCCAGATTCTCTGAACCCTTTGATGATATTACGGACCGTAGATGGTGAAATCCCTAAATTCCTTGCAATAGCTGGTTGAGAAAGGTTTTTCTTAAACTGTTCAACAATTTGCTCACGCATTTGTTGACAAAGTGGTGACCCTCGCCCCATCCTTGTTTGTGAATGACTGAGCATTTCATGGAATCTACTTTTATACCCAATCATGGCACCCACCTGTTCCCAATTTGCCTGTTCACCTGTGGGATGTTCCAAATAAGTGTTTGATGAGCATTCCTCAACTTTATCAGTATGTATTGCCACCTTTCCCAACTTCTTTGTCACGTGTTGCTGGTATCAAATTCTAAAGTTAATGATTATTTGCAAAAAAATATATGTTTATCAGTTTGAACATCAAATATGTTGTCTTTGTAGCATATTCAACTGAATATGAGTTGAACATGATTTGCAAATCATTGTATTCCGTTTATATTTACATCTAACACAATTTCCCAACTCATATGGAAACGGGGTTTGTACATGATGTACATATATACTGTATGCAATTTAGTAACAAACACATTTATAATAACATTTAATATTTATGTATTTTGATCATTTTAAGTATAGACGGCGCATTAAATGTAAAAACATTGTTGGTTTTTTTCAACTATATCACTGATTATTGCTCACTGCAGACTGTTATTAGGATGCCGACTCCTAGAATGTTCATATATAGTTAAAGTACCACTGTGTGTGGTGAAATTACCCTCTGCATTCGACCCATCCCCTTGTTCCACTCCCTGGGAGGTGAGGGGAGCAGTGAGCAGCAGCGGTGGCCGCGCTCAGGAATCATTTTGGTGATTAAACCCCCCATTCCAACCCTTGATGCTGAGTGCCAAGCAGGGAGGTAATGGGTCCCATTTTTATAGTCCTTGGTATGACTCGGTCGGGGTTTGAACTCACGACCTACCGATCTCACCACAAGGTCACTGAGCAGGTATATATATATATATATATATATATATATATATATATATATATATATATATATATATATATATATATATATATATATATATATATATATATATATAGATATATATATATATAGATATATATATTCTTGTTTCGATGAAGAATGACTCACAATCCTTGCGTAGAAAATGGGTGGAATCTAGCGTCTTTTCTTGTCGTTCTCGCCTTGGTCTAAACTGGCTGTCAAAGTGTACCAACTTGTCGGATTACATCCTCGTCCTTCTACTATCCAGTTGAGAGACATTATTTATGATCTAGAGCAGGGGTCACCAACAGGGTGCCCGCGGGCACCAGGTAGCCCGTAAGGACCAGATGAGTAGCCCGCTGGCCTGTTCTAAAAATAGCTCAAATAGCAGCACTTACCAGTGAGCTGCCTCTATTTTTTAAATTGTATTTATTTACTAGCAAGCTGGTCTCGCTTTGCCCGACATTTTTAATTCTAAGAGAGACAAAACTCAAATAGAATTTGAAAATCCAAGAAAATATTTTAAAGACTTGGTCTTCACTTGTTTAAATAAATGCATTATTTTTTTCACTTTGCTTCTTATAACTTTCAGAAAGACAATTTTAGAGAAAAAATCCAACCTTAAAAATGATTTTAGGATTTTTAAACACATATAACTATTTACCTTTTAATTTCCTTCCTCTTCTTTCCTGACAATTTAAATCAATGTTCAAGTAAATTTATTTTTTTTATTGTAAAGAATAATAAATATATTTTAATTAAATTTTTCATTTTAGCTTCTGTTTTTTCGACGAAGAACATTTGTGAAATATTTCTTCAAACTTATTATGATTAAAATTCCAAAAATCTAGAAAATCTGTAGAATCAAATTTAAATCTTATTTCAAAGTCTTTTGAATTTCTTTTAAAATTGTTGTTCTGGAAAATCTAGAAGAAATAATGATTTGTCTTTGTTAGAAATATAGCTTGGTCCAATTTGTTATATATTCTAACAAAGTGCAGATTGGATTTTAACCTATTTAAAACATGTCATCAAAATTATAAAATTAATCTTAATCAGGAAAAATTACTAATGATGTTCCATAAATTCTTTTTTTAATTTTTTCAAAAAGATTCGAATTAGCTAGTTTTTCTCTTCTTTTTTTCGGTTGAATTTTGAATTTTAGAGAGTTGAAATTGAAGATAAACTATGTTTCGAAAATGAATTGTCATTTTTTTCGTGTTTTCTCCTCTTTTAAACCGTTCAATTAAGTGTAAATATCATTAATTAATAATAATAACATAGAGTTAAAGGTAAATTGAGCAAATTGGCTATTTCTGGCAATTTATTTAAGTGTGTATCAAACTGGTAGCCCTTCGCATTAATCAGTACCCAAAAAGTAGCTCTTGATTTCAAAAAGGTTGGTGACCCCTGATCTAGAGTAAAGTTTGACGAGCAGAGAAATAAGGAAGGAGCTCATCAGTCAACCATGTCAACATTGGCACGCAACTAAAAATAGTTTGTCTGCGTAAGTGCTTAAAATAACAATATCACTAATACTTGGTTCACATTTAATCACGAAATGTGACTGGAGTATTGTCGATGGTTTTTGGATGTTTTTTTATTGGGTTTATGGGCGGAATAGAGGACCTCTCATTGGCTCTGCTGTAAGCGGACTTTTATTAACGTTTATCAACGAGTTCGAATGCATAAAAAAATACATCCGTCCTCATGTCTTTCATAATCCAAGTTATATTATAAACAATGATGTTATACGAATTAATCGGTATGTGTCTTAATATTTTATGCTACAGGCACCGACCAAATACCGTAAACGTTTCGTCTTGATTGAAAGAATGTTTTTGACTGCCTATCAACAGACATCTTGCAAATAGTTAATAATTCTATTAAATCGGGCAATTTCCCGAAGGCTTTCAAAACTGCAGTCATTAAACCTCTTCTAAAAAAGCAGAGCCTAGATGCCTCTGTTATCAACAACTACAGACCAATTTCAAATCTACCATTCATAAGTAAAATAATTGAGAAAGTTGTCCTCCAACAACTAAATCACTTCTTGGCTTCTACTGGCTGCCACAACAACTTCCAGTCAGGATTTCGACCTCTTCATAGCACAGAGACGGCCCTTCTTAAAGTTATAAATGACATCCGTCTAAACACAGACTCTGGCAAAACTTCAGTATTAATGCTTTTGGACCTCAGTGCTGCATTTGACACTGTCGACCACTCAATACTTTTGGACAGGTTGGAAAACTGGGTGGGGATCTCAGGCACAGTTTTAAGCTGGTTCAAGTCATATCTACAAGATAGGAACTATTTTGTTTCCATTGGTGACTTTGTATCAGAACCAACCAACGTAACGTGTGGAGTCCCCCAAGGTTCAATCTTGGGGCCGACTTTATTTAACATCTATATGCTCCCACTAGGACAAATCATGCAAAATAATAACATTGACCATCATTGCTATGCCGATGACACCCAAATCTATGTAGCGCTATCACCAAATGACTATCGCCCCATAGATCTTCTGTGCCAGTGCATTGAGCAAGTCAAACACTGGATGTGCCAAAATTTCCTACAACTAAATGAAGATAAAACTGAGATAATTGTTTTTGGTGCTAAAAAAGAAAGGTTTAAAGTCATCCAACACCTTCAATCACTGTCCCTGAAAACCTCAAATAAAGCCAGAAATCTTGGGGTTATTTTAGATTCTGATTTACATTTCGACAGTCACATCAAATCAGTAACAAAATCGGCCTACTATCACCTCAAAAATGTAAAAAGACTTAGAGGGCTCATGTCAGCTCAAGACTTAGAAAAACTTGTACATGCCTTTATTACCAGTAGGCTAGACTATTGTAATGGTCTCCTTGCAGGTCTTCCCAAAAAAACTGTCAGGCAGCTACAGCTTGTTCAGAACGCTGCTGCTAGAGTTCTAACAAAGACCAAAAAATGTGAGCACATTACACCAATTCTTAAATCCTTACATTGGCTCCCTGTACATCAGAGAATAGATTTCAAAATCCTCCTGCTCACATATAAATCACTACATGGTCTAGGGCCCAAGTATATCACTGATATGCTCCCACTATATACGCCCTCTAGATCACTAAGATCTTCTGAGACCAATCTGTTAGCGGTTCCAAGAGTAAACTCAAATCAAGGGAGAGCATCATTCAGTCACTATGCAACACATAGCTGGAATAAACTTCCTGAAGATGTCAGACTCTCCCCAACTCTCACTACTTTTAAAACTAGACTGAAGACTTTTATGTTCACCTTAGCTTTCAGCTAAATCTTTTAATCTTTTAACTTTTAACGTCTGCACTGTTTTTATTTTTATTGTCTGCATTTTAATTTTGCTTTTATTTTCTTTCATTTCACTTTGTTGTCTGTGAAGCACTTTGAGTCTGCCTTGTGTATGAAAAGCGCTATACAAATAAAGTTGCCTTGCCTTGCCTTGCCTTGATTGTACGGCGTCAGAAAGAATCTAGTTCTCGCTTGGTGGATTGTGTGAGCATGTCAATTATTTTAATTAACTTACAGTGCGAGCTGGCAGCGCGGTGGAACATAGGGTCAGCTCATCTGCCTCCACACCAGGTGGTTCTTTGTTTGAATCCCAGACCTCTTTGTGTGGAGTGTGCATGTTTAGGAGAGCCCCCTCTCAGTCCCAAAACATGCATGTTCATTGAAGTAAATTACTTCAATGGGTGAAAGCTGAAGAGCAATTACTCATACTGTATAGTATACTAATTATTATCGCACCATTTTTTTTCCCATCTGCCTTCTCATTCTACATTTTTCAAATTTTCCACTCATTCATGACATTGGTGCTACCATTTTCTTATTTAAATACAAATAAAAAAAGTTAAATAAAATAAAAAATAATTAAAATATATATGTATATATATATATATATATATATATATATATATATATACACACTACCGTTCAAAAGTTTGGGGTCACATTGAAATGTCCTTATTTTTGAAGGAAAAGCACTGTACTTTTCAATGAAGATAACTTTAAAGTAGTCTTAACTTTAAAGAAATACACTCTATACATTGCTAATGTGGTAAATGACTATTCTAGCTGCAAATGTTTGGTTTTTGGTGCAATATCTACATAGGTGTATAGAGGCCCATTTCCAGAAACTATCACTCCAGTGTTCTAATGGTACAATGTGTTTGCTCATTGACTCAGAAGGCTAATTGATGATTAGAAAACCCTTGTGCAATCATGTTCACACATCTGAAAACAGTTTAGCTCGTTACAGAAGCAACAAAACTGACCTTCCTTTGAGCAGATTGAGTTTCTGGAGCATCACATTTGTGGGGTCAATTAAACGCTCGTAAAGGCCAGAAAAAGACAACTTTCATCTGAAACTTGACAGTCTATTCTTGTTCTTAGAAATGAAGGCTATTCCACAAAATTGTTTGGGTGACCCCAAACTTTTGAACGGTAGTGTATATATATATATATATATATATATATATATATATATATAATATATATATATATATATATATATATATATATATATATATATATATCTCCCATGCGTCTGCAGCTTAATTAGGAGCCTGTGTTTGCTTACTTACTAATAAAAGACAAGTTGTCTTGTGTATTCACTATTTTATTTAAGGACAAACTTGCAATAAGAAACATATGTTTAATGTACTGTAAGATTTTTTTGTTAAAATTAAGCCAATAATGAAATTTTTTGTGGTCCCCTTTATTTATAAAAGTATCGGAATACATCTTGGTACTGATCCCAAAATATTGGTATCGGGACAACACTAATTGACAGTGTAACAATATCAACACAACATTTTAATTAGTTCCTTATTATCTTTTCTTACATACAATGATTTGATTATCTAAGAGGTCCGCGGTTAGCAGACCGCAGTGACCTAACAGGCCAGTGAAAAGACAACAGATCTACCAAGCAGGTCATCGAGGACCCTGTGTGTAATAGATCAATTTTGTATTGTATCCTGAAATGAACAGGTCGCCAGTGCGAGGGCGCTAAAACAGGAGTAATGTGACTGAATTTATGGCATATTGACTGAAGCCCAGCGGCAGCGTTTTGACCTAATTGCAGGCGATTCATTGACGTTTAGTTGAAACAGTGAGGAAGATGTGAGGAACAAGAGCAAGAATTTCTGGTTTAGAATGAGATACAAGGTCGCTGTGGTCCATAAAATCCAATCGCGTTATTCCCGAGTGCACGTTGTATTTATATATGTTTATTTAAGTGGTGAAAACTACGGGGGCTTGCAGACTTAATAAGGCATATTGGTTTAGGTTTGTGAGTTACTGTCTCGTCGCAGTTGTACGGATGCATTTTTTTCAAAGGGGACACACGTCACTAGCTATATGATCGGATTAAAAAAAGATGCTTCATGTAAACACGACATTCGGAATATTCTGACCCAATCACACGCGTTCGGATCAAAATTCCATTGGGATCGAGACGGGTGGTTAACGTCGAAAGTCATTTGATTGTAGCGCATGAAAACACATGTTCCGAAACTCAGGTTGGATCTATTCTGACTGTGCATGGTCTTTGATGTCAGATATACTTTGGTAAATTCCATTCCGTTTTTTGAGGTGGTCTGTCGTAACGTTTTTAAAATTCAATCGGACATTGTGACTTTTGGTATTAGTGTTCCTGAAAAAAAGGGACCCAAACACACATACTGTACAGCAGATTTTTACAGCTAAATGTGTATATATACATATACATTTATACACACACACCTTGGCCCCCCAGACACATTTTTTTCTCTCAATGTGGATAGGATAGGCCCCAAAACTGAACCCTGGGGCACCCCACCAGAGAGGGTTACGGGCTCTGATTTGTAAGGGCCTTTAGGCCAATAGCCTCAGATAAAGATCTAATAGCCAAATAGGATTTAAACCATTATAGGGCTGTCCCTAAAAAGCTCACACAGTCCTTCAGCAGGTCTTCAAGGATTTGATGGTCAGCGGTGTCAAAGGCTGCGCTGAGACCGAGCAGAACCAGCACCAGAGGCCATTATGATGAGCGGTTTCTGTGGAAGGCCACTGACAATAACCGGACTGAAATCTTCTAAATGTGTTGTGTTTGTTTAAAGCAGGAACTAACTGGTTTATCACATTTCTTAAATTTTGAACACAAAGGGCAGCTTGGAGATGGGCTGATAGTTGCTCAAAACAGAGTGGTCAAGATTTGGCTTTTTAAGAATAGACTGAACAACTGCTTGTTTGAAGTGGAACGAGACACAACCAGAAACCAGAGAAGGGATGGACCAATAGTGCCAAAAACCTTTTTTTAACAAAGTTGTGGGCAGGATGTCTAAGGCACTTAGAAGAGATCTTCATTCTATGCACAAGATCTGCTAAATCTTGAAGGAAACAGGTGAGGAATTACCGTATTTTCCAGACCATAGGGCGCACCGGATTATAAAGTGCACTGCCGATGAATGGTCTATTTTTTATCTTTTTTCCATATATAAGGCACACCGGATTATAAATATAATAAATAAATAAATAAATATAAATAAATAAATATAATAAATAATAAATAAATAATAATACATATAAATATAAGGCGCATTAAAATGAGTCATATTATTATTATTTTTTTTCTAAATGTAAAACCCTTCCTTGTGGTCTACATAACATGTAATGGTGGTTCTTTGGTCAAAATGTTGCATAGGTTATGTTTCACAGATCATCTTCAATCCGCTTTCTGACAGTCGCTTCAGGATGCGCCGTTTTGTGGGCGGTCTTATTTACGTGGCTCACCTTCGGCAGCGTCTTCTCCCCGTCATCTTTGTTGTAGCGGTGTAGCGTGCAAGGACGGGAGTGGAAGAAGTGTCAAAAGATGGAGCTAACTGTTTTAATGACATTCAGACTTTACTTAAATCAATACCGGAGCAGCATCTCCTCATCTGTAAACAACAAGTTTCCGGAAATGTGTCCTGGGAAAAAACGCCCGACCGGAATTCTCTAATAACTAAAGTTCCTTGAGTGGATAATGTAAACTCACTACACCGGTATGTTTTAGCGCTTTCATGGCAAGTTTACTGACATATATAAGTAAGAACTTTATAACAAGAAGATGGAGAAAAAGAAGAAGCTTATCGACTATGGTATCGACACAGACTACAAAGGCGGATTCGTGCAAATTTTCAGGACTTATGCAGATCCCAAAAACAGATCAGCAGGTACCAGTAGGTAAGAAAAGTTGTTTTGCATAATATTGCAAGATAATAACGCCAGCTAATGTCTGACCTTATACACACACCATATTAATACTTGTATGTGTAATTCACCGACAATCCATCTAGCGGTGCGGCTCCATAGCTTACCAAAGTCGTACTAAATAATTTTGATAGATGTTTGAGCGCTGTGTGTAATGTTCTATATTTTCAATGGAACATATACAATAATTGGTGTTAGGGTTTTTTGAGTCATGTTGCCATCATATTGCAGTCTACACGTATGTCTTATGTTTGACTGCCATCTACTGGTCACACTTATCATTACACCATGTAACAAATAAAATGTATTCGAGGTCTGTAAGCAAAACCAGAATTATTCCGTACATTAGGCGCACCAGGTAAAAGGCGGACTTTCGAGTTTTGATAAAAAATAATAATTTTAAGTGCGCTTTATAATCCGGAATATACGGTATCAAAAATGGCTGTTTTTTTGTAAAGGCAGAGTTTTCCACGTCACTTGCTGCACAGTACACAGTATCGGTCACTTCTCAGCGCTTCAACGTGTTTGCCTTTTGTGTGTTTTTGTTCCCCCTTCTGACAGATGGTGTCCATTGCATGAATGAGTACCAAAAAAAAAAAAGCCAAGACAAGCATGAAATGCAGTTTATTTGCTGTAATAGACGTGATTCGTATTAGTTTAGGGAAGTGGCTCCACACTGCGTGGAGATGCATAATTAGCTGCATGCCAGCCAAAAAGGATCGGCATCCCTACTTGTGACTTTTCTCGACCACCGTACAAAACACCATAACTTACATAGACCTGAACAGTGTGTGCCTATCTTAAAAGAGTTAAAAGTAGTCCGCCCACACTTTTAGGTCTACACAAAATCTATGTATACACATTAACACAGGTTTTTTCGGCACTTTTACCTCTCTTCCTCAAAACTCTGCTGTCTGTGTTACACACAATTACTTGTATTCTGTTTGACACATTAGACTGTGGCAGTGAATAATTATCATCTCACAATGTTGTGAACAACAAAACAACTAAATGAAGTGTAAAAAGTAAATGAGAGGGAGAAAAAGAAGAAAAAAAAGCACCGCCAGCTGTTCTACACGCAGAAGCGTCGCATAGTTTCTAAACCATATGCTTGCTTGAGAAGTGACTACAATTACAAATGATTAGTTGGATGAAATGAAAAAAATAGAATACATTGTTTTCAGCATGGAAGACATTTTGTGTGGAGGCTGTACATACATTTCTGTTAGGGAAACAACATAGATGACACAGTTTTTAGATTTTTTTTTTTTACAGAAATCCTGTAAATTCAGGACTATAAGACGCTACTTTTTTTCCTACGCTTTGCACCCTGCAGCTTAGAGAATGGTGCGGCTAATTTATGGATTTTTCTTTGCTGAAGGCAATAATGCAAATAGTTTTCATAAAAAGATTACATTTTTGAACTCACAATTTCCTTTCTTTGATTATTTAAAAAATAAATATGACATTGTTCCTACATGATACATTTACCTTATTTTTCGGACTATAGGGCGCACTTAAAATCCTTTCATTTTCTCAAAAATACCATACCATACCATACCATACCAACTTTATTTATAAAGCCCTTTAAAAACAAGCACAGTTGAAGAACAAAGGGCTGTACACCACAAAGAAATAGAGGCAAAGGACAGACTAAAAAATAACATTTAAAACAGATCTGAAAAATACACATTGACAAAACAAATGCAAATTACCCTTAGAACAATTTGTTGGATAAAAAACAGTTTAAAAAGTTAAAAAAGCTATTTTATTTGGTAAATGGTGTAATGATAAGTGTGACCAGTAGATGGCAGACACACATAAGAGATACATGTAGACTGCAAGATGACGCCAGTAGACAACACCAAAACATTAAATGTTTCATTGAAATTATAGAATATTACCACTCAAAAATCTGTCAAAATGTTTTAGTACGATTTTGGTAAGCTACAAAGCCGCACCGATTGACAGATTGTCGGCGTATTACGGCTACCGTAGTCATACGTACTGTGCTTCAACAAACGGTATTATTATGGTGTATGTATAAAGACCGCAAAATGGCACCTATTAGCAGACAAACTGTCTGGCCTTTTGTTTGGCAATATTATGCAAAGCCAACTTTTCTTACCTTCTGGTACCTGCTGATGTGTATATGGGATCTGCATAAGTTCTGAAAATTTGCACGCGTCCGCCATTGTAGTCCGTGCCGACTTTGTATGGTATTTTTTTTTTTTTTTTTGTCATAAAAATATACAATCATGTGTGCTTACGGACTGTATCCCTGCAGACTGTATTGATCTATATTGATATATAATGTAGGAACCAGAAATATTAATAACAGAAAGAAACAACCCTTTTGTGTGAATCAGTGTGAATGAGTGTAAATGGGGGAGGGAGGTTTTTTGGGTTGGTGCACTAATTTTAAGTGTATCTTGTGTTTTTTGTGTTGATTTAATTTTTAAAAAAAAATATATATATATATTTTTAATTTTTTAATTTCTTGTGCGGCCCGGTACCAATCGATCCGTGGACCGGTGGTTGGGGACCACTGATGTCGACCACAAGCAAGTGTTTTAAATGTATAAAAAAAATCATAATATGACCCCTCTGAATGCACTTTATAATCTGGTGTGTCTTTTGAAAGAAAATAGACCTGAATAGAACCGCTCATCGGCAGTGAGCCTTATAATCTGGTGCGCCCTATGGTCCGAAAAATACGGTAAGAGTCTTTTCACCATGCAAAGCTTACATCTGCATTGAATCGTAGTGTTTTAAAAAGTATAGTTCGTGAATCGTATCGTAACCCATGTATCGAGATTCATATCGGATTGCCATTTAAGGTAGAGATGCACACTCCCAATGTTTGAGTGTCTGTAAGTATTAACTTACAATGGCATTCTTTTTGTATTGTTTCAGCTTCACAAAATCTTCAGTAAATTCACCAAAACGTCATGTGGAGTTATTGAGTCTGTTTAGCTGATTGGAGAGCTAGTTCCGCAGCCAGTGAGTCCATGATGATAACTTCTGTTTTTCGATTAGCCGTTTTACTGCTGTGTTACAGACACCCTTTAGAAACAAATTAGGTATGTAAATAAAAATGTACAACATTTTTCTGTGTAAATAACTCATCTCAGGGCGTTCAATCAATCGCAACTGGACTGCTTGGTTTGTCTTGGAAGACGTTTTGCCGCTCATCTGAGTAGGCTTCATCATTTCGTGCTCACAGACTTAGATTGGTCAGATCTAGCCCAGCGGTTAGTGCCAAAACACCAGATATTTATACTCCAAATAACCAGGAGGGTGTGCCTGGGCAAGGATGGTTTCGCCCTATCGTAGTGAGAAAAACAACTGTTTTAATGCAAACAAGCAATCCTACTGATTCATGATTCAGTGCATTCTTCATTACACTGGATAGCATACACCAGATTGTTTTTGAAGCTGTGGGGTGTCCGGTTTTTAGGATGCACCAGTTTCTGTCTCAGGGTGTTGGCTGGTTTGAAGTGTACTGGGATGTTGTGTTGGTTAAAAATTATTCTGTTTCTCAGATAGACCTGATACATATGGAATGACAATATTTTTGCGTCTGTCACCTTTTTACTCCTCATCCACTCTGTTCATGTTATTTCTGGAACTAGATCCACTTTTCACAAACGACCAGCTGGGATAACCACAGGTTTTGAGGGCTTCCCTCAAATGCCTATGCTCTTTCTCTTTGGCAAGTAGGCGGTAGGAACATTATCAGCTCTGTGTTGTAGGGTTCTGATAACGCTCAGTTTGTGTTCCAGTGGGTGGTGTGAGTCAAAAAGTAGGTATTGATAGGCGTGGGTTTTCGTTAAACCCCAACATGGAGGCCCCGGTTTTCTCCAATGTGGCCATCACAGTCCAAAAAAGACAACTTACTGTCTATGAAATCCTCATGTGTGAACTTGTTGTTTTTGTCCCCTGGGTTAATGTGCTCGATGAAGGCTTGCACTTTTTGGTTTCTGATTTTCACCCATGTGTCATCCACGTATTTGTACCAATGACTTGGTACTGTTCCTTTAAAAGTGCTCAAAGCTCTGTTTTCCATGTCCTCCATGTAAAGGTTTGCTACTATTGGGGACATAGGTGATCCCATGGCACAACCATGTTTTTGTTAGTAAAACATTCCCATGAATTGAAAGTATGTAGTGTTAAGGCAAAGTTCCAGCAAAAGGCAAATCTGTTCTGGGTTTAGTATGGATCTATCCTGTAAGGTGTGATCACCTAGTAGACGTTGCCTCACTGTCTCATCCGCATCCTCAGTTGGAATACAGGTGAACAGGGAGGTTACGTCAAATGAAACTATGGATTCATATTTGTCTAGTTTTAGATCTCTTATCTGCACTATAAAGTCAGTGAGTTTTGGACATGAAATTGAGTTTTGCCCACCAAAAGGTGCTAAGATGTTGGCCACATACTTACCAATAATGTATGTCATTGAGTTAATGCTGCTGACAGTGGGTTTGTGGGGATCCCCATGTTGGTGTATTTTTGGGAGGCCATAAATACCAGGGATGGTTTCTTGTCGGTATAAGCGCTAAAACAATACCCGGTTGATGGCTTCTGACTTTTGTAGAGTTTGTAAGCGCCTGATGATTCTTCTCTTGTACCCATTTGTGGGGTCCCTTTTGAGTATTTCATGTGTTGAGAGTCTTTGAGGAGTGTGAGCAGCTGGTTTTGGTAGTCAGTTGTGTTGAGAATGACTGTGCATCTCCCCTTGTCAGCCGGCAGGATTGTAAGGTTTTCATCCTTGCTCAGTAATGTTACTGACTTTCTCTCCTCCAAGGAAAGGTTTTGGGGTGGGGGTTTGGCATTAGAAAGAGCTGCTGTCACTTTCAGCCATATTTGCTCCCCTTCGGTTTCTGTTAGGTGGTTTCTCCTAATGATTCCGTCTCTGTGATCAAATCAACTGTAGGAATCCGATGTTGAGTTATGGCAAAGTTCAACCCATTTTGCCAATACATCTTTTTCTGGTTGGTTAAGATTTCTGCTGGACAAATTCTCTATCCATGCGATTCTTTATCAGTTGAGTTCCCAGTTCTTAAAGGCCTACTGAAAGCCACTACTACCGACCACGCAGTCTGATAGTTTATATATCAATGATGAAATCTTAACATTGCAACACATGCCAATACGGCCGGGTTAACTTATAAAGTGACATTTTAAAATTCCCGGGAAATATCCGGCTGAAACATCGCGGTATGGTGACGTATGCGCGTGACGAAGTCCGAGTAACGGAAGTTATGGTACCCCGTAGAATCCTATACAAAGAGCTCTGTTTTAATTTCATAATTCCACAGTATTCTGGACATCTTTTGCAATTTTTTTAATGAACAATGAAGGCTGCAAAGAAGACAGTTGTAGGTGGGATCAGTGTATTAGAAGCGGACTACAGCAACACAACCAGGAGGACTTTGTTGGAGCGCTAGCCGCGCTAGCCGCGCTAGCCGCGCTAGCCGCCGACTTCACCTTGACTTCCTACGTCTCCGGGCCGCCAAACGCATCGGGTGAAGTCCTTCGTCCTTCTGCCGATCGCTGGAACGCAGGTGAGCACGGGTGTTGATGAGCAAATGAGGGCTGGCTGGCATAGGTGGAGAGCTAATGTTTTTGGCATAGCTCTGTGCAGTCCGGTTGCTAAGTTAGCTTCAATGGCGTCGTTAGCACAGCATTGTTAACCTTCGCCAGCCTGGAAAGCATTAACCGTGTATTTACATGTCCATGGTTTAATAGTATTGTTGATTTTCTATCTATCCTTCCAGTCAGGGGTTTATTTCTTTTGTTTCTATATGCAGTTAAAGCAAGATGCTATCACGTTAGCTCGTAGCTAAAGCATTTCGCCGATGTATTGTCGTGGAGATAAAAGGCACTGAATGTCCATTTCGCGTTCTCGACTCTCATTTTCAAGAGGATATAGTATCCGAGGTGGTTTAAAATACAAATCCGTGATCCACAATAAAGAAAGGAGAGTGTGGAATCCAATGAGCCAGCTTGTACCTAAGTTACGGTCAGAGCGAAAAAAGATACGTCCATCGCTGCCTCTCAAGTCATTCACTGTAACGTTCCTCATCTACGAATCTTTCATCCTCGCTCAAATTAATGGGGTAATCATCACTTTCTCGGTCCGAATCTCTCTCGCTCCATTGTAAACAACGGGGAATTGTGAGGAATCCTAGCTCCTGTGACGTCACGCTACTTCCGGTACAGGCAAGGCTTTTTTTTTATCAGCGAGCAAAAGTTGCGAACTTTATCGTCGATTTTCTCTACTAAATCCTTTCAGCAAAAATATGGCAATATCGCGAAATGATCAAGTATGACACATAGAATGGATCTGCTATTCCCGTTTAAATTAAAAAAAAATCATTTCAGTAGGCCTTTAAGCCTCCAAATGACTGCTTGCGTTGTGGAGGTGTTCTTACTAAAATGTCGTTTTTGAAACGTTCTTGTTTGTCTTGCTTTGGTTCTGTTGTGTTGTCCAAGTTGGGCTTTGATTGTGAAATTTGTCACGTTTTACCAGACCTCTTCAGGGAAGATATTTTGCAATTTGAGAAGTTTTGTCTAAGTCTATGAGCACGAACTGATGAAGCCTACTCGGAGGAGCGTCGAAACGTCTTCCAAGACCAACTAAGCAGTCCAGTTGCGATTGGTTTAACACCCTGAGATGACAATGACCTGGATGAATGAGAACCTTCATAGACATGTAAATAACTCATTTCACAATTAATATATCTGCAGCTTATAGTCAAATGTTTTTTTTTTCCCCAAAATTTAGCGGGTGCAGCTTATATAGTCTGGAAAATTCGGACTATATAATTGTGTTTGGCCTTGCAGCACACAAAAAAGATTGTGTATATTAAAGAAAACAATATTTTCTTGAGTTAATAATTTGCCATTCACACCTTGACTATTTGTTTTGTTTTCATAACAAAAATAGTGTTTGAGGCTGCCATTTGTACAGTTGTGTGTGTAGATACAGTAAAACATATGTTTGTGAAAAACTTCAGCAAGATATTGTCAACCATACTAATTTTGGTTACAATGTTCGTGTGAAATGACATCTTCATCCCATTTCATCTCTTGTGTGGATAATTATTTGATAACAATTATGTGGATTTTACAAACACCAAAACCGGTGAAAATGGCACGTTGTGTAAATCGTGAATAAAAACAAAATACAATAATTTGCAAATCCTTTTCAACTTGTATTCAATTGAGTCATGGACGCCCCTGCTTATTTCAGTAAGACAATGCCAAGCCACGTTTTAAAAACAGTGTGGCTTCATAGTAAAACAGTGCGGGTACTAGACTGGCCTGCCTGTAGTCCAGACCAGTCTCCCATCGAAAATGTGTGGCGCATTATGAAGCCTAAAATACCACAACAGAGACCCAAGACTGTTTAACAACTTAAGCTGTACATCAAGCAAGAAGGGGAAATATTCCCACCTGAAAAGCTTCAAAAATGTGTCTCCTCAGTTCCCAAACATGTACTGAGTGTTGTTAAAAGGAAAGGCCATGTAACACAGTGGTAAAAATTCCTCTGTGCCAACTTTTTTGCAATGTGTTGCTAAGTTAATGATTATTTGCAAAACAAAATTATGTTTCTCATTTTGAACATTAAATATCTTGTCTTTGCAGTCTATTCAATTGAATAAACGTTGAAAAGAATTTGCAAATCATTGTG
>NC_084743.1:23743410-23747041 GCF_033978785.1 Entelurus aequoreus | reverse complement strand
CCGGCAGTAAAATGGCCGATCTAACAAAACAGAAGTCATTGTCATGAACCCACTAGCTGCGGAAGCTAGCTCTCCAATCAGCTAAACAGACTCAATAACTCCACGTTGACGTTTTGGTGAATTTACTGAGCATTTTTTGAGACTGAAACAATACAAAAATAATGACTGTGGAAGGGGGCGTGGTCTGCGGCAGGTGAGTAGATTGCCCAGCTGGGGCTTGTTATCTAATCACCTGTCGCCCTTATTAGCAGCAGCCGGAACTTGACACATTGTTGGAGTTGGAGCCAGGGAGAGACACACGCCCAGAGACAAACGTATATATTTCTGGAAAGCAAGCCACCCAAAATAAAACAAAAATACTTTATTCAAACTGTCTACCGGGCTCCCGAAGATCTGTCGGCCAGGAGAACCCACCACACGAGGGAAACCTCACAATGACATTGTAAGTTAATATTATTAACACAGACACTCGTAAATGTGTTAGCATTTTAGCTCATGCTAACAACACCAGGGATAGCGTATACAAATATGCATGAAAACACGCCTACAGACATCACACGTGGGACGGTTTAGTAAGTATAAACAGTTTTAGTTATATTGTAAAATTTACAAACCTTCCGAGGAGTGACAAATGAAGAATCTGTACGAGTTGAAACATTCCGGACGGGGAAAAGATGAACACGACACTCTGTGTGAGGAACCCGCATGGCTGCAGGTGTGCAGGTAAGAGTCTTTATTATACACAAACATAGGAGGGGAAAAAAATGAATAAATAAATAACATAGGAGGAGCAGTCACAAAAGTTCCCTAACATAATCAATCCTCCAGCACTGAGGAAACAGGCGAGGCAGGCATAAATAGCAGCCTGATTGGCAACTGCAACCAGGTGTGCCAGGCTGCCAATCAGGGACAGGTGAAGGAAACATGCAGGAACTGCAACAAAAATAAGAGCGCTGCCACGAAATAGTTACCAACTAAGGAAACATAACCAGACGTGAAGTGAAAAGATCGTAAGACTGGTTTGAAAAAAAAAAAGCACTACCTGTAAATGGAAGGGCACCTGCAGTGAGCAAACTTGCCAATAAGAGGGCGCCCTAGCACAAAATATAAAACACCTTCTAGGTGCGTTTGCTTGTTTTTTTAAAAACTATTTTTATTATGGCTGTTATAGGAGAAACATCTATACATTTGCCGCACAGTCTTATAAGCCGCAGGGTTCAAAGTGTAGGAAAGAAAGTAGCGGCTTATAGTCCGGAATTTGGTGATTAACTTTGGGCCTGGCCATTGTAAATGAGTAAATATTCATTATACACATACTAGAGCCCCCAAAAAAACTTCCCAAACATATTTTGTAAACATTACACATGAAATAACGCATGCACATAGTCACCTTTACAAGCCACAAACTTTGGTGGTGAGGGACGACTGTATTACGATACCCACTCGGCTGCAGTCGGCTCTACCCTCCAGCGTCTCGCACAAGCAGCCAAATCTTGTTCAAGGACACAAAAAGCCTAGGGCCGGCCCTTGGCAAAGCGGATTCAGTGCAGAATGCCCGCAGTCATCGGAGCGTCTATAGTCACGCACACTTCTGCGTTGTAGTTTCCTGTGATATTTCTGTGAAACACTACATTTCCCACAATCCCTGCGCATTGTTTACGCTTTTCGAGTAGTGTTGCTACAAACGATTGCAGTTAGTTCGACTATAGCAGAGATGTCAGAGTTGTTTTCAATGAGGGCCACATCGCAGTTATGTTTGGCCCCAGAGGGCAGCTTCTAACAGTGAATAGTATTATTACACAATTTTTTAAATGCATTTTATTAGTAGATTTTTTTTAAACTAAAATGTAAAAAAAAAAATTTGGTAATTTGCAATAATTTCACCTCAAAATGTAGTTTATATGACTGTAAATGGAAAACAATACTGCTGTTTTTATGGTAAAAAAAAAAAAGAAGCAGCTCAGTCGTCAGACTTTTACTGTAAAATCTACAATTGTTTGTTTTACTGTAAATAAAAAAACTGCAATTTTACAGTAACATTTTGGCACCTGAGCTGCCAGTTTTTTTTTTTGTAGATTTTTCGGTGTATTACTGTAAATGCCAAAACGACACCACAGTTTATTACAGTAAAAAAAAAGTACAGTTTTTTTCATTTAGAGAAAAATGCTGTAAAAACCACAGTTAATTTCACAATTTGACCATGAAATCTATCGCTACTTTTACATTGCACAATTTGACGGATAACTTGCTTTGAAATCATTACTATTAGTATTTATTTCTATTCAAAACGTGGTTTGAAGAATATATTTTTGCATAATTACACATGTGGGGGGCGTGGCCTGCGGACCTGCCGCAAAGCGGGATGTGCCAGGACCGGCTTCGAGATTAGCGACAGGTGCGTAAATGACAAAGCTGAGAGTGTTTGTCTGATCACCTGTCGCTCTGTTAAAGGCAGCAGTCGGGAAGGAGAAGGGAGTTGTTGTTGATGGCGGTTGGTGAAGCACGAGGGGAGCGAGAGCAAGACAGACCACTCTGAAGGGAAACCATTCATGTGCTCGATAGAGGAAAAAGACAATTGCTGAAAAGCATACAAAGACTTTGCCCGATCTGACGTTTATTGTAAAATAAACATTATTGTTTACCCTGAAAAGGAGTGGTGATGTCGGTGACTGGTGGCCTAAAGAACCCGGAAGGAAGGGACTTCCACAACACAATATTTAAGTTAACATCATTTGCGAGAACATGGAGTACATATGTTATTTTCCTCCCAAAATAGAAAGAAAGAACACATTTAGTAAGAAAAGTTACAGTTCTTTATTCATACAAACTATTTCCAGGCTTTAGAGGGCCAAATAAAATGAAGTGGCGGGCCTTGAGTTTGACACCTGTGGTCTATAGGCACATCAGCTATGTCGCAAATTGTCTCAGGTGAATTGTGGGGAAAAAAATAATTCATACTATGGCCGGATTTTAGTTGTATGTTATGCTTTGGTGGCAAAATTCAGATTGGTGTCACATGTAATGCGTGTCGATGTGAAAAATGCACGTGTGACACAAGTGAAAAATTTGAGCTTTTTGCACAGAAAACCTGACGGCCTTAAAATTCAGTGTAGTGACTGGAGTTGGGCAAATGACGCCTCAGTGAGTGTGTGGCACAATCACTACCTGTATTGACACCTCCCTTAACCGTGTTGGCGTTTCACTTCAGTCATGTAGCATCTGCTCAATAAAAAATAAAAAAAGTCATTATATTTGACCTGCAAATAAAATAAATAGTTAGCAAATGCAATTGTTTTGGGGGGTTTTAACGAATAGGTGTGCAGCTCTGGTAAATTAGCCAAATAGGTAACAGGAAATTAGGAATTTGACATCCAAACCCCAAAACCAGTGAAGTTGGCACGTTGTGTAAATGGTAAATAAAAACAGAATACAATAATTTGCAAATCTTTTCCAACCTATATTTAATTGAATAGACTGCAAATACAAGATATTTACCGTTCGGACAGGAAAACTTTCAAAAAAGCTGGCACAAGTGGCAAAAAAGACTGAGAAAGTTGACGAATGCTCATCAAACACTTATTTTGAACATCCCACAGGTGAACAGGCTAATTGGGAACAGGTGGGTGCCATG
>NC_084743.1:23613410-23738410 GCF_033978785.1 Entelurus aequoreus | reverse complement strand
CATGAGATTGACTGAGGGATGGAGGCTTCCGATATTGCCCACTAAGCCGCACCCCCTTGGTTTACCATGAATTGATTAACGTAGACCCCGACTTAAACAAGTTAAAAAACTTATTCGGGTGACACCATTTAGTGGTCAATTGTACGGAATATGTACTGTACTGTGTAAACTGTACTGTTTCATATAATGTATTCTCTTCCTTTGCGATCTACTAATAAAAGTTTCAATTTCAATACCGCTGTCACGACCCCACGAGGTTTTGTCCAAAATGGCAGTCAATCAGCAATCAGTCCCTTGAATTTTAGACAACATTTTTATATCGTTCCTTCCCGATGCCGAAATCTGTCGCAGCAATGACTGCAGAGGGTACTAAACTAGTTAACCGAAAATTACATTCATGAAATTGCGATTATAAAATCAACCACCACTT
This sequence comes from Entelurus aequoreus, assembly GCF_033978785.1. Taxonomy (NCBI): domain Eukaryota; kingdom Metazoa; phylum Chordata; class Actinopteri; order Syngnathiformes; family Syngnathidae; genus Entelurus; species Entelurus aequoreus. The sequence continues at coordinate 23,737,980 of NC_084743.1, read as the reverse complement.
AGACGACACATTCAAATTGACCAGAAACATTTAAGATTCCTTAGGCTAACGTTGTTACTAACCATAACCCACTGGCGGGCCTTCTCTGCTGGCCTAACATAACCGGAAATCATGATCATAATTAAAGATAACATTATTTTTTAATTTACTTTCCCTAAATATCTAAAAGTATTCATATTCCAGTACTATTGTTTTTAGTTGTAGTTTGTATCCAATCAGAATTCAGCTAGCTTATGTTGCCATGCTGTACGAAACCTGTCAGTGGCCTTCAAAATCAACAATGCGGTGAACGGGCACATACAGTTGATAGATAATTGCTATAGCCATTAAAATCACGAAATGTCAGGAAGGCCTTCTAGCTGGCCTCACGTTGAATGTGACATATATGCGTCCTGTGATTGGATACTCACTGGTTTGAGCCGCGGCGGTGCTATGCAGATCAGCAGAGCCACACCGTTTGCGGATGAATTTGAGAACACATACAGTTGATAGACAGTTGCGATAGCCAATCAGATCCCAAGTTGTTGACAGTAGCCTATCTAGGTAGCCTGACGTTAATGAGACTGTGATTTGATGACAAAGGGAGTATCCAATCACAAGTTGTGCTTTACTAAAAGCAGGAAGTGTTTCAACCGTAGCCATACCGGGCTGGCAGATAAATCACAGATACTCACTTTTTTTGACCCACAAAGAAGGAGAACAAAACGTTGATTAGGTGGCAGATCTATATTTGCAAGGCCATTTTCAAGAAGGATATTTAAAGAGAAACTACATCCGGTGAGACGACCAACGGCCAACCCCGGAAGCTAGCTCAGCTGTCCCGGCGATGAAATGGGGGAAATGCCCGCCTCTTGAATCAACCGACTACGAGGGTTACCACTGGCTTGTACGGCGTTGAATGAGTGCTACAAATTTTGAGTTCAAATATTTTATTTCTTCATTTTTTTTATATTTTGTGCTATTTTAAGATATCTTTTATTTGCTGATGCAGTTTTATTGATTTTTAAATGCGCCAGAAAATAACCCGTTCGGTACACGGTTGAGGTGATTCAAGGCCCAGCAGTGCATAAATGCGTTTCTGTATAGTATTCCTCCAGCAATGGTCATGTGGTGACATAAATTATGGTAATTTGAGAGGTAATCATTGAAGTCGGGCATCACTAAAGGCCTAGGTGGGAAACGCACGGCCCGCCACTGCCATGATCCCCCTTCATTGGAAGCCAGGCAGGGGGAATTACGCCCACGTCCACCATGGCACAAATGGCCTTGTGTAAATGAACGGTTTGAGAACGGTTGGAGAATCTTGAACCATAGTATACTATGACATCTGAAAATCTCTTGGAATCCCAATAAAAAAGTTAACTTTAAATTTTCAACTTGATTTTTTCCATGTCAGCAAATTCTGGCTTTAATATCGGTCGGACTTGAAGTGACCATGGTGACTGGCATTAATGCCAGTCTCTGAAGCAACAACTCTGCTGTTGAGACATGCCTCTGTCAGGAATTCGATTACTCTCCCCAGCAGCCGCGTTAGACAAAGATGTGTTTGTTTCTGCCATAACGTTGTTATCTCCGTTTCTTTCACTTGTCTCATCCGAACACCTAACAGCCCTGCAAGTAAGCTTTTCTGACAGGGGTTGTGCACAAATTGAATTTTTCTTCCCTTATCCCTTTCAATTTATGATTCCCTCGCTCGCCTTGTGAGCAAACTCAATTTCTGACCCTTTAGACAAAAGTCACAGATAAAGCAATTAGTTTGTGATTCTGCGCGAGTCCCTGGCCCGGGCTGACCTGACAGGCAGTGCACAGCAGTAATAGTCCCACAAACAGAGGTGATGACGGTCATTGGCACACCAATTGAGATCTATTTCTATGAACTCTGAGATTTAAGGTGGGCATCAAAGTACACAATCTCATGACAAAACATCTTTAAAGTCTGCAATCCACTGCTTTGGCCTTAATTTAACACAGCAGCCCATACACAATTGTTTATTTATTCTGTTGCCATGACTGTTGGCTTGTTGGTTGACAAAATTATAGACTATTGCTAACAACAATTGTAGAGAGTGGAAAATTCTTCTAAAAAAAACATTACATTTGGCAAAAAATTATCGGTATAGGAAATTAGTGTTGGAAAGTGATTCATATGGCCCCATTTCCCGTCAGAAGAACGGGGGGTTTAATCATTTTGCAATGCAGTCTGCTAAAAATTATGGAAAGCGCCACTCTACATAACAACTGACGCTGTGGTCAAAGTTGGAATTGCCACAAAACACGTTTTAGGATAGTCAACCACCTGGCGGCTAAAGTGGAAATGGTCACCGATACCGGGACAACCCTAACCTGTACATTGCCATGCTAAAATTGGGTAGCTGCTACGAGCTATTGTCTACCATTTGTCATGATCCGTGGCCCGGATCATGTTTTGTTATGATCTGTTAGTTTTGGACTCCCTTAGTTCCTGTTTGTGCACCTCTGGGTTTGTTTTATTTTCCATGGGGATTAATTGGATTCACCTGCCTCTGGTTAGTGGTCGGCATGCTCAGCTGCTGTCAACCACTAATCAGAGAGCTATTTATTCACTTTGTTCGCCACGCTCCATCTGCCTTCATCATTTGCTACATGCAACAGTTACATTGGGTAAATTCCTTGTCTCCTATGTTTCTTGATTCCTGCGCTAAGTCTCGCCTTAGCTTCCCGTGCGATCGGCACACTTTCCTTTAGCTTGTTGTCTGTTTTTGGTACGTGTTTGATTTTTGAGGAATAAATCATGTTCCTACCTGCACGCTTTGTCCGGAGTGGTCCGTCTGCATCCTGGTAGAATGAACCCTGCAGTAAGCTTCCGTGACACCATTACAAAATAAAATAATTCTCGCTTCCTACATAATGAAGGAACATAAAATAGTACAAGGATAATTGTACTATATTATATACTATATTAAAGGAAACAACGTTTGTATCTTTTAACCTTTTTGAACAAGTCATGCATGCTTTTGTTTCAAGTGGCCTGGACTACTGCAATGCACTTTATGCTGGCATTAGCCAAAAAGCTCTCTCCCGGTTGCAGTTAGTCCAGAACGCGGCAGCACAACTTTTAACAGGGGCCAGGAAACGCGAGCATATAACCCCAATTCTTGAGACTTTGCACTGGCTCCCCGTTCATTTTAGAATTGATTTTAAAATCTTGCTGTTTGCTTTTAAATCTTTGCATGGACTGGCACCTCATTATGTCTCGGACCTCATCCAAATTTACACTCCTGCGCGTGCTCTGAGGTCCAAGAGCCAGCTCCAGCTCGTGGTGCCCAAGACGAGACTTAAAACCATGGGAGACAGGGCCTTCTCTGTGGTTGGTGTCATGATCCGTGGCGCGGATCATGTTTTTGTTATATTCTGTTAGTTTTGGACTCCCTTAGTTCCTGTTTTTGTGCACCCTTGTTTGCTTTTAGTTACCATGGGTGCTTATTGTTTCCACCTGTCTCTGATTGGTGCTCGGAACGCTCACCTGTTTCCCGAGCACTAATCAGAGGGACTATTTAATCCTGTCTTTGCCGGTCAGTCGACCTGGCTTCATTGTTTGCTTCATGCCACAGTTCCGTGAGTATTCCTTATCTCTGTGTTAGCTTTTGCATCCAGAGCGATCGGCACGTTGTCCCTTTGGCTTGTTTTCGGTTTTTGTACTTTTGAGGAATAAATCATGTTCCTACCTGCACGCCTTGTCCGGAGTTGTCCGTCTGCGAACGAACCCCGCAGTAAGCTGCGACCCCCCCGCCGTGGCAGTTGGCCCTGAGCTCTGGAACACTCTGCCCCTCCATGTTCGAACTGCTCCAACGGCGGAGTGTTTTAAGTCTCGTCTTAAGACCCACTTTTACTCTCTGACTTTTAACACCACGTGAGTTGTGTGGTCCTCTGTGTTTTAAAATTTTGATTTATATTTATTGTTTTAATTGGTTTTTAATCATATTTATTTTTATATTGGGTTTATATTAATTTATTTTGTGTTTTTATTCAGTCATTGGTGGAGTTAAGGATAATATTTGAATATTGTTTTTAACATTGTTGTGCAGCACTTTGGAAACATTTGTGTTGTTTAAATGTGCTATACAAATAAAGTGGATTGGATTGGATTGAAGGATGACACAAGAGTGTAGTAAATCGTTATAAGTGGATGTGAAATGTTAATAACAGAGTTGAGGTATTGAAGACTTAAAATATGTAAAATATTCATGCAAATTATAAAAAAAGTAGTGTCCTTACTTTGCGACAATTCGTCAACCACAGTGGGATCTGGAACGTTACTTTGGCGATAATCGAGGGAACTCTGCACTCGAATTTCATCCCAGAGTTCATGCGACACTTTTCTCTCTCTCTCTGCTGCTAATGCAGGCGCTCCTTCACCCTCCAATTATTTTACTGCAACTAAAAAATTGACACTTGTACATGTAAAGATAAAAACTTCAAAACCGACATACAGAATGAATATGGCTGAACATACTGACCCTTTTGTGTTATCCCTGGTTATGTTAGGCCAGCAGAGAAGGCCTTGCGGGCCCTGACGACACACCGCTGAATGGATGGTATGTTGGTGTCATCACTGAGACGTCCTCTTCCCAATAAACCTCCTTACGTGTCCCCTCCAGTGTGCAAGACCACCACATGGATAGGACGGACCTATTTTCTTTTTTTAAAGGTTTTCATAGAATATTATAAGCAAAATGTTCGGTCCTTGGGCCCGATCTACCGTGTCATTGCAGCTGCCAAAAAAGTTTACCTTGTAAGTTCTGTCGTTATGTGAGAGTCTGGCAACTTTTGGAAAGTAGCTCTTGACAAGTACGGCTAGATGCACTGTGGAGAGTTTTTAAAGTCACCCTGACCATATCTCTTGTTATAATTCAATTTGGCCAGTGTGGGAGAAAGCTGAAAACCGTAAAAGAGGATTTAGAGTGAAATACATGGCATGGGGGCAGGGGGGGATTCATTAAAACATAACGTTATCTTGCAAGTGTGGCTGGCAGAAACAAATGTGATACTCCTGATGAGGTTCTGAGCCATTATCGAGGTAATAACATGGTACATTGTGCGCATTTGTCCAACTGCTTATCGGAACCATCTTATGAACATCTTTATTTGATTAGATACTGGGGTTTAAGGATTGCATTTGTTATCTGTTATTTAGGGAATAATAAAATCACCCACCAATGATTACCGGTTCACATACTTGTCCTTGTTGGTGGAATCTGAAAGAACATAACAATGGTTTTGTTGAATTTGGGAGTAGAAATGGTGTCACTGTGCTGTTCAGTCAATCTGAAACAATGCTGATTTTGGTTTATGAGTCTTTTACGCTATTAATTTCACAAATATGGTGAAAGTATAGTTATCATTTGAGCCCTTCAGTGCTGTTGGGGCTGAGTGGCTCAGATGATAGAGCGGTCATCTAGAAACTCACGGTTTCCTGGTACGAATCCAGCTTTTATTGTGTCTTTAGTCAAGCCACTTCACCCGCCTCGCTCGTATTTCCACTCGCACTCTTGTATAAATGTGAATGAATGTCCGGTGGTGGTCGGAAAAGCTGTAGGTAAATGCAAATTAGCAGCCGCGTTTCCATCAGTCTACCCCAGGCTAGCTGTGGCTGCAAATGTAGCTTACCACCATCAGGAACGAGGAACTACATAAACTGAAAATACACTTCAGAAGTGCAGAGAAGAGCGAGAGGAAATTAAAACAAACAGATTTTACGTCAACAACTCAAGATCTACAAAACCAGTGAAGTTGGCACATTGTTGGGTGTTGTTGATAAATGGCTTTCACTTTGCAAAGTAGAGTTTTAACTTGCACTTACAGATGTAGCGACGAACTGTCGTTTTCTGAAGTGTTCCTGAGCCTATGTGGTGATATCCTTTACACAGAAATGTCGCTTTTTGATGCAGTACCGCCTGAGGGATCAAAGGTCCGTAATAGCATCGCTTACGTGCAGTGATTTCTCCAGATCCTCTGAACCTTTTGATGATATTACGGACCATATATGGTGAAATCCCTAAATTCCTTGCAATAGCTGGTTGAGAAATGTTGTTCTTAAACTGTTCGACAATTGGCTCACCCATTTGTTCACAAAGTGGTGACCCTTGCCCCATCCTTGTTTGTGAATGACTGAGCATTTCATTGAAGCTGCTTTTATACCCAATCATGGCACCCACCTGTTCCCAATTAGCCTGTTCACCTGTGGGATGTTCCAAATAGGTGTTTGATGAGCATTCCTCAACTTTCTCAGTCTTTTTTGCCACTTGTGCCAAATTTTTTGAAACATGTTGAAGGCATCAAATTCCAAATGAGCTAATATTTGCACAAAATAACCAAGTTTACCAGTTTGAACGTTAAGTATCTTGTTTTTTCAGTCTGTTCAATTGAATATAGGTTGAAAAGGATTTGCAAATCGTTGTATTTTGTTTTTTATTTACGATTTACAGAACAACAACACTGGTTTTGGGTTTTGTACAACGACACAGTAAAACAGGCTAAAATGTACCATCACTCACAACAACCCTCGGTTCCTCTTCTCCACTTTCGCTAATTTAATGAGTACACATTTTAATAAAGCTTTTAAAACACCATCGGACGCCCTCTGCGAGGACTTTGCAGACCATTTCAGAACCAAGATCAAGGACGTCAGATCTGGGGGCTCATGTACTGAGAGTTGCGTGGCTTTCCTACTAGGCATCTAGAAAATGGCATATGCCAGTAAAAATGCAGATGTACTGTATAAATCCTGAAAAAGTGCACGCGTCCGCCTTTGTAGTCTGTAATCGATAGACTTCTTCTTTTTCTCTGTCTTCTTGCTATGGGACACTCCTCCTCCACTGTTGCCCTTTCTAATATTAAGTAATGTAAAGTTCTTACTTATATCTGTCAGTAAACTCTCCATGAAAGCGCTAAAACATACCGGTGTAGTGAGTTTACATTATTCACCCAAGGAACTTTAGTTATTAGAGAGTTCCGGTCGGACGATTTTTCACGGGACACATTTCCGGTCTTGTTGTTGTTTCCGGATGAGGAGATGCTGCTCTGTTATTGATTGAAGTAAAGTCTGAATGTCATTAAAACAGTTAGCTCCATCTTTTGACACTTCTTCCACTCCTGTCCTTGCACGCTACACCGCTACAACAAAGAAGACGGAGAAAAGACGCTGCCGAAGGTGAGCCACGTAAATAAGACCGCCCACAAAACGGTGCATCCTGAAGCCACTGTCAGAAAGCGGCTTAAAGATGATCTGTGAAACATAATCTATGCAACATTTTGACCAAAGAACCACCAATACATGTTATGTAGACCACAAGGAAGTGTTTTCAATTTAGAAAAATAAATAAATAATATGACGCCTTTAATGCGCCTTATATATGGTGCGCCTTATATATGAAAAAAATACAGAAAATAGACCATTCATCGGCAGTGCGCCTTATAATCTGGTGCACCCTATGGTCCGGAAAATATGGTAGACTTAGACACCTTGTCAGCCTTTCTGGTACTGTTTTTAACTTGTTCCATTATTTTTTTTGCCAGGAACCCATGAAATAAGGTGTGGGGTTCCCCAAGGCTCTATTTTAGGTCCAATTGTTTTAAATCTTTATATTGGGAATGTCATTAGGAGACAGCAACAGCTTCCTCGGTTAAAATGATGATACACAGTTGTACATTGCCGTGTCTCCTGATGACACAGGACCCATAAAAACCTGGCCTTTTTAACCACATTTTAGATGGCAAGTCGTGGATGGCAGTTCATTTCCTACAGATCAACCAGGTTACAGTAAGGTTCCCGTTCTGAAGGCAAGAGGGAGAAACTTTCACAAAAATTACAAGATTTACACCATCTATAAAAAATCTGACTTTTATCCCACATATTGAAAATATTACAAAAGTAGGTTTAGCATAGCCCATTTCTCTCTCAGGCCAACACAGAGGTGCTCATGCATGCTTCTGTTTTCTGTCGTTTAGACTATTGTAATGCCCTGCTCTCTGGTGTTCCCCAAAATAATATCAGGACTCTAGAATTACTACAAAACTCAGCTGCACATGTGCTGACAAGGACCTAAAGGGCGGGAGCACGTTACACCAGTTTTAAAGTCGCTGCATTGGCTCCCTGTCCGCTTCAGGGTCGATTTTAAAGTTCTATTATCAGTTTTTAAATGTCTTAATGGCCTTTCGCCTTCTTATCTATCTGACCTTTGCTTTTACCACACCAACCTTCGCAGGTCCTGAAATCCTTTGGCACCAAACTTGTTATCTTTACCAAATACTAAAACAAAGACCAAAGGTGAGGCAGCCTTTAAGGACTATGGCCCCACCAGTGGAACAACCTACCAGAGAACCCCAGAACTGCAGAGACAGTTGATATTAAAAAGTTAAAGACACACCTTTTTAATCAAGCTTTTACTGATCATGTAAACTCTTCTTAGGTTTTTCAGTTTTAATGTGTTATTTTTTATTTTATTCATTGGTAACATTACTGCTATTATTCTCTCAGTGATATGAATGAATGAATGAAATAAGTTTATTTCGGTCATATAATCAACCATTAACCATTTTGTGTGACAGTACAGTACAAATTATACATATATAACAATCATACACATTTACATACAAAAAGAAAAGAAAAGAAAAAGCATGACCGAAAAAGGAATAGGCTGAAGCCAAGGCTTATATTTACCTATCCTATACCTTCACTGAAAATAAGATTACCTGGAACATCAACATTAAAAAGAAAAAAAAATCAATGGGATGAAAGTAATCGTTGCTATATTTTATCATTTTCAATGATTTCACCTTTCAATGTTTTCTTAAACCTTAACAAAGAAGTACATGTCTTCAACTCATCACTGAGCTTGTTCCACCATTTAACTCCTAAAACTGAAATACATTTGTATTTTGTATTCGTTCTTGCTTTACATATTTCAAAAACCAATATCCCCCGTAAATTATAGTTTTCTCCTCTTAATTGAAATAACCTAAGAATACAAGCTGGAAGGCTGTTGTTCTTTACTCGAAACATAATTTCCATTGTTTTTAAAAACACAATATCTGAAAATGTTAACACATTAGAACTTATAAATAATGGATTGGTATGTTCATAGTAGCACGCTTTGTGTATTATACTAATGACCCTTTTTTGAAGTTTAATTATTGGGTCTATGTTTGTTTTATAAACATTTCCCCAAACTTCAACACAATATGTTAAATATGGAAAAATAAAAGAATAATATAACATATGCAAACATTTCTTATTCAGCATGTGTTTTACTTTATAAAGAATAGCAATGGATTTGGATATTGTTCCCTTTATATATTCAATATGCGGTTTCGAACATAATTTATGATCAATTATTATTCCCAAGAATTTAGTTTCATATACTCTATCAATTTCCACTTGATTTAATTTTAATTTTGCTTCACAGTTTGTCCTTGCACCACTAAACACCATAAACTTAGTTTTCTTATCATTTAATGATAACTTATTATTATCAAACCATTTTTTTAGCTGAATCAACTCAACCTCTATTATCCTCAACACTTCCTTCAAGTCTTCTCCTGACCAATATACATTTGTATCATCTGCAAACATAATAAATTTCACTTTATTAGACACTGAACAAATATCATTTAAATATAGTATAAATAACTTAGGTCCCAATACCGAGCCTTGTGGCACCCCACAAGTTACTCTTGTTGGCTGTGATTTAGTCTTATTAATTTCCACATATTGAGATCTATTGCATAAATAACTACTTAACCACTGTTGTGAAACACCTCTTATGCCATAGTTTTCCAATTTTTGCAGAAGTAAGGAATGATCGATTGTGTCAAAAGCTTTACATAAGTCAATAAATACTCCAACGGTGTGTTGTTTCTTTTCTATTGCTGTAGCTACGTTTTCTACAAAGTCCATCACTGCTAGGGATGTAGATCGATTACTCCTGAACCCATACTGCTGATCATTCAGTAGCTCATGTTTGTCAATGAACTGATCAAGTCTATTTACAAATAATTTCTCAAGAATTTTTGCAAATTGAGGTAGTAGAGACACAGGTCTATAATTTGAGACCATGTGTTTATCACCATTTTTATAAATTGGAATAACTTTACCAATTGTCATTTTGTCAGGAAAAGTTCCAGTTGATAAAGATTTATTACATATATAAGTAAACGGCTTCAGGACACAATCCACCACTTCTTTAACAAGTGACATATCCACGTTGTTACCATCGACAGATTTTTTGTTTTTAAACTTTCTGACCACTTCTAACACATCACTTTCACAAACTCCGCCAAGAAACATTGAATTTTTAATGTCAGATACACGCTTTAACTTTTTCTCATCATTCATATTAAAATTTATATTTTTTGCCAAATTTGGGCCAACATTCACAAAAAACGTATTGAATTCCTCAGCTATTTCTTCTATATTTTCAATAATTGAGTTGTCATCTTTTACCAGATAAGCTGTAAAATCATTTTTGCTAGATTTTTTAATCATTGTATTAAGCACATTCCAGGTTTCAATTATATTATTTTTATGTTTATGCAGCAATTGTTCATAATAGTTTTTTTGTTGCAGCCTCATGATACATGTCAATCTGTTTTTATACTTTTTATATTTGTCCTCATTTTCTGTTGTTCGATGCTTAATAAATTCCTTGTAAAGCCTTTTTTTTTTTTACAGGCTTCTACTAAACCCCCTGTTATCCATGGTTTCTCTCTCTTTTTAGTATTTTGTTTATATTCTCTCAATGGACAATGATGGTCATATAGTGTCAGAAATATATCCAGGAATGTATCGTATGCTTCATTAGTGTCCTCCACAAAAACATTTTGCCAATCCTGATTTAAAAGATCAGCCTTGAATGCCTTAACTGCTTCTGGTGATTTTATTCTAACAAAGTTATTTATTTGTCTTTGTGTTTGTAAGTTTGTCTCCTTGTTCATTTGCATCACTGTAAAGACAGGCAAGTGATCACTTACATCAGTCACTAAGAGTCCACTTTTTCTATTCCCATCAAATACATTTATACAAATATTGTCAATCAGTGTTAAGCTGTCCTTTGTTATTCTGCTAGGTTTTACAATCACTGGAAAGAAACTCAAGCTAAACATAAGATTAACAAAATCAGTGGTTTTCATGTGATCATTAAATTTCATCAAATCAATGTTGAAGTCACCACAAATCAAGATCACCTTATCATTATGTCTTTCATATAACTCAAACATGTTCTTATTAAATTGATCAATGCATGATCCTTGAGTTCTATAAATACAACTAATTAATATGTTTTTGGATCTGTCAACACTGATTTCAATAGTTACACATTCCATCAGATTGTCAATAGCAGTTGTCATGTCAGCAATCAGCCTACATTTGAGAGAGGACATCACAAACAATACAACACCCCCTCCCCTTTTGTTCATCCTGTTTTGCCAAAACATTTCATATCCCTCTAATCCATCCAGTAATTCCTTACTATCACTCAACCAAGTCTCTGAAATTGCTATTATGGTAAACCTTTGCTGTATTTGTTTAAGATACTCTTTAATTTTGGAAAAGCTACTGTAAAGACTCCTGCTGTTGAAATGAATCACAGAAAAGCCTTCCATTTTAACATTTGAATTAAACTGTTCGTCAGTATAATACTCACAGTCAGCATTAAAGTCCTGATAGAAGTGAATATCTGGGTCAATGTTATTTTCTAACTCATAGCATTTATGATCATGATAGTCAAAAGACTTGAATTTTGTGCAGCTCATTTGTTCTTCCATCATGTTGCTTGTCCACACTGTTTCTCTGCACACAGTACACAATAAACAAGGAACATTCCCCCACTATTCCACTTGTTTATCATCATCATCTTTTTCATTGATATTGTTCAAGTTCCTTCAAGTCTCTGACCACTAATACCCTTGCTTGTTCTGGTGGACCATTCAATCTAATCATTACTGTACAGTTCCTTGTCCATGTGTCCTGGATTCGCTTTCCCTTTTTCAAGATCCTGGCTTGTCTTGCTATTTCTGCGTTTCTCTTTGTTGAGATGCTCATTTACATACACTCCTGTGCCTTTCAAATTTTTTCCCAGCTTAAGCATTTCAATTTGATGTTTTCTACTCACAAAACGGATGATGATGTTGGATCTGTTGTTTTGTTTCAGTGGAATGGTGTGGCATGCAGCTATACTTGAACTGCATACAGGAATTCCTTTGTTATTGAAGAATTTGATGACTTGCTGCTCAAGCGTGTGCAGTTCACCTCTTGGTGCATCTTCTCCCTCCTTGTCACCTGCTGTGATCCTTGCATAGGAGCGAGCGGTGTCTTGTCTCAAGCCCAGAAATCACCAGGTCATCCATCCTCGAGTACTGCTCTAGATCGTCCACTCTTCTTTCAAGTTCTTCAATCTTCTTGTCTTTGTCTTTGATAATTGCCTTCAGCTGCTTAATTTCACCAATTAAGTCCAGAAGGCCCGTTTGCTGTTTTGCTACTTTACTCAGTTCCTCTGACATGAAATTCAGAGACTTTTTCACCTCTTCCATTTCTTCTGCTAACTTCTTAGTCGCCATTGTTTAGTGAGGAAAAGTACTTTTAGAATCCAGTTGATCTTTCAAAATACTTTCTGATTCCAGGCAATCCAGTATTGATGGCGTGTCAATGCATTGGAGCACATGTCATCAAAAAGTCTCCAACAAGTCCAAAATCACAAAAATGATCCGACAGTTTGATGTTTATCTTCCTTATAAACATGAAAATGTTGCTCTGCTGGATGGATGTGAACTTATTTTCAAGCTTTTTCATGAACTGTTGGAGCTGTGTCACCCCGTGCATCTAGCCGGCAGCCATCTTCACCACACATGTTTTTATTAATCTATTAATCTATTATTTATATTTGATTGTTTCCACTTATTTTAAAATATGTTTTATACTATCTTTTTAGAAGGCGTTAATTGTAGTTATTCTCCAGTGTGGACGCCTTAGTGCCAGGCCATGATTTGTTTTGTTATTGTCAATAGTGCTGTGTGTGTTGTGTGTGTGTGTGTGCGTGCGTGTTTGTCTCTTTTTAAATTTTTAATTTGGTGTGAAGCCCTTTGTGTTGCCACTTGCCTTTGAATATAGAGTGAATGAATGATGGGTTCTCAGTTCAGTTCAGTACTCAAGTGTAAAGCACAATGAAAAGCTCTATATACATATGATCCATTATTATATTGTTATTAGTAGTGGTCTGTGACGTAACATTATCAGGTAATAAGAAGGGACTTTTATTTTGAAGGCGAGTTGGTCCCTCCTCTAGTTTCCGGTAGTCTCAGCACGACAGTCAGACGCCCACTTGTTTACACACAAGACAGGTTTACGTGTTTCAGCGCTCCAAGTTTGTTGTTTCTTCCCACAAAGTGCCTTGGAAACATTGTCTGTAAGTCTTGTGTCTGTTTTATGAGTAACATGAAGACGTTGTGTGTGTGTGTAAATGTAGAAATAGCGCTGTGCGACGATAGCTTGTTCTGCTGTTTAGCTTGTTGCTACTTAGCATGTAGCTTCTTTGCTCGCTCGCTCACTCCTCTAAGGGAGGGTGCAATGTTTATAAATGTAAATCCTATTCATGTGTGGCTATGAGTATTACATGGGCTATATAGGGCTATTTACATCACTTTATGAGCACTGTTTACATGCTATTGTGTGGGCTGTGTGTGTATGTGTGAAAACATATTATGCAGCAAACATTGATGGAAATGTAGTTACTTAATGGTGTTTATTTGACATATATTTGGTGTCTCTTTATACAGTTTTACAATAATAACAACAAAGAAAGAAATGACCAATTAGACAAGAAGAAAGGAAAAGTGCATTCCCTGTGAAAACCACTAAAGCTTCTTAAATATAAAAGGCCTGGACTCTTTCTTCCCTTTCTTTGGAATCTTCATGTTAGCTATCTGTCAACTTGTTTACGTCACGGAAACAGACACGTAGGACGGAATATGGTCTAACCCACTCTCTATAGTTTTTGATAAATATCAATCCAAAGTCCTAATGTTGGTAGGAAAGCGCCTCAAAAATTAAAAACGGCTTATCTGCCGTTGAAAGATAAACTGATCGGTCACAGGACGGAAAAATGTGTTGGATTTAGGCTTCAGGAACTTTATATGCTGCAGTCACATATTGCAGTTATTGTTGTCCTAGTTAATTTTACCACATATATAATCAAGGCCTAATTTCCATATGCAGGCATCATATTTCATGCATGCTTTCATTGCCATGACATATTCCAACTCGGCCATGATATATTCCAAAGTAGGATAAATACTTGAACCGGTCAAGGACACACCACTCATATTCACACTGACAGGCAGAGTTTGCTCATACAGAAACTGTACTACACATGTAAGAAGCCTGAATAGAGACGGGCGATGTTCTTTAGGTAAAAGGTTGGACTTTGTCAGGTGTTTGACTTGCTTGACTAGGTTCAAGGTTCAAGGTTCAAAGGTTTTATTCGTCACATGCAGAGTACACCACACCACAGTGAAATGCTTTTTTACATGCTCTTAATATATTGCGTACAGTGGGATCCAAACACAAGTTGCTGAATCTAATACACTAAATACAACAAATACAACAATTTGAATAGCTCTGATGTACATTAATTACAAGACAATAAGTTGCACAATAAGTCCCAGTAGTTATGGTAGAAGTATCAGTACAAGTAAAAGTACAGTAGTCACATACAGTACCAGTGCAATATCAAATAGTATAACAGTATATACAGTATAGGAAGTAATAAATATTAAGGTGTCTACAGTTCTTTTGGCAGTTGAGTAGTGACAGTAGTATGAACAGAGGTAATGGAACAGTATGACTTCTTTATACTCTTGTTTTTACATTATTTACAGTCATTGAATGACTGTAAAAAATATTGTAGTCCGGTAATTACAGTACTACAAACTAATTTCATCAATACTTTTAATTACTCCTCAAAAACATACCGCTTGAATGTTAACCATTCCTGCAATCACACTCCATACACAGTATGGGCAAATAGGGTCACTTAAGCAGATTAAGCAATAACCTTCAAACATGATTACCGTATTTCCTTGAATAGCCGCAGGGGCGCTAATTAATTTAAAACCTCTTCTCACTCCTGCGGTTACCAAAACCATGCGGAATGAGCAAGCATGCTCTAATTATTTTAAAACCTCTTCTCACTCCGGCGCATACCTTATCATGAAAAGCACATTTAATAAAAAAAAACGTTATTATGATCTTACCTTTACTTGTAAATGGGTCCATGTGCAGCTGCTTCTGATCAAAGGCAGTCTTTCTCATCTTTCTTCAATTTTAAAAGTCTCTGGAGATATTCCTTTAATTATTACCTCCTGCTTCGATTGAAAGTCCAGTTTAGAAAACGGTTTTATTTTAGATATGTAATCCTCCATGGTAAAAGTGCAAGCAAACAATTGCTGCATGCTTGCTGCTTGTTGTCTTCTTCTGCAGTACCTGTCTCCTGCAGTACTGGTAGTCGCAAGAAGGATCACTAGCGCCCTCTACCACCAGGAGGCGGGAGTCATTTAATGACTCATATTTGACCCGGCGGAAGTGCCAAGCATGCGCTAATTATTTTGCGAATCGAATTTGACCCGGCTGTAATTCTAGGCAGGCGAATACTATATTCCCGGCGCCAATTCAAGGAAATACGGTATACTAGATTGGTTAATGTTTAACTGTTTGTAACAACCTTAAATAGGCTCTAAAGGGGAAAACTACCAATGTCTGAGTAGGTGCTATGGACTGAGGCTATGCTTGTAGACTTGATTGAAGCTGTGATGCAGGGATATTCAACTAAATTGTTTTGGGTGCTACACTTCCGCCCGAATGCAGCTGATATAGACTCCAGCGACCTCCCGTGACCCCGAAAGGGATAAGCAGTAGAAAATTAATGAATGGATGGATTTCCAGAAAGCTAAGGATCGGAGGGGCCAGACTTGTCCCTTCACTGTTAGTCTTGTTTTGCATATTCCAGAGAACCAGAGTCCTCTACAGTAGATACTAGTGTTTGTACGGTATACCGGTATTAGTATTAGTACTCCGCCTCTAAAAAGTACCGGTCCCCCCATCATCGTCACGTCGCGTCATTGCTGGTTTACGAGCAGACGAGCATGTTCGACAGCGCTCAATCACGGAGTACTTACAAGCAGACACAGTGTGTAGACAGAAAAGGGAGAACGGACGCATTTTGGTCTAAAAACTAAAGATAAAGGGGAAGTTATAACACTGAAACACCCCCAGGAAGAGGTGCTTTAAGAAATGGCTAGCTAGCTAGCTGCTAAAGTCCATCCGCAGCCTGCAGTGTTTTAGCTACTTCTAAATCACTAATCCTCGCCTCCATGGTGACAAATCATCCCTGCAGGACCAGGAATAGCTAAAGATGCTTCACCACACACTGTAGCTCACCGGCGCCCCAATGTAAACAAACGCCATTGGTGGATCTATACCTGACATCCACTGTAATGACACCAAGTACAGGAGCGTATCTTGTCAATACTACTATGATTACATCAATATCTTTTAGCATCACAAATTCTTCTTTCGTTTTTTTAAAGTTTATAATATGTTTATAAACCCAGAAAATATGTCCCTGGACACATGAGGACTTTGAATATGACCAATGTATGATCCTGTAACGACTTGGTATCGGATTGATACCCAAATTTGTGGTATCATCCAAAACTAATGTAAAGCATCCAAACGATAGAAGAATAAGTGGTTATTACATTTTAACAGAAGTGTAGATAGAACATGTTAAAAGAGAAAGTAAACATATATTAACAGTAAATGAACAAGTAGATTGATAACTAATTTCCTACCACTTGTCCTTAATACTTTTGACAAAATAATAGAATGGAAAATGACACAATATGTTACTGCATATGTCAGCAGCTAAGTTAGGAGCCTTTGTTTGCCTGCTTACTAAAAAAAGACAAGTTGTCTTGTATGTCTACTATTTTATTTAAGGACAAACTTGCAATAAGAAACATATGTTTAATGTACCGTAAGATTTGTTGTTAAAATAAAGCCAATAATGCAATTTTTTGTGGTATCGAAATACATTACCGGTGCCAAAATATTGGTATCGGTAACACTAGTAGACACATGATTTTTTTGTCAAAGGCTACGTTCACACTGCATGGTCAGAGGTCCAAAAAGCAGGAAGTGTCACGTCGCATTCGCAGTCCCGCATGTCTTCTGCTGCAAGCTCTGCCGATGCCTCCGCTGGCAGCGCGCCAGGACACGCCACTGCTCGCTCTGGCCGCATCGCGGCCACACACCGGCAAGGGTGCAGGCCATCAGCAATCCGCGCACCTGGGACTGATGAAGGCGAGCAGTATAAAGACCAGCGGACCCGAAGATCCTGGGCCGGAACGTAGTTAACTCCTCGTAGTAAGTATCCCGTCTCTGGCTTCCCTCCCGCGTACTTGATCTTTCTCTGTGTCTTCCCAGTTCCCGTGTCTTATGCCCCTTGTGTTTCCCGCAGTACTTCCCGTGTCTCCCGTGATTGAGCAGTGTGCCTCGACTCCCCTTTGGACTTTGGACTGCCTCCCTCGATCTTCAACCCCTGCTTGGACACGGACCCTTTTGACGCCTGGCTATACCCCCCGAAAACCTGCCTGTCTCACGGACACTCGAGCCTGCCTTTCCCCTTCGGGACTTCCGCCTCTCTCGCTCAACACTCCCGGTAAGACACTCATTAATTCCAACACATAGTCTCACACCATACACTCCTTTTGGATTTGTCACACTCCATTCTCTAGTTGATATTATTAGTATTGTTTATTATATTTATAGTGCATATATATAATAAATCATTGAGCTTACTACGCCCTCTTGTGGTCTGTGCCGTCTACACTCCCCCCATAAACATTACAGAAAGTGGAACAAAAATAAGAGCGCCGACAGGAAACAAACACCAAACAAGCAACCACCACCAGAAGTGACGTGACAGATCGTCACAGAACTGAACCAGAGCCATTCCGGCCCGGATTTAGCCTCTGGCTGCCAGTTAAAAAGCCCTGCTGTAATGCTAAAATGTATGACAACATCAAGAACGTTTTCCAGAGGACTGGGCACGGTAATACATCGAAGATTATAGAAATTATTGATCATTTTTAAAAATCTGGATTTATTGAGTACCCTGTAACAACCTCCATGTATTTTCTATTTCTTGTTGAACTTATATACCAGCACATCTCAACTTTAATGAAGCGAATGCAGTTCCTGCTTCCGTTCCGTCCTTTTGGGGCTTATTGTTATGTTTTGACACATTGCATCATATCTTTTGCAGCCTTGCTTGTTCCTGTTTCATTATCTTTTCTGCCTTAACTTGTGCGCTTGCTTCCCTGGACTCTGCCTCCTCAATTAGTAATGATAATTATGAATTAAACCTTATTTGAGTTTTTCCTGCCTGCATCTCATGCTGCGACATCACCAATATAATTGACAATTAAGGTGAATCTCTGCTCGATGAGCTGAACACCATTATTACTGATGAAACTTCTGGAAAAGCTTTGAGAGCGTTAATTACGATTTGTAATCTAGTATCTTAATTATGTTCATTAACAGAGCAAAAACTCTTTAACAAAGTGCTAAAGTAAACGTTTTACTTTTTCTAATGTCAGATTCATTGGACTAGTTGATGCAGTATGGATGTATAGAACAGAGGAGTATTAATATATTAGTAGGATTTGAATATAAGATGCAGTTTAAATCCATAAATGTACATACATTGACCTACTTGCCATCATCACTGTATGTTTTATGTTTAGTTATAGCTGAATAGCTAATTTACCCACCCGGTTTGCCCCGGCGTGCATTAATCAGACTCAGTTCAGTGAAATTATACCTCTACTGTAAATCATCAGCTCAAAACAGTCATTATCTAAGATGATTGCCAGCACTTTTTTTATTACCACACATAAATCATCTTTTGTTTTCCACTGGATGCGTAATGGCTGCGGAACAGGGGCGCCACAGCGGCTGACCCTTTCCGTTTCAATTCTAGTCAGTGTGGCAGATTCCACTGTCCGACTGTCTGCGCCAACGTCGCCATGCCGGTGGCGTACCGCATCTCTGCGCTAAACATACACAACGCTTCTGTACTTTACAGACGGCGCAGCACGGCAGATCTATTTAGCTAAAATATGCTTGTGTCGTAAAGAGAGTCATACACAGCCATAAAATAGAACATCTGGTTTATATTTCTGTTTTCCACCAAAATGTAAGCCAAAAGTTTCACTGGAACTAAGGGGCCAACCCCAACTCCTGAAAACAACCACACACCATAATTCCTCCTCCACCAAATTTCACACTCGGCACAATGCAGTCCTGGCAACCTCCAAACCCAGACTCGTCCATCAGATTGCCAGATGGAAAAGCGTGATTCATCACTCCAGAGAAGGCGTCTCCAGTGGCGATGTGCTTTACACCACTGCATCCGACACTTTGCATCGGGCTTGGTGATGTATGGCTTAGATGCAGCTGCTCGGCCATGGAAACCCATTCCATGTATGGGGGGCTAATTGGAAGGTCACATGAAGTTTGGAGCTCTGTAGCAACTGACTGTGCAGAAAGTCTTTGCACTATGCGCTTCAGCATCCACTGACCCCTTTCTGTCAGTTTACGTGGCCTACCACTTGGTTGCTGTTGTTCCCAAACTCTTCACTTTTCTTATAATAAAGTTGACTTTGGAATATTTAGGTGCGAGAACATTTCACGACTGGATTTGTTGCACAGGTGGCATCCTATGACAGTTCCACGCTGGAAATCACTGAGAGCGGCCCATTCTTTTACAAATGTTTGTAGAAACCGTCTCCATGCCTAAGTTTTTGCTTTTATACACCTGGCCAAGTGATTAGGACACCTGATTCTCATCATCTGGATGGGTGGCCAAATACTTTTGGCAAGATAGTGTATCTCTCATCCTGCAGGGATGATACTTATAAGAAACATACTTTATTTGTTGCCATGGAGGCGAGGATTAGTGATTCAGAAGTAGCTAAAACACTACGGAGAGACGTTAGCCGCTGGCTAGCAATTAGCTAACTAGGTTTTCAAGCACCACTTAAGTGTTCATATCGCCACCTTTATCGTTAGATTTAAAGCCAACATACGTCCATTTCCCCTCGTCTGGATTCAAACTGTTTCTGCTTGCAAGTGCTGTGCTCACAGGCTTACATATTTAATTGTAATACCACAGCACTTTAATCACAATTATTTTATTGGTTTATTAGGTATTATATTTGTATTAGATAATTTGTGTAGTTTTTAAAAAATGTTTTTATGTTTTATATGATTTGTGTTTGCTTGTTTCATCCTGTCTTGACGCTGAATTACAAATATCTGCACAACTATTTTACCTCCGGATACCATTAAAGAAACCTTGACCTTGACCTGTGTGTGTGTGCGTGTGTTGAATAACATGCGCCGCGGCGCGTATACCAGCATGTAAATGAACAAATAAGCACAGGTATTTTTCAAAAAGCAGTATAGTGCCGTTTTTAATTCATTAGTACTGCATTACTTTATTCGTACCGGTTTACTGTACAACTCTAGCAGGGTTGTACGGTATACCGGTATTTAGTATAGTACCGCGATACTAATGAATAATTTTCGGAACTATACCACCTCTGAAAAGTACCGGTACTGGTACACACCGTAGATCACCGGCATCAAAATGTAAACAAACGCTATTGGTGGATCTACACCTAACATCCACTGTGATGATACCAACTACAGGAGCATATCTAGTCGATACTACTATGATTACATCAGTATGTTTTGGCATCACAACATCTACTTTCATTTAAAAAAAATGTATATTATGTTTATAAACTCAGGAAATATGTCCCTGGACACATGAGGTGTCATGAGCCGTGGTCCGGATCATGTTTCCGTTAAGTTCTTTTAGATTAACTCCATTAGTTCCTGTTTTTTGTGCACTTTTGTTTGTTTTGTTTGCCATGGTTGTGTATGATTTTCTGGTGTTCGGACGCTCACCTGGCTCTAATCAAGAGAGCCTTTGCCAGTCAGTCGGCCGGGGGTCATTAGTTGCTCCATGCCATAGTTATGTTAGTTAGTTGTTTCATGCCACAGTTTCAGGTTTGTTTCTTGCTATGCCATAGTTTATGCTAGTTGTTCGCTTCATGCCGTGTCCCTATAAGTTTTGTTTGCCTGGACTACATAAATCGTGTTTATTTCATGCCACAGTTGTATACGTTCTTTATGTCCATAGTCTATGCTAAGTATTTACTTTAACCCCAAGTGCGATCAGCCTTTTCCGTTTTTGTACATTTTTGAGTGAAGATTATTAAATATGTTCCTACCTGCAAGCCTTGTCCGGAAAAGTCAGTTTGCATCCCGGGAGAACAAACCTCGCAGTAAGCTGCGAAAACCTTGTCGTGAGATGAGGACTTTGAATGTGACCAATGTGTGACCCTGTAACTACTTGGTATCGGATTGATACCGACATTTGTGGTTTTGATTGATTGATTGAGAAGTTTATTGACATCTTAAAGAATCAAATCCATGTAATGCTTTAAAAAGGCAAATGGATGGCACAAAAAGCCAAAAGGCTTGTTTCCATTGTGGTCCATTAAATATTCATCACGTTTGATACATTCAATAATAAAAGATATGTAACCTGTAACATGTATATAAACAATTATGTTAAAAGAATTATGTACATATACATTTTGACCTTAAAATACACTTTTGTTAAAAGATGGGAACGTTGCATAACTTTTGTAACTGAAGACATGAATCGGTAATTATGTTTCGTCTTGCATTCCATTGTTGTGTTCAAGTTTAGCATAATCACATAATCACAAGTGTAATCAGATGGATTACACATTGTATGCGCTTTTCTACCTTCGAGGTACTATAAGTGCTTTGACACAATTACCACAATTGTCTACTGATGACAAAACATCAGGAGCAACTGGGGGTTCAGTATCTTCCCTAAGGATACTTCAGGGGAACTTAAGATCGAACCTGCAACCGACTCTACCAGCTGAGCCATTCTGCTCATGCAAACGTTTCTTCCATCCACTTTAATCGTGTCTGATATTTAACGTACTGCTTCAGATCTGGTACTGTTTGTCGTTGGCTTGTAATTCATGACTTCGACTCTCTCCTGTGGACAAGCTCATTGCTCCACAAGAGACGGACCGAGTTAGCCTAGCCAGTTGCTAATCAGTTTCTATATAACACAGGGGTCAGCAACCTAGTGGCTCCCTGGAGATTTTTCAAAAATGGAAAAAGTTTTAGTTTTAATATGGTTTCTGTAGGAGGACAAACATGACGCAAACCTTAGACTGTTTATATTAAACATGCTTCACTGATGAGAGTACTTGGCGAGTGCCATCTTGTGCTCCTAAATTCGGCGGTCCTTGAACTCACCATAGTTTGTTCACATGTACAAATGTCTCCGACGCTGCCACAGAAAAAACGTGTTTCATGCCACTCCTCCTTTGTCTCACTTTGTCCACCAAACGTTTTATGCTGTGCGTGAATGCACAAAGGTGGGCTTTGTTGATGTTATTGACTTGTGTGGGGTGCTAATCAGGCATAGTTGGTCATTGCATGGCTGCAAGCTAATCGATGCTAACATGTAATATAGGCTAGCTGTATGTACATATTTGTTAGAATAATCATGTATATATATTATCACACAACTTTAGTATGCTTAAAGTCCGTTGCTATTGTTATTAGCTATTGTGCTCAAGCTGCATTTTTTTCTATCTGCGCAAGGACAAAACTTATTGTCTGAGGGGTGGCCTCAGCCGCATATGTTATCTTTGTTTTAGCCTTTTAGCCCGCTAACAGCCAAGGACTTCAAGGACCTCAACGAAGATAAGAAGACAGCACGCAAACGAAGCAGAGACAAGGCAATCACAAGGCCCCCAGCACATTCCTTCACGTATTGTGCGTACTGGACCTGCTTTGCATGATATATGTGACCACTCCTTTTAGAGGCGGCCTCAGTGATGTTGACTGTGGAACTCCTGAATAAATAGAGGGACGCGGGAGCTGTACCTTAGAGCGTAGGGCGAGACTGTGACTAAGTGTGCAGATCCATGCATTCTCCACATGAGCTGAATTGAACTCTGTCTCTGCATGATTCCTTGCTTCTTGTCTGATTAATAGATGTCATCAGTGTTTGAACCTGACATCATTGCATCATTATGCCTCGTTTGTAGCTATATTTGAGTTTATTTAATTACCTTTACTTATGTGTATTTAATTTATGTTTGCATGTCTCATGACACATTATCTGTATGTAATATTGACTGCATTTCTGATAGTTGTTTGTGTGCCATGTTGTTCCAGACCCCAGCAAACATTACCCAGCCTGCAAAGATATAATAAATCCATTAGAAGAAGACAGCCTGCCATTTATTTTAAGTTGGACACACACATCTATATCTTTTGGCCATTCTAAGCCAGTAATTTCCAGGATTTATCTCACCCTCTGAGGAGTGTTACTAATGTTTTCCAATGTTGTAAAAATGTTTAGAATAAATATTACAATTCAACATTTCTGTCAACGAAGATTTGCGTCAACCACCGACACATAGTCATTTTGATAGTAGGCTAATATACCTAATATAGACACTTACATCATGCGTTGCCTTCATTATAACACTTATATAAGGCTTTTGATTTTTTGCGGCTCCAGACAGATTTTTTTTTTTTTTTTTTTTTTTTTGGTCCAATATGGCTCTTTTAACATTTTGGGTTGCCGACCCCTGGTATGACAGCTCAGCTAACCCCAGGAGAGGCTGCTGAGTTGAACTGACTTTGTGACAACAGTGCTTGCCATACCCAATCCTGCATGCAGATCTGTTAAAGTGGGTTTTGTAACACACAAACAGATATTCTATGTTGTTCAGTGACTATTTACTCCGTCCGGCCAAAAAATGCCACCACTTGGATTTAACTAAGCAAAAAGGTTTGAGGCTAAGAGACTACTATTGGATAACTACTGCATTGGTGATTATGTCCCAGCTGGCAACGTGTAATTTAACTCCAGCTCATGCAGTGAGTAGCTTCTCATTTGTTAAACAACCATGAAAGACACAATTCTGCGGTGGTGGGAAAGACCTTAATCCGTTTTAAAAGTATCAAATTATTGACACGCATCCAGCATGACTAAACCTCTTAAAAAGATTGCTGGAACAAACACAGTTTAGGTTAAGAACTGTCCAATGCATGAACTAAAAAAAAGTGGACAGTGGGGGAAAACCGCGCAGTGGTCCGAATCTCCTGCATTGATACAATAAATGCAACTCTGAACAGAAATAAATGTTGACATTTACAAACCCCGTTTCCATATGAGTTGGGAAATTGTGTTAGATGTAAATATAAACGGAATACAATGATTTGCAAATCATTTTCAACCCATATTCAATTGAATGCACTACAAAGACAAGATATTTGATGTTCAAACTCATAAACTTTTTTTTTGCAAATAATAATTAACTTAGAATTTCATGGCTGCAACACATGCCAAAGTAGTTGGAAAAGGACATGTTCACCACTGTGTTACATGGCCTTTCCTTTTAACAACACTCAGTAAACGTTTGGGAACTGAGGAGACACATTTTTTAAGCTTCTCAGGTGGAATTCTTTCCCATTCTTGCTTGATGTACAGCTTAAGTTGATCAACAGTCCGGGGGTCTCCGTTGTGGTATTTTAGGCTTCATAATGCGCCACACATTTTCAATGGGAGACAGGTCTGGACTACAGGCAGGCCAGTCTAGTACCCGCACTCTTTTACTATGAAGTCACATTGATGTAACACGTGGCTTGGCATTGTCTTGCTGATATAAGCAGGGGCGTCCATGGTAACGTTTCTTGGATGGCAACATTAGTTGCTCCAAAACCTGTATGTACCTTTCAGCATTAATGGCGCCTTCACAGATGTGTAAGTTACCCATGCCTTGGGCACTAATACACCCCCATACCATCACAGATGCTGGCTTTTCAACTTTGCGCCTATAACAATCCGGATTGTTCTTTTCCTCTTTGGTCCGGAGGACACGACGTCCACAGTTTCCAAAAACAATTTCAAATGTGGACTCTTCTGACCACAGAACACTTTTCCACTTTATATCAGTCCATCTTGGATGAGCTCAGGCCCAGCGAAGCCGACGGCGTTTCTGAGTGTTGTTGATAAACGGTTTTCGCCTTGCATAGGAGAGTTTTAACTTGCACTTACAGATGTAGCGACCAACTGTAGTTACTGACTGTAGGTTTCTGAAGTGTTCCTGAGCCCACGTGGTGATATCCATTACACACTGATGTCGCTTGTTGATGCAGTACAGCCTGAAGGATCGAAGGTCACGGGCTAAGCTGCTTACGTGCAGTGATTTCTCCAGATTCTCTGAACCCTTTGATGATATAATGGACCGTAGATGGTGAAATCCCTAAATTCCTTGCAATAGCTGGTTGAGAAAGGTTTTTCTTAAACTGTTCAACAATTTGCTCACGCATTTGTTGACAAAGTGGTGACCCTCGCCCCATCCTTGTTTGTGAATGACTGAGCATTTCATGGAATCTACTTTTATATCCAATCATGGCACCCACCTGTTCCCAATTTGCCTGTTCACCTGTAGGATGTTCCAAATAAGTGTTTGATGAGCATTCCTCAACTTGATCAGTATTTATTGCCACCTTTCCCAACTTCTTTGTCACGTGTTGCTGGCATCAAATTCTAAAGTAAATTTTTATTTGCAAAAAAAAAAATGTTTTATCAGTTTGAACATCAAATATGTTGTCTTTGTAGCATATTCAACTGCATATGGGTTGAAAATGATTTGGAAATCATTGTATTCCGTTTATATTTACATCTAACACAATTTCCCAACTCACATGGAAACGGGGTTTGTATTCATATTATTATAGCTTGTGATGGTGACACCATAGAAAAGGCATGTGAGCACCTTTTGTGGGAAAAAAAGAAAACTGAGGAAAAAAAGAGGAACATTCTGTTGAAAAAAATAAAAAAAATAAAATCCAGACTATATTTCCTGCAATTGGGTGCATTTGTACACTATATTTTACCTTTAGATTTATTCTCATCTACCAACCTCTTTTGGCCATCTTTTTGACAATTACATGTCCCACCAATGTACCACAGATTTTTTTGCGGACGTGATATTTAGATGCAAAAATTAAACGCGGACATTTCACATGCCTGTTTTTCAATGCCAGGCAGTATATCCTTTTTTTTAGAGCAATTATTGTCACGGCGCATGCGCAATCCCGCATGTCATCTGCTGCAAGCGCAGCCGGCACCTCTGCATAACATTGCATCCTTATTAACATTAAAGAAGACACACCGGTCTCTCCTCGTCTCCCACTGTAGTCACAGTGAAGCCAAGCGCTACATCACACCGAGGGAGGGCCCGCCCCCGCCCAACTATTTGAGAAGGACTGACTTGGAAGGACAACCTCAAAAGAGTACGATGCCTTAAGTGTCTCTGGCAGTGGTCAGGTTACATCATTACATTAAAACACCCTTAAATGACATGGACATTGATGTTATAAAAATAAAGCAAAGAAGAAAGAAGGACCTTGCAGCACTGAATTTCACTCCGTCTGACGAGCTGACAGAAATAATTAGGCCACAGATGGAAGGCGTCTGAGATTAAATTCACTTTATAAACAGGAAAAAAAACAGAACAGATAATGGACATAATGTGAAATAAAACACTTTGAAATGTCTATTATCGTCATTATATTTATCACACTGTCATTGGAGACGTGCGACCTATGAGGTGACAAAGATAAGACAGTCCCTCCGACAGCAAACTGGAAAAAGAAAGAGGAAGTCAAAAAGTTTTTTCCCGATCGCTTGTCATTTTTGCTATGTGCACAAATCTCAACAGTCAACGGTGACATCATTCTCAGAGGCAATTGATTGGTCAGTGGGATTATATGATCTTTAGTAGGTCCGTGGGCTCGAACTCGCATCCCTGAACCTCGTATGACGGAATGATAGTAATATAAGTGAATAATCACAGTCAATGACTTGTGTGCATTATTTAAATCACCTCCATTTTTATAATGTAATAAAGGAACATAGAGGAACTGCACTTTTTTGGAATTTTCTCTGTCATTCGCGATCCTTATGTGAGACAAGAACACTTTTTTTTCCCTCTTTTTTTTTTGCATTCTAACTCGTAAATGGAGAATCATGTGCCTCCCAGTCCTTTCCATCGAGGACGTGGAAGATATCTACCTATTTGGAACCATGATCGCGGGGTACCTGCTGATAGGGCTGGGCGTTGCTCTGGTGTATCGTCAAATTCGTAAGACGATGGCAGCCACTCAAGGAGCCCAAAGGCTGTTCGTCGCAATGGAAGGTTTGGGCCGGGTTGTGGGATCACAGTCTGGGGCGATTTCTGAACTGAATCGCAAGATGGATCACATCATGGAGAAGCTTGCTGAAAGGGAAACATTGGATATGAGAGCCAACATGGACGAATAGAACAGACAAGCCATTGTAATGTCTGCTCGCGGAAAAACAAAAATCCTAATCTACGATTTGGCTCCCTCGAATGGCCTTGATGCAACAACAGGAGCAGGCTGTTCTGTAAACATCCCCCGAGGACTCCCAAAGATGGACGCTTTTGACCTCCCTCCTCAACGACACCTGGAAGTCGAACTTTGCTTGCATTGCACGCAGAACGGCCCCGGGCATATGGACACAACACCCAAAGACAATGGGCATATACACAAACACACTCCCCACCCACACCCCACGCCTTCACCACAGCTTGATTCCCCTTCGGGATGATGGACGGCTGAGTAGCGCTTTATAGTAGCAGGCCGGCCTCCAGGGTCCCAACTCCCCCTAAAAAACATCAAAAAACCTCCATAAACGTTGTATATACACGCTGTAAGTAAATATGCAATGTAGTAACAGGCCCATTCATGAAAACATGTAATATTTACGTATTTTGCTCATATTAAGCATACGTCGGTGCATAGTCTGTGAGTTCAAACCCTGGCCGAGTCATGCCGAAGACTCTAAAAATGGGACCCATTACCCCCCCTGCTTGGCACTCAGCATCAAGGGTTGGAATTGGGGGTTAAATCACCAAAAATGATTCCCGGGCGCGGCCACCGCTGCTGCTTACTGCTCCCCTCACCTCCCAGGGGGTGAACAAGGGTGATGGGTCAAATGCAGAGGAACATTTTCACCACACCTAGTGTGTGTGTGACAATCATTGGTACTTTAACTTAACTTTATTAATTTCACAGACGCATCACAACATTCGCCAGTTCATTCAACAAAATACAACTATAGCTAATCATGAGAGTCAACAACAACTACTTTGAGGGAAAATGATGATCCAGAACCTTATATTTCGAGCCTGAATACAAGGAGGACGACCTACAAATGTTTGAAGCTGAGTGATAAGCAAAACCAGGAAGTAGCAGTATTGTTAAGTGCTGAACAAAAAATACAAACTAATAACATAATAAAACAATAATTTACTGCACAATGTCTGCTCTCATTGGGATGCCTCACTGATGGGACATTTATATATTCCCGCTTAGATGAAGAATTAATCATAATCCTCATGCAGGTTAGGTTTAGTGTCTTTTTCTTGATCTCCGGGTCTACTTTGTGCGTGCATACAAATGCTTTATGCACATAATTTTAGCTGTTTTCAAATGCACCAAATCATAGGGCTGGACGATATGGACCAAAACTGATATCCCAGTATTTTTAGGCCGAATCATGATACACAACATATATCTGTATTTTAAACAAACCGTGCAAATTGTTTAGTTTAAACTCAACACCACATTACTGTTACTACCAGTGTTCTGAAAATTACTTTTAAAATGTAATTAATTATAGTCACTTAACCAAGTAAGTCATTTAATTACTGTCCTGGAGGGATTTGAGTTGAATAGCCCTTAGCTACTTGTTTTAATCAAATACAAACTAAATGTACGGCATAACATTTATTTTTCTCTTTCTCAAAATGATTCTTTTAAACCAGGGGTGTCAAACGTACGGCCCGCGGGCCGAACAGGTTTTATCCGGCCCACGTAATGAGTTTGCCAAGTATTAAAATTAGCTGCTTTTTTTTTAACCAAATAAACTGCTGTTCTAAATGTGGCTACTGGATGTCACAATAGCAAATCTGTTGGGCAAGCAAGAGATACACAGTAAAGGGTGACTATGGCTCCTCCTCCTCGACCCACATGAAACATAAAACCTGCCGTCTTATGTCGTCTGCTTCGAACACATGGTCATTTGGCACCCTCGTTGCTCCAAAAGGTCTCTGTCAAACACGAGAAAAGTGAACTTAACCCTTTAGAATAGTTTTTACCTTCGTTTCTTACGGTGTGTTGAGTTAGCACTGGACATGACAAAGGAGGTGTTTGATACCTAGAAGAGTTTACATGTTCGTTTTTTTGTTTAATCCCAGAAAGACTGTGACTTAAAGTTTAATCCTGGCTTTGTAGATACACTACATTGCCAAAAGTATTTGGCCACTTGCCTTGACTCACATATGAACTTAAAGTGCCATCCCATTCCTAACCCACAGGGTTCAATATGATGTGGGTCCACCTTTTGCAGCTATTACAGCTTCAACTCTTCTGGGAAGGCTGTCCACAAGGTTGCGGTGTGTGTTTATAGGAATTTTCCACCATTCTTCCAAAAGCGCATTGTCATGATCGGTGGTCCGGATCATGTTTTTTTAGACATGTTCTGTTAGTTTTGGACTGCTTTAGTTCTTGGTTGTGCACCTGTGAGTTTGTTTTGTCACCATGGCGACTCATTAGTTCACCTGCCTCATGTGTTAGGATCACACCTCATCATTGTGTTCACCTGTCTCTGATTAGTGTTCGCCCGCTCACCTGCTTCCCGAGCACTAATCAGAGGCATTATTTAAGCCTGCCATGGCCGGTCAGTCGGCTGGCAACATTACTCCGTTCTTGCTATGTGCTACTCTAATTTTGCTGTTCATGCCATTGATTCATGCTCTGCCAAGTACGTTTTGTTTCATGTCCATAGTTTCTGCCCATGTGTATGTTTTGTTACCTGCGCCAAGTTTTGTTCCTCCGCTGTGAGCGCCTTTGTTTGTAACCTTTTTTGAGTAGAAATTAAATCTTGATCCTACCTTCTACCGATGTCTGGTCCAGTTCGTTTGCATTCCCGGAAAACAATCCTCGCAGTAAGCTGCGTAAAAGTCCACGCCATGACACGCATTGGTGAGGTCACACACTGATGTTGGTCGAAAAGGCGTGGCTCTCAGTCTCCGTTCTAATTCATCCCAAATGTGTTCTATCGGGTGCAGGCCAGTCAAGTTCATCTACACCAGACTCTGTCATCCATGTCTTTATGGACCTTGCTTTGTGCACTGGTGCACAGTCATGTTGGAAGAGGAAGGGGCCTGCTCCAAACTGTTCCCACAAGGTTGGGAGCACGGAATTGTCCAACATGTTTTGATTGATTGATTGAGAAGTTTATTGACATCTTAAAGAATCGAATCCGTATAATGCTTTAAAAAGGCAAATGGATGGCACAAAAAGCCAAAAGTCTTTTTTCCATTGTCGTCCATTTTGGTATCCTGGAGCATTCAAAGTTCCTTTCACTGGAACTAAGGGGCCAAGCCCAACTCCTGAAAATCAACCCCACACCATAATTTCTCCGCTGACCCCTCTCTGTCAGTTTACGTGGCCTACCACTTCGTGGCTGAATTGCTGTTGTTCCCAAACTCTTCCATTTTCTTAAAATAAAGCAGACAGTTGACTTTGGGATATTTAGGAAATTTCACGACTGGATTTGTTGCACAGGTGGCATCTTGTGACAGTTCCACGCTGGAAATCACTGAGCTCCTGAGAGCGGACAAAGGCTCCATGCCTAAGTGCTTGATTTTATACACCTGTGGCCAGGCCAAGTGATTAGGACACCTGATTCTGATCATTTGGATGGGTGGCCAAATACTTTTGGCAATATAGTGTAGACTGAGATGAAGTCCAAGCTCATTGTGATTTTTAAACTGCACCAATTTCCTCAGAATTTTCAACAAACTGGAAGTGTTTTGTCCAGAGGATTCTTTGTGATTTGTACATTTTCATAATGTGCTTGTTCTATTTTTGGCCAAAGTAAAACAAAGTAAACAACCTGGAGTTGTCTTTATTTTTAAGTTATGCCTTGATTTTACCATTCCGGCCCACTTTGGAATAGATTTTCCTCCATGTGGCCCATGTGGTTTGACACCCCTGTTTTACACCTGAACATTTTTTGGCCATTATGTCTTTATGAGGGTGTTCCACTGTAGACACAGCACAAGTTTTAACAAAGTTTTTAATGTGCATCGATTTGTGTCCAACTCTTTCTCCAGCAGAACGTGACTTTTCAGTCACGTCCGTATCCTCTCCCCCCTCCTGCTCCCGGCCGCTTACTGTTAAAGACAACAGATGATTAGATTAACACGTACCACCTGTGAAATGTAATCACCTGCCAGCTGTGTCTCGCCGTCAGCACTGCCACACCCCCATCTGATGGTGCTCTGTCCTCAGCACCATGGACAGAGGCGGTGACCTTTGCTCCTGCAGGCAGCGCTGGCCACATCTCCCTCCACAGAGGGGTAAGCTTGAAATAATGTCCTTTTTAATAACAGCATGAAGTACATACAGTACAAATCAGTATGCTATTACAAAGTTTCAAATCTGGCAATCGCCCGTTTCTAAAGCTCATGACTTTTAAAAATGCTTCAGAATTAGATTGAGATTATTTTCCTTCATAGCATTTTCCCCAGAGATGTCCCTCTGGCCTTGATATCTCAATTTGCATTCGAATTTCCATCCTCCACGTCTCAGTGGAAGTGACTAAAAATCATCCAAAAGGTCAAATTCTAGAGGCTTTGATTGCTTCGTGTTAGCACTTACTTACAGTCGATGATTATAAATCAAGTAGAACGGTTGTAGTAGTATTAGATGACAGAGTGAATCAATTCACAGGGAATAGAATTATATATTCCGTTGTTTCCCAGTGAGGATGTGTTGTCACGACAACTGATACGGACAATACTGCTTCCACTAACTTGCTCCGGCATCATTTACTCTAGCACCGACTGAGAGAACATTTGTGAAGATGCTCAGCTGTCTTGATCTTAACTCTTAATTTACTGTGCCCTTCACGTTCCACTTATTCTCTTCCCGGAGGCTGTTTGCTATTCCAGTCATACAAGTCGGAGCACCCCATCAACGACCCCTTGCACCTTTTTGTCTCTGCCCTTCTTCCAAGAGTGTAGCGGAAGTCATAATAACGGCCGTCCCCACTCAAATGAGCAATGTCATCAGAAGTCAGCGCTGAATAGTTAAGAAAATGTTATTCCTGAGTGACACTTATCGCGATCGCATTATTCGCCTTTGGGCACACTTATTTCTTTTTTCTTGCATTTTCTGTTTATGTTAGTTTGTGCTAACTGCAGGGCTGCCAAGTTTCAGAAAATAACAAGATTGGGACTTCATTATCATTATATGTTCAAAATTTGTTGGGCCTTTTTTAATATCGATTTTACCTATTTTAACTTCTGCCACTATTATATTTTTCTTTATTTCCCTATCTCTATTACATTTCCCACACTGTATTAATTATAGGTAGGGTGTTACGTGTACAGGAGGAGGAGAAGACGGCACAGACAGGAGGGACGTTGGTTGAACTCTATTTTATCTATATATATACAATATATATCAGTGACGTGCAGTCACTGGAGGCAGGTGAGGCGGGGCCTCATGTGCCATCATGGAAAGAAAAAAAATGTAGAAAGAAAAAAAATTAATTAAATTGTTATATGTATCCAGTTATTATACTATAAAGTTATTTTCCATTTAACTTCACCAGTTTTAGATCATTTTTATTCAAAATCGCTGAATTTTCACATTTGCCGTTCAAATACTGAGAAGAGACTTGCTGTGATCACGTCACTGCGTTGTGCCTCAACATGGATTGCGGACTCTGCTAACTGCTGGCCTGCTGTGCAGTGAGACCGTATTGCTATACGTATTATATTATACATTTCCATAGTTTAGTTAGCTGAGGTATATAATGTACAGTGTATTTTGTCAACAACTGTATGTGTGTAACGTATTTCTTGTGCTGAGCAATCATAAAACTGCTGCGAAGACGCACTGGCTGAGGCTCGCAGTAATCCCGCCTCCTTGTGCCGGTTAATGCACCCCCGCCGTAGAATGCACCCCCGGACGGGAGTGTTATATCAACTAAAGCCCACACTTAAACTTTCCACGTGCAAGATTGAATCTATTTAAAAAAGTTATTTAATAAGAAGCCAAAAAGTGCAAAAACAATAATGTTCGTGTTGGAGGAGTTGTGAATGACTGCAGGGCCACAACATTAGGTACACCCGCAGACTGCAGCACGGATTTCATATTTCATTCATTCACAACTCCTCCAACACGAACATTATTGTTTTTGCACTTTTTGGCTTCTTGTCAAATAACTTTTTTAAATAGATTCAATCTTGCACGTGGAAAGTTTAAGTGTGGGCTTTAGTTGATATAACACTCCCGTCAGGGGGTGCATTCTACGGCGGGGGTGCATTAATCTAGCACAACAGCGGCGCATGGACTTCATTTATAAGTAAAGGTAAAACCATAATAACGTTTTTTTTATTAAATGTGCTTTTTTGTGTGCTACAGTTTGTATGTGTAAAGTTAAAGTTAAGTCAAAGTACCAATGATTGTCACACACACACTAGATGTGGTGAAATGTCTCCTCTGCATTTGACCCATCCCTTGATCACCCCCTGGGAGGTGAGGGGAGCAGTGGGCAGCAGTGGCGCCGCGCCTGGGAATAATTTTTGGTGATTTAACCCCCAATTCCAACCCTTGATGCTGAGTGCCAAGCAGGGAAGAATGCTGGTATGAGCTTTTAAACATAACCCGTTAACTGCTGCCAATCAAATGGTGCTTAAGATACTCTTTAGGGTTCATATGTTTGTAAATCTGACTGTGATGAAGTCAGTGCCTCACCAGCCATGGACCTCACCGCACGTCACTGATATATATATATATATATATATATATATGTATATTGTGGAGGTCTTTCTCCCGTGGGTTCACCCGATGCTGACAAATCCTCCCACAGCCTGGATGTCTGGTGTTAAAAATTTTTTCTTTTAATGTTACATCAGCAGCCACATTAGGAGCCTTTGTAACCTGTTTGCTTACTTGCTACTAAAAGAGACGTTTTCTAGTGTATTTACTATGTTATTTAATGCCAAATATTTTCTGTGACTGCAATTAGAAATATATGTTTGATTAATACTAATATGTTTTGCTAAAATAAAGCCAATATTGCCATTTTTTGTGCTCCCAATTATTTATAAAATTATCGAAAGACAAAAAAATTGGTATTAGGACAACCTTAATGTTATGGACCAGAAAATACATAAAGGAAATTTGTCATCTGTTTTTCGTGGGTGTTTTTTAAGCCTATTATAACATTTTTAATACTTTTTACTAGTTTTTTAACCTTGCATGCCCTTGTGTGTCCCCATCAATGTGAAGCTTCTGCAAAAATGTGAATTTTTCTTGAAGAGAAATTAATTTATCTAGTATATTCAGCATTTTTTCAAACCCAATTCAACTCAACTAAAGGGATTGCAGCAATAAAGCATCAGTAGAAGAGGACGGAAAAAAGAATATATTCTCCTACCCATGCCACAATATTAGTTATTTGAGGATTGGAGATTTAGAAGTAGCCAAAACACTACGGAGAGACATTGGCCATTAGTTAGCTATGTTTTAGAGTGCCGCTTGCAGAGCAGCACTTTAGTTTTTATAGCTCCATTTTTATCGTGAGGTTTGAAGCCAAAATATGTCCATTCTCCATCTTCTGTCTTTACACTGTTTCTGCTTGCAAATGCTGGGTGACAGTGTGTGTGCGTGTGTTGACTAACATCATGTCGATGAAAAATAAAAGTATTGGTATTTTTCAAAAGCAGTGTAGTACCGTTTTTAATTCATTAGTACCACGGTACTTTATTCGGTGTACTGTATTACCTTACATAAAATGAATCTTGCAGTCATTTTCTACAATATCAGTTAGTTTCTGAGTAATGTATAGGTAACTAACTCTACTTAGAATGCCCCATTTCCATTACCAGACTGGATATGTCGCCCCCTTTTGGTGTGACACCATCTACAGAACTGGAGATAATTTCTCCGTATAGACAGTGTGGATAAAGGCATGTACAATTATTATTAAGATCATTTCAATGCATATTTTTTTGTCGCCTGGTAAATGATTGCTTCAAAACTAATATGGTTAACATTATGAGCAAAAAGGAAATATAAATATTATATTTTATAGACATTATTGTGATTCTTTATCTTCATTGTCTGCTTGTCATGGGTATTTTTTCAAGCTTGTTATGACATTTTTAATATGTTTTCCAATTGTTTTTAACCCTACCTTTGTAATGCTTCTGCTAAAAATGTGAATGTGGGGGGGCGTGGCCTGTGGACCTACAGCGAAGCGGGGTGTGTCAGGATCGGCTTCCAGATTAGTGACAGGTGCGTAGATGACGCAGCTGTGAGTGTTTGTCTGATCACCTGTCGTTCTGTTAAAGGCAGCAGTCGGGAAGGAGAGGAGGTTGTTGATGGGGGAGAACGAGTGAGAGAAACTTTAACATGGCTGAAAAGCACAACTTGTTGCAAAATAAATCATTGTTCGCAAAGATGAACACGGCTGTCATGTCCGTCATTGGTGGTCCAGAGAACCCGGAGGAGCAAGACTTCCACAGTGAATTTCTCTTGAAGAGGAATACAATGTTTATATTATTTCAGCATTTTCTCAAGCCCAATGCAACTCAACTGAAGGTACAATTCCAGCAATAAAACATCAGTAGAAGAGGACGCAAAATAGAAAACGAGCGGCTTACCTTCTTTTTCTTTGCTCCGCTGCGTGAAGCGGATATACACTTTGGTGTTTACAATGTGAATACTACTAAGCTCCGTAATGTAGCCACTGCATCCACACATCCACATTTGCATGTAATATTTTGCTACTGCTAAAGCTCACCCTGATTTAAAAGCACACATTGATACTTTGCCACATAATTTTGTAATTTTCAATAATCATCTTTTGTGATTACTAATAAGAAAGAATGCTAAATTTAAAAAAAAAAGATAAATTAGATTGAAAACCATCAATTCTTTGTAGTGTTTATTTCAATTCAACATGATAACTTTTGAATTAGCATCTGTATTGTTTCCATAAATCTGCTAACACAATAGGACATTTCAAAAACTAATGCTGAAAAAGCCTCGTAAGACTCATTATTATCCACCTTATAAAAGCTGATGTCCTACGCTCTAAAGAAGTATTTATGGCCCTTGAACAGTCTCTAAAAAAACAGGCTTCAAACTTTTACAACTTTTACGACGATATCCCGACTCGAGAGAGCTGTTTTTGACAGCTTGTCGCAGATGTCCCATGGGGAGTAGCTATTAAAAGTCTACGGTTATGTCCTTTTTTTTTTTTTTTTTTTTTTTTCCTTGCCCAAACCAGCAGCACTTTTCATTTCAAGTCCAATTTTGTCACACTTTAATTTCATGCTGATACGTTCAACGTTATTACACCTGTGGCAACTTTACAGTGTCAAAAGCATACCAAGTACTGCATCCACGTTTTAATCTATATTTATATAGATTGCCATATTAGCATATTCTTCTCCTTAACTGTTGTTCCAAATGACTTTCACCCAATCAGCACCTTTATTGTTTACCACCTGTTCTCCATTGTCTCAATTCCGCTGTGGTTCAAAAGTTATTTCTTCACACCTGGACTTAAGGCAGGCCTGGGCAATTATTTTTGACAGCACGATAACAGCAGTATTGAGATTGTGAAGTGAATTATATTTATATAGCACTTTTCTCTAGTGACTCAAAGCGTTTTTACATAGTGAAAGTGAAATTGTGTGAACACATTCACTGGTCTTATTCTTCAATAGCTGATTTTTTAATTTTTTTGAATCTGAATACTGACATTAACATGACACACATGAGTTTGTCCGTGTCTATAGTTTTAGACCCAATATTTTCGCTGTTAAAAGTGTCATGCAAGCTGCTGTGTGCGTGTTTTGGTTCCCTTTTAGGGAACACTTTAAGCATGTGGAGGTTGTGCATTACTAAAAATAATTCTCAAAATTCTGTAAAAAAAAAAAAAGGATAAAATGCTCAAAACATTTGACAGACAACCTCAAAAAACACAATGTATTTTTTTTTTAGTAATGAAAAAACAACAACCCAGAATGTACATGGACATAAAGAATGTGGGATTGACAATGTTAACTATGCACAATAAAACACTGAATATTAAAAGGAACTGCACTTTTTTTTTGTAATCTTGCTTATCATTCACAATCCCTATTATGTAAGACAGTAACACATGTTTTTGTTCTGGTTTCTAAGTCGTAAAATTGTTTTATTTTTTTTTAGACTTCCTTTTTATTGTCATTCCAATTTGAACTTTACAGTACAGATAAGAACGAAATTTCGTTTCATTAGCTCATGGTAGTGCAGGATAAAAAAGCAATAAGGTGCATATATGAATAAATAAATAGGTTACTGTACAGATAAATATATTGCACTGTTTCATATGCATCCACGTTTATGGATGTATGTTATATTGTCTTTTTTATTCCAGCGAGTTAATCCATTTTGGGGGGAGTTGAGGGGATAATTATGATGCGTATGAGGTGGCTATTGAGAGTACACTTTATAAAACATCCAAAAAACTGCCAACTCCATTTACATCTCGTGACCTGACTATTAACAGGCGCTAACACAGACAAACAATTTTAGCAGCTTCATTAATGTTACATTTACGTCATTCTTATAACTTGCCATATTTTTCGGACCATACGGCGCACTTAAAATCCTTTCATTTTCTCAAAACTCGACAGTGCGCCTTATAACCCGGTGCGCCTAATGTACGGAATAATTTTGGTTGTGCTTACCGACCTCGAAGCTATTTTATTTGGTACACGGTGAAATGATAAGTGTGACCAGTAGATGGCAGTCACACATAAGAGATACGTGTAGACTGCAATATGACTCAAGTAAACAACACCAACATTTTATATGTTCCATTGAAAATATAGAACATTACACACGACGCTCAAAAATCTGTCAGAATGTTTTAGTATGACTTTGGTAAGCTATAAAGCCGCACCGCTTGATGGATGAGTATTATTATGGTGTGTGTATAAGGTAAGACATATTATCTGGCGCTGTGTTTTTCAATATTATGCAAAATAAACTTTTCTTACCTTCTGGTACCTGCTGATCTGTATTTGGGATCTGCATGAGTCCTGAAAATTTGCGCGGTTCAGCCTTTGTAGTCTGTGTCGACGCCGTAGTCGATAAGCTTCTTTTTCTCTATATTCTTGTTATGGGACATTTATCCTCCGCCGTTGCTATTTCTAATATAAAGTAGTGTAAGCACTAAAACATACCGGTGTAGTGAGTTTACATTATTCACCCAAGGAACTTTAGTCATTAGAGAGTTCTGGTCGGATGGTTTTTCACGGAACATATTTCCGGCGTTGTTATTGCACTAGTGAGCCACGGATGAGGAGATGCTGCTCCGTTATTGATTTGAGTAAAGTCTGAATGTCATTAAAACAGTTAGCGCCATCTTTTGACACTTCTTCCACTCCCATCATTGCACGCTACACCGCTACAACAAAGATGACGGAGAAAAGACGCTGCTGAAGGTGAGCCACGTAAATAAGACCGCCCACAAAACGGCGCATCCTGAAGCGATTGTCACAAAGCGACTTGAAGATGATCTATACATTTGTGTTCAAATCCAGGCTAAAACCATTTTTAATTGGGCTTATGGCAACTGAAATTATTTTATCTATGCGCTTTGATTCTAAATTGACTTTGATTGTTTTTATGATTTTATTTTAATTTGACTTATGATTATTTTTGCCTTCTTGTAATTTTCTGTAAATCTCTTTTGAATTGTGCTTTATATAAAAAAAACAACTTGACTGGCCTTCTTGTGGCCTTCTTTGTTCACTTCCCTGTTGCACTATTTTTGGTTATTAAAACATTTTTACCTGCACGTTGCCTGTTGTCTCTGCATCCTGTGGTCCAGACTAACTGTTAGAATAATTATGTACATAATATTATACAACTCTTATGCTTAAGGGCCGTTGCTATAGTTATTATCAATTGTGCTGAAGTTGTACTTTTTCTATCTGTACAAAGCCAGTCTCGTATCAGTGTTTGTTTCCAGAATCGGCCTGCTGACTGCCAAGGCCGAACATCGAGTGTCGTGACGCAGACGAGTATCAACACATTTGCATTTCATTAATAGTCATATATTGTGTCTAACTGGAGTTGTCGAGATTACCCCCTTCCCTCAGCGACAGCTTCAGTGATGTAACCAGGGACCTCCCAAATAAATAGAGGAAGCACGTGGGCTGGACTTTAGAGCATAGTTTGGATCTGTAACTAGAGTGCAGCCCAAAAAACGTATCTCCTCAATTGAGCAAAATTTAACTCTGTCTCTGCATGATTCCTTGCTTCTTGTCTGTTTAATAGATGTCATCAGTGTTTGAACCTGACACTAACAACACCCACACCAAACGTAACTGTTTTTGACCAAAATACATGAAAATGTATGTAATATTTTGTAATTACAGTAAATTTTTTACATTGAAACTGAAAATTAAACATTCTATAAAAAAGATTACTTTTATGCATTACAACAATAAAAATATTTTAAAATTTTGGGAAAAATAGTTAACTTTTTCCAGAATGCTTTACTTTCCCCAAGTATTCTAAATGAAAGGAATTTGTTTAAGTTTAATGTTTGCAAAGTATTTATGGTGTTTAGGCCCAGCATTTTGTTAAACTTGACAAATGTTTCCTGTTAGTTTGCTGTAAGGAATTTAAATCCACTTCCTGCAATTCCAACATTAAAATAATTGAGCTCAAATTTGGAAATTTTCTACACGCCCGTTTGTGTGCTGCAAGTACCTATAATGTTGTAATGTAATTTAAAATTAATATTTTATCTTCCAAGATCCTCCGTGGACCATTTTGGGGAATTTATTGTTTTACTTGCAGTATGTTGTTCTTTGACAAGATTTTGCCACACTATCGTTTGTAGAATAGAATAGAATAGAATAGAATAGAAAGTACTTTATTGATCCCTGGGGGGAAATTCAGCACCACAGTTCGCTCACAATAAACAATAAACACTTAGGTATTTTTTTTTACCTGTGAATAATATTAATACAGCCTATTATACAGCATTATTCACATGTGAATAATATAAATACAGTCTATTATACAGCATTATTCACATGTGAATAATATAAATGCAGTCTATTATACAGCATTATTCACATGTGAATAATATAAATACAGTCTATTATACAGCATTATTCACATGTGAATAATATAAATGCAGTCTATTATACAGCATTATTCACATGTGGATAATATAAATACAGTCTATTATACAGCATTATTCACACGTGAATAATATAAATGCAGTCTATTATACAGCATTATTCACACGTGAATAATATAAATGCAGTCAATTATACAGCATTATTCACATGTGAATAATATAAATACAGTCTATTATACAGCATAATTCACATGTGAATAATATAAATACAGTATATTGTACAGCATTATTCACATGTGAATAATATAAATGCAGTCTATTATAAATCATTATTCACATGTGAATAATATAAATACAGTCTATTATACAGCATTATTCACATGTAAATGATATAAATGCAGTCTTCTATACAGAATTATTCACATGTGAATAATACAAATACAGTCTATTATACAGCATTATTCACATGTGAATAATATAAATGCAGTCTATTATACAGCATTGTTCACATGTGAATAATATAAATGCAGTCTATTATAAATCATTATTCACATGTGAATAATATAAATACAGTCTATTATACAGCATTATTCACATGTAAATGATATAAATGCAGTCTTCTATACAGAATTATTCACATGTGAATAATACAAATACAGTCCATTATACAGCATTATTCACATGTGAATAATATAAATGCAGTCTATTATACAGCATTTTTCACATGTGAATAATATAAATACAGTCTATTATACAGCATTATTCACATGTGAATAATATAAATACAGTATATTATACAGCATTATTCACATGTGAATAATATAAATGCAGTCTATTATACATCATTATTCACATGTGAATAATATAAATACAGTCTATAATACAGCATTATTCACATGTAAATTATATAAATGCTGTCTTCTATACAGCATTATTCACATGTGAATAATATAAATACAGTCTATTATACAGCATTATTCACATGTGAATAAAATAAATACAGTATATTATACAGCATTATCCACATATGAATAATATGAATGCAGTCTATTATACAGCATTATTCACATGTGAATAATATAAATGCAGTCTATTATACAGCATTATTCACATGTGAATAATATAAATGCAGTCTATTATACAGCATTATTCACATGTGAATAATATAAATACAGTCTATTATACAACATTATTCACATGTGAATAATATAAATACAGTCTATTATACAGCATTATTCACATGTGAATAATATAAATACAGTCTATTATACAGCATTATTCACATGTGAATAATATAAATACAGTCTATTATACAGCATTATTCACATGTGAATAATAAAAATGCAGTCTATTATACAGAATTATTCACATGTGAATAATATAAATGCAGTCTATTATACAGCATTATTCACATGTGAATAATATAAATGCAGTCTATTATACAGCATTATTCACATGTGAATAATATAAATACAGTATATTATACATCATTATTCACATGTGAATAATATAAATACAGTCTATTATACATCATTATTCACATGTGAATAATATAAATACAGTCTATTATACAGCATTATTCACATGTGAATAATATAAATACAGTCTATTATACAGCATTATTCACATGTGAATAATATAAATGCAGTCTATTGTACAGCATTTTTCACATGTGAATAATATAAATACAGTCTATTATACAGCATTATTCACATGTGAATAATATAAATGCAGTCTATTATACAGAATTATTCACATGTGAATAATATAAATGCAGTCTATTATACAGCATTATTCACATGTGAATAATATAAATGCAGTGTATTATACAGCATTATTCACATGTGAATAATATAAATACCGTCTATTATACAGCATTATTCACATGTGAATAATATAAATGCAGTCTATTGTACAGCATTTTTCACATGTGAATAATATAAATACAGTCTATTATACAGCATTATTCACATGTGAATAATATAAATACAGTATATTATACAGCATTATTCACATGTGAATAATATAAATGCAGTCTATTATACATCATTATTCACATGTGAATAATATAAATACAGTCTATAATACAGCATTATTCACATGTAAATTATATAAATGCAGTCTTCTATACAGCATTATTCACATGTGAATAATATAAATACAGTCTATTATACAGCATTATTCACATGTGAATAATATAAATACAGTATATTATACAGCATTATTCACATTTGAATAATATATATACAGTCTATTATACAGCATTATTCACATATGAATAATATAAATGCAGTCTATTATACAGCATTATTCACATGTGAATAATATAAATGCAGTCTATTATACAGCATTATTCACATGTGAATAATATAAATACAGTTTATTATACAGCATAATTCACATGTGAATAATATAAATGCAGTCTATTATACAGCATTTTTCACATGTACATAATATAAATACAGTCTATTATACAGCATTATTCACATGTGAATAATATAAATACAGTATATTATACAGCATTATTCACATGTGAATAATATAAATGCAGTCTATTATACATTATTATTCACATGTGAATAATATAAATGCAGTCTATTATACATTATTATTCACATGTGAATAATATA
Source organism: Entelurus aequoreus (assembly GCF_033978785.1). NCBI lineage: Eukaryota > Metazoa > Chordata > Actinopteri > Syngnathiformes > Syngnathidae > Entelurus > Entelurus aequoreus. The sequence continues at coordinate 23,694,848 of NC_084743.1, read as the reverse complement.
TATTTGTGGCTTGTGCATTCTTGCCATCTTCTGACCTGTTTTAGTCAGATCGCACCCTACTTAATGCAGAAATTGTGCTGCTACAATGTGGCGGTGGAATCAAGGCAATTATAGTACACATACCTGCCTTTTTCACCTTTGTTTACAGTCTCGGTGGATGTCTCGGCTCTACAGATCGGCGCCGTTATTGTCGTCATCACGTGTCACGGCAGCTGTGATGCTTGACGTTCCACATCGCCCTTATGTTCAAAAAGCATTAGAAACTCATTAGACATCAGGTGATACAAAACGACAAGCATCAACTTAATTAGCAGTCAGTCAGAAGCAATGTTTCTAAAACAATCAGTTTAAAGCCACCAAGAGCCTTCTGTGCGGGTGGATTCTGGCATAGTGTCCTGCTATAAATACCTACATGTTGTCAAGTTGTTTTTCTTTCACTTCGCAGAGCGCCTGCTGAGTCTCCTTACAATGATAGTCGCTTTAAGTGGCGACAAATCGTAATGCATGAGTGATATTCTTGTCCTGCACCTGGCTATGGTCATGTCTCAGGGCCAACCACATACAGGCCCCAAATAAACATTTATGGACCCAAATGATAAAAATCTGTGCGCAAACTGCTGTGTTTGTGCCGTACATATTGTCCATTGTGCTACAGTATGTTGGTTGTTTTTGTCATCACGCTTACTGCTTAGGTCAGTGTTTTTCAACCACTGTGCGTGAGATTTTGTCTGGTGTGCCGTGGGAAATTATGCAACTTCACCTAATCGGTCCAATTTTTTTTTTTTTTGCAAATCAATAATTATAATCTGTAAATAATGTGCCGTTGCTTAGTGTCTGTGCTGTGTAAAACTCGGCAGGGTAGCCACATAGTACTCCATGTCAGTAGGTGGCAGCAGGTAGTTAATTGCTCTGTAAAAGTCAGAATGTGTCGGGTGAGACAAAGGATGGTTTGTTTTGATCCCAATGTGCAGACCACACCGGGAGGAAGTGTGCAGGTAAAAAGGTATGTAATGCTTAAACCAAAAATGAACAAACGGGAAAGGAAAAGGCAATGGCTATGCAAAACGAAAGTAAAACTGAACTGTCTACAAAGTAAACAGAAACAGAATGCTGGACGACAGCAAAAACTTACGGCGTCGACAAAGTACAACCATACATGACGTATCAATCAACAATGTCCACACAAAGAAGGATAGCAACAACTTAAATAGCCTTGCTTGCTAACACAAAGCAGGTGCGGGGGACACCGCTCAAAGGAAGACATGAAACTGCTACAGGAAAACACCAACAAAACAGGAAGGGCCACCAAAATAACAGCGCAAGACAATAACTAAAGCACAGGAAAACACCAACAAACTCAAAATAAGGCATGACGACCTAGTGGAGTATCATTTTTTTACGTTTTCTGCTGGTGGTGTGCCGCCGTATTTTCAAATGAAAAAAAATGTGACTTGCCTCAAAAAAGGTTGAAAAACACTGGCTTAGGTCAAATAGGCTCTTTTCCACCGCAGGAACTTTGACAGGAACTTTTCCATTTATCCGGGTAAATAAAGTTAACCAAAAAGTACCATATTTTTCGGACTATAAGGCGCACTTAAAAGCCTTTTATTTTCTCAAAAATCGTCTTGTAATCTGGTGCGCCTAATGTACGGAAAAATTCTGGTTGGGCTTACCGACCTCGAAGCAATTTTATTTGGTAAATGTTGTAATGATAAGTGTGACCGGTAGATGGCAGTCGCACATAAAAGATACATGTAGACTGCAATATGACGCCGGTAAACAACACGAACACTTTAAATGTTCCATTGAAAATAAAGAACGTTACACACGGCGCTCAAAAATATATCAAAATGTTTTTAGTATGACTTTGAAGCCGCACTGCTTGATGGATCGTCGGCACATTACCGCTACCGTAGTCAGAGATACAAGTATTACTATGGTGTGTGTGTAAGGACCGCAAAATGGCACCCATTAGCAGGCATTTTATCTGGCGTTTTGTTTCAAAATACTATGCTAAAAAACTATTTTTTTTACTGTCTGGTACCTGCTGATGTGTATTTGAGATCTGCATAAGTCCTGAAAATTTGCGCAAATCCACCACTGTAGTCCATGCCGATGCTGTAGTCGATAAGCTTCTTCTTTTTCACTATCTTCTTGTTATGGGGCATTCATCCTCTGCTGTTGCCATTTGTAATACAAAGTAGGGTAAAGTTCTAACTTATATCTCGCTATGGAAGCGCTAAAAACTACCGGTGTAGTGAGTTTACATTATTCACCCAAGGAACTTTAGTTATTAGAGAGTTCCGGTCGGACGGTTTTTCACGGGACACATTCCCAGCGTTGTTGTTGCACTAGTGAGCCACGGATGAGAAGATGCTGCTCCATTGTTGATTGAAGTAAAGTCTGAATGTCATTAAAACAGTTAGCTCCATCTTTTGACACTTCTTCCACCCCCGTCCTTGCACGCTACACTGCTACAACAAAGATGACGGGGAGAAGACGCTGCCGAAGGTGAGCCACGTAAATAAGACCGCCCACAAAACGGCGCATCCTGAAGCGACTTTCAGAAAGCGGCTTGAAGATGGTCTGTAAAACATAACCTATGCAACATTTTGACCAAAGAACCACCATTACATGTTATGTAGACCACAAGGAAGTGTTTTACATTTAGAAAAAAAATCATAATACGACCCCTTTGATGCGCCTTATAGTCTGGTGCGCCTTTTGTATGAAAATAGACCTGAATAGACCCGCTCATCGGCAGTGCGCCTTTTAATCCGGTGCGCCCTATGGTCCAGAAAATACGGTACCCGGGTAGATTTAGTTCTTCCCGCCAGCTAGGTGGGACTTTTGGAAGGTACCCTAAAACTTATTTTTCAAACACACGACCGGCATTGGAATAATAATTCCAATTTTTGGTGTATTTCTATTACAACAAACTTGACAACGGAGAAAAAGAAGAACAAAAGGAGCTTCCGACATGCAGGATCTTTGTGGGGCATCTTTGTGCTGACAAACGTTAATCACTGGAACTATCTTGGATTGTTTTTTTTCAGCATTAGTCTATCTCAGGGGTCGGCAACCCAAAATGTTGAAAGAGCCATATTGGACCAAAAATACAAAAACAAATCTGTCTGGAGCCGCAAAAAATTAAAAGCCATATTACATGTGTCATTGGATATAAATTTAATTAAGAGGACTTAAAGGAAACTAAATGACCTCAAATATAGCTACAAATGAGGCATAATGATGCAATATGTACATATCGCTAGCCTAAATAGCATGTTAGCATCGATTAGCTTGCAGTCATGCAGTGACCAAATATGTCCTATTAGCACTCCACACAAGTCAATAACATCAAAACTCACCTTTGTGCACTCATGCACGACGTTAAAAGTGTGGTGGACAAAATGAGACGGAAAAAGAAGTGGCATAAAACACGTCCTAGAAAGTCGGAGAAAGTTATACATGGAAACAAACTAAGGTGAGTTCAAGGACCGCCAAAATTAGTAGGACAAAACGGCGCTCGCCAAATACTCTAATCAGTGAAGCATGTTTAATATAAACAGTGTGTTTTATAACAATTAGGGAGGTTTGTGTCATGTTTGTCCTCCTACAGAAACCATACTAAAACAAAAAAATCGTTTTTTTTTCCCCTCATCTTTTTCCATTCTTCATACATTTTTGAAAAATCTCCAGAGAGCCACTAGGGCGGCGCTAAAGAGCCGCATGCGGCTCTAGAGCCGCGGGTTGCCGACCCCCGGTCTATCTGTATGCAATTTATTGTTTGTTAGTTTACAAACTTCATTTCAATATGCAAAGCTGCGAGAAATGGACGGACTCTTTTAAAAGTATTTACGAAGGATTGTGAAGCCAGATTCGAAGCAACGACCTCAGCTGCTTACTACTCTGAGACTTCGACCCAAAGTTGGATCTGAGGCTAGGTATTTCAACAGTTCAACAGGTCAGAAGTGCCAAGCTCCTTAGAGTGATGCTGGACTGCACTCTATCCTGGTCAAATCATATCAGTGATATAGTTACAAAGATGGGAAGGGCTGTTGGTATTTCCAGGAAATGTGCTGCTTTTGTTGATCCACCTCTTCTTTGTCAGATTGTTAAGAATTTAGTCTTGTGTCATCTGGACTATTGTTCTACAGTCTGGGCGTCTGCTGCAAGTGGTGAGATCCGTAAACTCCAGATTGTCCAGAATAGGGCAGCAAGGCTCGTTCTGGGTTGTTCACTAGTAAGAACCAATGTTAACCAAATGCATGCTTCTCTTTAACAGTGCAGAACAGGTTGTCAGCTAATACTCTAATATTGTTCAAATCAGTAACCAGTAGTAAAACTCCTGCTTTTCTCATGGCCCAAATAGTTTACAGGAGCACTATGCATAATCATAATACCAGGGCGTCTAGTGAGGGTCATTTTGTACTCCCTCGTCCCAGGAAGAATGCATTGCGGAAATCTTTTATTTATAGATCTGTACCGCTCTGGAATAACCTGTCTCGAATTCTCACCGGCATTGAAAGTAAACAGGTTTTTAAAAGGAAAGTAATATTTTATCTGAGTCTGTAAATTAGTTAGCTTGTTGATGATTTTTGTTTGGTTTTGTATTGTGTAGTTATATTTATATGGTAATTAATATTATGTGACTGTAAATTGTGTGCTTATTGATGCTTTTATTTGTTTCTGTATCATGTAGTTATAATTATATGCTTTTACTTGTAATTGTATTGAGTTTGTGGACCCCAGGAAGACTAGAGGGTTGTTGTGGCAACCAGCTAATGGAGATCCTTAATAAAAATCAAAATCAAATCACGGTCGGATCATTTTTCTTCGTTCAGTGGCGGTTCTCCTAAGACAATTTCTTTATTTTGTGCACCTCCGAACTGCACTAGAAATATTCTGATTGTGCACTTCCTGGCTGCACACGCTCGCATAGCTTACTTCTGTTGAGTGTTTACTGCTAACCTTTTTCGCGCACTTCCCACTTGCATTATCCTGTGTTAAATAGATATTCTGTTACTTACATACCGCCTGCCGTCTTGGAATCTCTGGGTCATGCCCCAAGCTCCGCTCAACAATCCCTACAAAGTCAGCCTTTTTTTATGCATGAAAAAAGATTATTTTAGGTCAAAAATAAGTAGAATATGCTTCATACAAACTAAAAAAAAAAAGAATGAATCAGTGATTGAGTGAAGCTGCATACTTTGAAGTGCACTGTAGTGAGGGTTGACTGCATTTCTAATTGTGTTAGGTTTGTGCAGTTTAAATTTTTGAGTTGTTCAAGATTTTGTCCGACGGTTGCCCACTTCTGTCAGGTTCAAACATAAATGACATCTATTAAACAAGAAAAGAAGCAAGGAAATAAACAGAGACAGAATTACATTTTGCTCAATTTGAGGAGAAACGTGTTGACCTGTAACCTCTGACAGTGTCACCCACGCTCTAACGGAAAAAAGTTCACCTCTCCTCTTTTATTTGGATCTTCCTTGTTTACATAACAACAGCTGTTTCTAAAGGAATGGGGGGTATGTAAACAGCCATTGTTTTCGGTCACATTAACACAAAAGAAAAAGATGCCTCGGGCTTGGACTGGTCCTGGATCGAGCTTGGGCAGGTCTTGGATGACAATAGATAACCCCTCCCGTCACCTCCCAACGTACACAATGACATTTTACAAGCCTTTGGCTTGGTACAACAAAGACAGCCTCTTGTCTGTTCACTGGGAACTCAGAGAACGGAAAGTTTTTTGATAATTTACATACAATTTTTCTGACAATTTCTTTTCACTTTTTAACATAATCCGTGATGCAACTATGATCATCTTTCGGCTCATTAAATTTCCTACCGCCACCACATAATGTTGCCCCTATTTTCGCAAGAAATAGTAGGAAAATATGGGTGTTTGTAGGAATATTACTGAGAGTTCTGTTCTATCAGTGCAGAGTCTTAATTATTGTCATTAATAACACCTGTGTTCCCCCACTATTTCCTGTCAACAAGGCTGCTGAGCTCGAGGAATGACCATTAAGGTCCATTCATCACTGCAGACTGACTCCTGTGGCAGACAAAACAGCTGGAAACACAGAGGGAGAGGGATGAAAGCTACAGAGAATGCCACTCAAGAAGTCCGTAAACCTTTTATTCAACACTTTGTTGAAGACACCTTGGCAGCAGGTGCAGGTTATGTCGCTCTCCAGCTGGGTGCTTCGACTTTAGGGCAATTTCGACTATTCTTTGCAGAAGTCTGACGCTCCATCGGGATTCGATGACAAACGTCGGTGCACAGTCCTAATTAGATCTCTCGATTCGGGCCTGGAAGTGGGCTTTTTAAGAAGGAGTGGCTCCATTTGAGCAACAGTACCACAAAGACCTAATTACAGAGGGTTGCAAAATGAATTGTCTTTCTGGAAGTCTCCCATCTCCACAGAAAATATAAACCTAATCCTAACTCAAATATACTGCAAAAGAAGGGACTCATAAAAACTGATAAAATACAATTACGCAGTGTTTAAAATAATGTAAACAAAATCGACTAAATCTTCACTAAACTGTCAATAAACTTAAAGTGCAAATGGAAATACAGCTTCACCACTTTAGTCATAATGTTTTGCGCTGAAGATACTTTTGTTCTCATGATCCGTGGCCCGGATCATGTTTTTGTTATATTCTGTTAGTTTTGGACTCCTATAGTTCCTGTTTTTGTGCACCCTTGTTTGTTTTTAGTTACCATGCGTGCTTATTGTTTCCACCTGTCTCTGATTGGTGCTCGGGACGCTCACCTGTTTTCCGAGCACTAATCAGAGGGACTATTTAAGCCTGCCTTTGCCGGTCAGTCTTCCTGGCTTCATTGTTTGCTTCATGCAACAAGTTATGTGAGTATTCCTTGTCTTTTGCCTATGCTAAGTGGTAGCCTTAGCTTCGAGTGCGATCGGCACGTTGTTCCGTCGACTTGTTTTCTGTGTTGGCACTTGTTCGAGTTTTTGAGAATAAATCATGTTCCTACCTGCACGTCCTGTCCGGAGTGGTCTGTTTGCATCCCGGGGGAACGAACCTCGCAGCAAGCTGCGACGCCCCGCATGTGACATTCGTGGGGTTTTTGCTCCAGGTTTGTATATATATATATATATATATATATATATATATATATATATATATATATATATATATATATATATATATATATATATATATATATATATCATTTATAAGTGAAGTGCATTCTTCAACATTAAAGGCACACACTCACACTCTGATTTCATGAAACGTCTTTTAATAGCATGTGCCAGATATTTTGAGTTATTGTTGTTGTTTTTTTTAAGTAACGCAACATGACTTTCCCTTGTAAATAATTACAATTTCAAAGAGTAATTCCATTACTAATTCAATTACTTATAGTAACACTAGTATCACGAGTCACTATGGTATTTTTCGGAGTATAAGTCGCACCAGAGTATAAGTCGCACCTCCCGAAAATGCATAATAAAGAAGGAAAAAAAACATATAAGTCGCATTTTTGGGGAAATTTATTTGATAAAACCCAACACCAAGAATAGACATTTGAAAGGCAATTTAAAATAAATAAAGAATAGTGAACAACAGGCTGAATAATAATAGAACCCAGTTGTAGCTGAGATGCATTGTCTTTAATCTCCTTTCTAATGAGTTCAATTTTCTTATTAAAGAAATTCATAAAGTCATCTGCTGAGTGGGTGGAGCTACTGGGAGGAGTCCCTTGTTGGGTTAGCGAAAATTTAGGATCATTTTTGTTGAGGTGGATGAGATTTGAGTAATATTTAGCTTTAGCTGAGGTAAGCATGCGTTTATAAGTTATTAAACTATCATTCCATGCTTGATGGAAAACCTCAAGTTTAGTCGCACGCCATTTGCGTTCCAGCTTTCTACATGATAATTTCTGGGCTTTAGTTTCTTCTGTAAACCATGGGGTACGCCTTTTAGGGGCCCTTTTTAGCTTTAGCGGTGCTACAATATCAATGGTGTCGCGCAGGGCGTCGTTAAAGCTGTTAGTGAGGTTATCAATAGAGCCCACATAATTTGGGAATGGTGCCATTGCCGAAGGCAGTAGGTCAGTAAGAGTCGTCGTTGTGGCAGTATTAATGTTGCGGCTGCTATAGTAGTTATTATTTGCCCCTAAAGCTGACCAACACGCCGGATTGTAGTCAGCTGGAGGCGTGTCTTAATGAAATTAAACAATGGATGTCCGCTAACTTTTTGCAACTCAACGCTAAGAAAACGGAAATGCTGATTATCGGTCCTGCTCAACACCGACATCTATTTAATAATACCACCCTAACATTTGACAACCAAACAATTAAACAAGGAGACTCGGTAAAGAATCTGGGTATTATCTTCGACCCAACTCTCTCGTTTGAGTCACACATTAAGAGTGTTACTAAAACGGCCTTCTTTCATCTCCGTAATATCGCTAAAATTCGTTCCATTTTGTCCACAAGCGATGCTGAGATCATTATTCATGCGTTCGTTACATCTCGTCTCGATTACTGTAACGTTTTATTTTCGGGCCTCCCAATGTCTAGCATTAAAAGATTACAGTTGGTACAAAATGCGGCTGCAAGGCTTTTGACAAAAACAAGAAAGTTTGATCATATTACGCCTATACTGGCTCACCTGCACTGGCTTCCTGTGCACCTAAGATGCGACTTTAAGGTTTTACTACTTACGTATAAAATACTACACGGTTTAGCTCCAGCCTATCTTGACGATTGTATTGTACCATATGTCCCGGCAAGAAATCTGCGTTCAAAGAACTCCGGCTTATTAGTGATTCCCAGAGCCCAAAAAAAGTCTGCGGGCTATAGAGCGTTTTCTATTCGGGCTCCAATACTCTGGAATGCCCTCCCGGTAAAAGTTAGAGATGCTACCTCAGTAGAAGCATTTAAGTCTCATCTTAAAACTCATTTGTATACTCTAGCCTTTAAATAGACTCCCTTTTTAGACCAGTTGATCTGCCGTTTCTTTTCTTTTCTTTTCTACTCTGCTCCGGGGTGGACCGCTAGCCTGTCCATCGGATGGGGACATCTCTACGCTGCTGACCCGTCTCCGCTCGGGATGGTTCCCGCTGGCCCCACCATGGACTGGACTTTCGCTGATGTGTTGGACTTTCACAATATTATGTCAGACCCACTCGACACCGAGGATGTCGTTGTGGCTTGTACAGCCCTTTGAGACACTTGTGATTTAGGGCTATATAAATAAACATTGATTGATTGATTGATGTTATATGAGGCATAAATAACCAACTGAGAACGTGCCTGGTATGTTAACGTAACATATTATGGTAAGAGTCATTCAAATAACTGTAACATATAAAACATGCTATACGTTTACCAAACAATCTGTCACTCATAGTCGCTAAATCCCATGAAATCTTATACGTCTAGTCTCTTACGTGAATGAGCTAAATAATATTATTTGATATTTTACGGTAATGTGTTAATAATGTCACACATAAGTTGCTCCTGAGTATAAGTCGCACCCCTGGCCAAAATATGAAAAAAACTGCGACTTATAGTCCGAAAAATACGGTAGTTAGTTTTTAAAAGTCATTTTTCAAACACTGTTTAAGGCAGACAATCAGATCGTTCGGGTTTCTGTACAGATACCGTACGGTTTAGAAAGAAATACCGTATTCTTAAATAATGTTTTTTTGTATGTAATGTTTTAGATTAAATTGTTATTGAAATAAAGACTACTATTTTTTTTTTAAACCAAGGACAATGGTTACAAATTAGCCCATGGCTAGAAGTCTTATGTACTTTGACATCGGTTACCTATGCAATGTTAAGCATTAGCAGTGTTTAATTGTACTGTCCCTGTCAAATACACACATGAATGAATGTAACAGTGTCAGCATGCACGACTGTAAATGCCATAAAATGAGTTGACAAGAAGTTACATGTTCTTTGCGCATGCGTGGACCGATCGCGTCTTGCATTGCCGATCGTGTAGCAACTGGGGCAAAGTGGGTATTTTGCACCAGGGCCCCAAGCACTGAGTGGTTGTGATATATTAATTGTTCAAAACCTGCCAGATTTTTACTGACTTCCGGGTTATCGTCGCCATTAACTCATTCAATGACTCACCCCTGCTACGCTAGATAAATTTAAAAAAGAGAAACCAGGTAATGGGTCATTATCTTTGCAACTGTTACTCTAACTACATACATTTGTATAAATGTATTAGCACCATGGAAACAACAACATGGGTTTCTTGCCTCAAATCAACTATCCGTTCCACTTCCTGTGTCCCTATTAGGCAGGACTCACTGAATCACAGACACTGAGTAAACGAATCCTTGCATCTCATTGAATCATCGTCACTGAACGAAGACTCGGCTTCGACTGACTCGCAGCTGTGAGTCACTTATTAACACGTTCATAATTAAACGACAGCCTCAGCCTGTGTGGTGATTTGTAAAGCCATAGATGTGAATGTGCGTTTGGTATCAGCAACATTTAACACAAAACCTAAAACCAGTGAAGTTGGCACATTGTGTTAATCGTAAATAAAAACAGAATACATTGATTTGCTAACCCTTTTCAACCTATATTCAATTGAATAGACTGCAAAGACAAGATACTTAACATACAAACTGGTAAACTTTGTTATTTTTCGCAAATATTAGCTCATTTGGAACTTGATGCCTGCAACATGTTTCAAAAAAGCTGGCACAAGTGGCAAAAAAGACTGAGAAAGTTGAGGAATGCTCATCAAACACTTATTTGGAACCTTCCACAGGTGAAGAGGCTAATTGGGAACAGGTGGGTGCCATGATTAGGTATGAAAGCAGCTTCCATGAAATGCTCAGTCATTCACAAACAAAGACGGGGCGAGAGTCACCACTTTGTGAATAAATGCGTAAGCAAATCTAACAGTCGAACAGTTTAAGAACAACATTTCTCAACGAGCTATTGCAGGGAATTTAGGGATTTCACCATCTACGGTCCGTAATATCTTCAACAGGTTCAGAGAATCTGGAGAAATCACTGCACATAAATGGCAAGGCCTGTGACCTTCGATCCCTTAGGGGGTACTGCATCAAAGACCGACATCAATAATTAAAGGATATCACCACATGGTCTCAGGAACACTTCAGAAAACCACTGTCAGTAACTACAGTTTGTCGCTCCACCTGTAAGTGCAAGTTAAAACTCTACTATGCAAAGCGGAAGCCATTTATCAACAACACCCAGAAATGCCGCCGGCTTCGCTGGGCCCGAGCTCATCTAAGATGGACGGATGCAAAGTGGAAAAGTGTTCTGTGGTCTGAGGAGTCCACATTTCAAATTGTATTTGCACACTGTGGACGTCTTGTCCTCCGGACCAAAGAGGAAAAGAACTATCCGGATTGTTATAGGCGCAAAGTTCAAAAGGCGGCATTTGGGATGGTATGGGGGTGTATTAGTGCCCAAGTTATGGGTAACTCACACATCTGTGAAGGCACCATTAATGCTGAAAAGTACATACAGGTTTGGAGCGACATAAGTTGCTATTCAAGCAACGTCTTTTTCATGGACGCCCCTGCTTATTTCAGCAAGACAATGCCAAGCCACATTCTGCATGTGTTACAACAGCGTGGCTTCATAGTAAAAGAGTGCGGGTACTAGACTGGCCTGCTGTAGTCCAGACCTGTCTCCCATTGAAAATGTGTGAGACTCGGACTGCTAAACAACTTAAGCTGTACATCAAGCAAGAATGGGAAAGAATTCCACCTGAAAAGCTTCAAAAATTGGCCTCCTCAATTCCCAAATGTTTACTGAGTGTTATTAAAAGGAAAGGCCATGTAACACAGCGGTAAAATGCTCCTGCGCCAACGTTTTTGTAATGCGTAGCAGCCGTTAACTTCTAAGTTAATGATTATTTGCAAAAAAAAAAAAAAAAGTTTCTCAGTTTGAACATTAATTATCTTGTCTTTGCAGTCTATTCAATTGAATATAAGTTGAAAATGATTTGCAAATCATTGTATTCTGTTTTTATTTACGAATTACACAATGTGTCAAGTTCACTGGTTTTGGGTTTTGTACAATCTGATATTGATTAGTCATAATAATTAGTTATTTTAATATGCGAAGAAGGATTTTCAACATTAATGAGGTATTATATTTGTGTACCAGTGATTTATTTAATGTCTGATATGCTGACTCATTTAATTTGAAGCTGTTTCGTTTTGTATTGTTGATGCCAGACAGACAGAAGTCAAAATAGCTGACAGATAAATATGAAATATTAGATAATAGAAACTGTTCCAGACTCGCTCTCTGATTGGATTTGCTGTGTGTGAGTTGTGTAACTATTGTGCGTCTGTGGAAGTGTTGACAATGAACTGAAGGACGACTCACGGACACTCACTTCCTGGGCATTGGGAGACAATCCAAACCAGACCGAATCATTGAAAACTGACCACCGCCATACTGTGTGAGCCTGTTTTCCTCAATGTTAAGAGGAATAGTTCATTGGTGGATAGCCAGCGCAGTCATTTAGAGAGCCATCTTTTCACCCATCTTAAGATGAGCACCTTGTTGTAATTCTCTCTTGGAAGATGACTTTTAAAGGGAAAAACACTTGTTAGTTGCAGAACTGGTTGTTACTATAGATGTATTTGTGGTTTCTGGAATTTGGCGGGTTAAAGGCTTACTGAAACCCACTACTACCGACCACGCAGTCTGATAGTTTATATATCAATGATGAAATCTTAACATTGCAACACATGCCAATACGGTCGGGTTAACTTATAAAGTGCAATTTTAAGTTTCCCGCAAAACTTCCGGTTGAAAACGTCTATGTATGATGACGTATGCGCGTGACGTCAATCGTTGAAACGGAAGTATTCGGACCCCATTGAATCCAATACAAAAATCTCTGTTTTCATCTCAAAATTCCACAGTATTCTGGACATCTGTGTTGGTGAATCTTTTGCAATTTGTTTAATGAACAATGAAGACTGCAAAGAAGAAAGTTGTAGGTGGGATCGGTGTATTAGCAGCGGACTACAGCAACACAACCAGGAGGACTTTGAGATGGATAGCAGACGCGCTAGCCGCCGACCTCACCTTGACTTCCTCCGTCTCCGGGCCGCCGACCGCATCTATGATCGGGTAAAGTCCTTCATCGCTCCGTCGATTGCTGGAACGCAGGTGAGCACGGGTGTTGATGAGCAGATGAGGGCTGGCGTAGGTGGATAGCTAATGTTTTTAGCATAGCTCTGTGAGGTCCCGTAGCTAAGTTAGCTTCAATGGCGTCGTTAGCAACAGCATTGTTAAGCTTTGCCAGCCTGGAAAGCATTAACCGTGTAGTTACATGTCCATGGTTTAATAGTATTGTTGATTTTCTGTCTATCCTTCCAGTCAGGGGTTTATTTATTTTGTTTCTATCTGCATTTAAGCCCAATGCTATCACGTTAGCTCCGTAGCTAAAGAGCTTTGCCGATGTATTGTCGTGGAGATAAAAGTCACTGTGAATGTCCATTTCGCGTTCTCGACTCTCATTTTCAAGAGGATATAGTATCCGAGGTGGTTTAAAATACAAATCCGTGATCCACAATAGAAAAAGGAGAAAGTGTGGAATCCAATGAACCCTTGTACCTAAGTTACGGTCAGAGCGAAAAAAGATACGTCCTGCACTGCACTCTAGTCCTTCACTCTCACGTTCTTCATCCACAAATCTTTCATCGTCGCTCAAATTAATGGGGTAATCATCGCTTTCTCGGTCCGAATCGCTCTCGCTGCATTGTAAACAATAGGGAAATATGAGGTGCCTTTCAACCTGTGACGTCACGCTACTTCCGGTACAGGCAAGGCTTTTTTCTATAAGCGACCAAAAGTTGCGAACTTTATCGTCGATGTTCTCTACTAAATCCTTTCAGAAAAAATATGGCAATATCTCGAAATGATCAAGTATGACACATAGAATGGATCTGCTATCCCCGTTTAAATAAAAAAAAATCATTTCAGTAGGCCTTTAACACTAGAAGTCCCAGCATTTTTCTGTCTACCTAGAAGACCCAGAGAGGGGTCATTTGGCCCGACGCTTTTCCCGAATACACTAATCACTCATTTTGTTATGGTAATGAGGCTGTTAGGGGCAGTTTGTCTAGGTAGACAGAAAAATTATACATGTGGGAAATGCCGAAAGGAGCAATGGCAGTGCCAGGATTGTGAGTGACTGCTCAAATGTATGTCAGTCACGTTTACATGGACATGGTTTTTCATTCTTTGTAAATATGCTTTTTTCTTTGTAAATTTTTTTTTTTAAACTATTTTTGGCACACAAAAATAACAATTGCTTCTGCAACAACCCTCCACACCAAAACTGGGAAAACAGTTGCTTTTTCATTCTTTGTAAATATGTTTTGTTTTGTATTTTTTTTAACAATAAATGTCAGAGTGTTGATCCCTTCATTCTGTTGATCCTTGCAAAAACACACACAACCTACCTCAGAACTAAAGCTTGAGCTGTAAGGTCCCCTCCCCCACACAGGCTCAAGTGGCCCCCTGCCGTGTGCCACTAACAGCCACATTTTCATAACAAAAGGAGTGTCCACAGGGGGGACTAGGGGTCAAATGACCCTCTTGTGTGTTTTCTAGGTAAAAATGTCAATTGACCCTTCTCTGGGACTTCGCGTGTTAAACTTTATTTATGAACACTCAACCGTCCCAATTTCCCTCAGAGCATATATTTGGTGGTGGTACTAATTCTGCAGAACCAGATGGCGTAACGTTTTCTCTTTTGTATGGCTAAAGAAGCTCTGCATTAGTTTCTGTCGATGCCTCTGCTATCAACTTTTACGGGACAGTAGAACACAGTCCATCCTCAGTTTTCACATTCGGCTACCAGGTCTTGGTATTTACACTTCTTCCTGGCATATGCGTTGGCTCGGTTTACATTCTAGGTTGACCTTGAGGAAACAATGATATCAGGCCGCTTAGCTTTCTCTATTTCGGGAGGAAACCCTATTTGGCTGTGCTCCGCATCCATTTCCTCTCCATTTTGAGTCACTTCGTTCATTGGAATTTGCATTTTGTTGGTTTTGCCTTCATAGTTCTTGACCACTTTAGGAACTTGTCAGTAGTGATGATCAATTGCTGGCAACCTTCCGGGCTTTTTTGTTATAAGTGTGAGATCATCAGCATATTATTTGGTTGATGTTGCGACGCCGGTGCCACTCGTAGAATATCCAAAGTCATTGGATGGATTTAATTAAACACAGGTGTCAAAATCAAGGCCCTCCACAACGTTTTATGTGACCTGCGGAAGCCTAGAAATAAGTTAAGATCTTAATTTTTCATACTAAATGTATTTTTATTTTGATATAACAATTGCATGTCGGCCTACTGTTAATATTATTTGACTATGCAACAAACATTATATTACCGTACTTTCCGCACTATAAGGCGCACCTAAAAACCTCCAATTTTCTCAAAGGCTGACAGTGCGCCTTATAATCCGGTGCGCCTTATATATGGACCAATATTGAGCCACAACAGGTCTCGCAACTACGGGATGCATAAAGTAACCCCAGCCTCTACGGTAGTGTCTATTCTATGCACCTTATAATGCGGTGCGCCTTATAATGCGGTGCGCCTTGTATATGAACAAAGTTTTAAAATAGGTCATTCATTGAAGGTGTACCTTACAATCCGGTGCGCCTTATAGTGCGGGAAATACGGTAACTTGTTCCCCTCGAGTAATGTTTCATTTGCTTTTAAAAGCATTTAATCCATCAATTTGTTTTAAAAAAAAGCGTTAGCAATAGTAAAATAGTTTGTGCTGTCAAATGTTAAAAAAAAAAATCTCATTAATCACAAATTTGAAGTAGGATTAATTAAGATTAATCAATTTTGAATTTGGACTAATCAAGATTAATCACAATTTGAATTTGGACTAATTTAAGATTAATCACAATTTTGAATTTGGACTAATCATGATCTGCGATGAAGTGGCGATTTGTCCAGGGTGCAGCTGGGATAGGCTCCAGCCCCTCGCGACCCCGAGAGGGACCAGCGGTAAAAAATGGGTGTATCAATCATCATTAGTCACAATTTAGATTAATTCATCATGATGAATCAGTTTAAAATTTGGATAATACAGGATTAATCCCAATTTTAAAATTGGATTATACATTATGAATCAACATTTTTAATTTGAATTAATAATTATTAATCATAGGTTATTATTAGTAGCTGGTATAATTTAAATTATTTTTTTTTTAAATTCAAATATTCAGACAAAAATGCTATTTTACTCTCAGAATGTCATGCAGAAACATGTTTTAAAATGTTTAACTTGAATGCACATCAGTTATATGATCAAAACTTAGTAACAGTTTTATCTAAAGTCCCATCTGGTTGTATTTTGAAGTGCAATTTGCACAGTCAGAATCTTGTCAACATCTTTGCACTGACTTATGCATTGACCTCATCACTGACTGTATAACGACTCGCCCTGCCATTTAGATAAGCATCCGCGGTTGAAGTAACGCAGCACGTACAGTCAAAATAAATAGCATTATTAATCACATCCGTTAACTCGTTATTTTTGACGGCCCTAGTCATTTCATGAGGCGATTATATCGTTTATTTACTGTTACATGCGGCCCTCTGTTTCGCACCCCTGGTCTAATCGATCCAAGCACAGATTGAAGACTTCTAGAAACAAGAGGCAAGACAGGGGACATCATTGGAATACACTAATGCAGTACTGAATCCAGTCTGTTAATGATAATAATACATTTATTATATAACGCACCTTATAAGGCACTTAATGTTGCCGCAGAGCAGTGTTTTTCAACCACTAGTGTGTCGTGAGATACAATCTGGTGTGTCGTGGGAAATTATCTAAATTCACCTATTTGGGTTAAAAATATTTTTTGCAAACCAGTAATTATAGTCTGCAAATGATGTGTTGTCGTTGAGTGTCGGTGCTGTTTAAAGCTCGGCAGAGTAACCGTGTAATACTCTTCCATATCAGTAGGTGGCAGCCGGTAGCTAATTGCTTTGTAGATTTCGTAAACAGCGGGAGGCAGTGTGCAGGTAAAAAGGTGTCTAATGCTTAAACCAAAGATAAACAAAAGGTGAGTGCCCCTAAGAAAAAGCATTTTAGCTTAGGGAAGGCTACGCAGAACGAAACTAAAACTGAACTGGCTACGAAGTAAACAAAAAGAGAATGCTGGACGACAGCAAAGACTTACTGTGGAGCAAAGACGGCATCCACAATGTACATCCGAACATGACATGACAATCAACAATGTCCCCACAAAGAAAGATAAAAACAACTGAAATATTCTTGATTGCTAAAACAAAGTAGATGCGGGAAATATCGCTCAAAGGAAGACATGAAACTGCTACAGGAAAAAAAGGAAAAGACGCCAAAATAGGAGCGCAAGACAAGAACTAAAATACTACACACAGGAAAACAGCAAAAAACTCCAAATAAGTCACGGCGCGATGTGACAGGTCGTGACAGTACACCTGCTTTGAGACAAGAGCTATATTGATGCATGCTTGTTTATGGTTTAAAGGCCTACTGAAACCCACTACTACCGACCACACAGTCTGATAGTTTATATATCAATGATGAAATCTTAACATTGCAACACATGCCAATACGGCCGGGTTACATTAGTAGAGTGCAATTTTAAATTTCCTGCGAAATATCCTGCTGAAAACGTCTCGGTATGATGATGTCTGCGCGTGACGTCACAGATTATAGCGGACATTTTGGGACAGCACGGTGGCCAGCTATTAAGTCGTCTGTTTTCATCGCAAAATTCCACAGTATTCTGGACATCTGTGTTGGTGAATCTTTTGCAATTTGTTTAATGAACAATGAAGACAGCAAATAAGAAAGCTGCAGGTGGGAAGCGGTGTATTAGCGGCCGGCTGCAGCAACACAAATACGTAGAGAACTGGGACAACAGAGACTCTTACCAGGAGGACTTTGAGTTGGATACGCGCTACCGTGAGTACACAGCTGCGGCTTCCAAACATTTGATCGCTTGCCCGTACGTGCGTGCCGCTATGTGCATGTCACGTACGTAACTTTGGGGAAATATATGTGCTGTATGAACTTTGCGATTTCTGCTGGTGGTGTGCCTCCAGGATTTTTTCAACGCAAAAAATGTGTCTTGGCTCAAAAAAGGTTGAAAAATACTGCCGTAGAGCATGTGAAAGCAGTTACAAAGTGCAATTAAACAATTTAAAATGTATCTATAAATTAGGCTTGCAGCAGACAATCGATAAAAAAAAGTTATTTAATTTTAATATTGCAAATCGTATTGTATCGTTGCACTATTGTACTGATTGTTGTTTGCATTTAGTCTTTATTTTGTCTGGTGGATTTACCGATTAACTTAGGGGCAAGACTTGTTTATCAAATGAAAAGTATCTGACACTACCCAACATAAATGCAAAATAGTTGAATCTTTTTGTGGCATTGCTGTCTCTATGTTAACTGAGTGATACGGTGTAATGAATCCCTGTAAAAAAAAAAAAAAAGAAGACAAATCAGACATACAGAAGAGAAAAAAATAAACGACAAGAGGGAAAGAAAGGAGAAAGTAAATAAAAAACTAATGTTGCTTAAAAAAGGTTAGTTTTCAACCTAATATCATGGTTTTAATCAGACCTCTGTGAAGTTTAATGGAAAGAAGCAGCTAATATTAGTTTCTCCTGTTTGCTGTCACTTCTCTTCACACAGGAAGTAATAACATCCACCATGGTAAAAAAAAAAAACCACAAAAAAAAACTAATAATAATGCCAACAGGTATTCTATGAAAGAGTGGTTATACTAATATAAATAGTCATTTATTTGAAAATGTATATTTCTGTACTTTTTTTAAATCGTGTACATATATATGTATATATGTACATGTTACCCTTTAAAAGCATTAGTTCTAACCGGTAGACCACCAGTGCTTGATATGTTCAAAGGTTAAAACTTCCATTATAACTGTTATTGCTATAATTTAAAGGGGGACTGAACTTTGTTTTAGAATGTTGCCTATCATTCACAATCCCAATGTAAGACAAAAACACATGTTTTTCTTTTTTAATGCATTGTAGCTTAATAACAGCAAGTACGAGGTGGCCAACAGTGCACATAATGGCCGTCATCTATTCCAGTGGTTCTCAACCTTTTTTCAGTGATGTACCCCCTGTGAATTTGTTTTTAATTCAAGTACCCCCTAATCAGAGCAAAGCATTTTTGGTTGAAAAAAAGCGATAAAGAAGTAAAATACAGCACTATGTCATCAGTTTCTGATTTATTAAATTGTATAACAGTGCAAAATATTGCTCATTTGTTGTGGTCTTTCTTGAACTGTTTGGAAAAAAGATATACAAATAACTAAAACCTTGTTGAAAAATAAACAAGTGATTCAATTATAAATAAAGATTTCTACACATAGAAGTAATCATCAACTTAAAGTGCACTCTTTGGGGATTGTGATAGAGATCCATCTGGATTCATGAACTTAATTCTAAACATTTCTTCACAAAAAAAGAAATCCTTAACATCAATATTTATGGAACATGTCCACAAAAAATCTAGCTGTCAACACTGAATATTGCATTGTTGCATTTCTTTTCACAGTTCTTTTTGACAGACATTTAAAAAAAAATCTCACGTACCCCTTGGCTTACCTTCAAGTACCCCCAGGGGTACGCGTACCCCCATTTGAGAACCACTGATCTATTCCACCCATGAAGCCCTCTGAAAAAACATCCAAATACCGCCATTAATACCCCATTTACAAGTTGTGACCTGCCTATTACACAAGTATTAGCAATATTTTTACTATAAGCGCTAACGCCATGGAACTACTTTTAGCGGGGCTTTGATTACAGCTCATGCAGCTATTTTACATACTGAGCCGGTGAGCTGCTGCATCGCCTCTGAGTGGGTGAAAGTTAATTCGAGATCATAGTATCAAACTCAAGGAGATCTGGCCAACCACATCATTAAAGTAGCCTGCAAAAGCCTTGAAATAAAATGTGTCAATAAAGTACTTTTATCTTTTCTTACAAAATGTTTTTTTTTAATTCTGACAGAAAAAAATGCATGCATTGCAGGCAATTGCATATCTTTGAAACGTTCAATATCTTAATTTGCAACAAATGTAATATTATCATCATACATTTCAAACTGTGTTAGTTAAAATAAAATAATATTACTAAATATTGGCTGGACTTATGATTTAAGAGCATGTTATCTACCACATTGTACGGTAGCAAGAGTTTTACCGCAAAAAAAACTTTAGAGTAATACCAATGTTTTATTTTACAGGAATATGCTGTAAAAACAAACAAAAAAAAAAAAAACATTGTACATTTTACGGTAAAATTGTGTTGAATGAGCTGTCATTTTTTTTTTTTTTTTTTTTACTGCAAAATCGATATTTTTTTCCGTGGGATACTTCTGTCGTTGCCTTTGCTTTATTAAATTGATTTATTTAATGTTTGGCGCAGCCGGACCGGAGCACAGAAAGAGAGAGAAAGGAAGACAGAGGGGGAACTTGCGGGGACAAGAAGGAAATAGCAAAGAAGCAGTTAGTGAAGTAAATATTAATAACACAGAAATGACAAAGAACATTATTGCACTACAAATGGAACAATCAAAATATCAATAGAAATAGCACTATTGATAATGAATAATTATAATCACCTCTATTTTAAACAATACACTTGTTTCAAATACAACAACACATATATGTAATGAAAACTTGAATCACAAAAAAAGCAGATAAATGGAGGGGAAGAACGAGGAACAAACTACATTAACCTTGTAGATTGTTATAGTAACAATATGTTAAGCTTTATCAATGTGCAGCGTTTTACCCAGTTTTCTCTTGAAGGTTTTTTTAATATTATTTTACAGTGTATGTAAAAATATACACTACCGTTCAAAAGTTTGGGGTCACATTGAAATGTCCTTATTTTTGAAGGAAAAGCACTGTACTTTTCAATGAAGATAACTTTAAACTAGTCTTAACTTTAAGGACATACACTCTATACATTGCTAATGTGGTAAATGACTATTCTAGCTGCAAATGTCTGGTTTTTGGTGCAATATCTACATAGGTGTATAGAGGCCCATTTCCAGCAACTATCACTCCAGTGTTCTAATGGTACAATGTGTTTGCTCATTGGCTCAGAAGGCTAATTGATGATTAGAAAACCCTTGTGCAATCATGTTCACACATCTGAAAACAGTTTAGCTCGTTACAGAAGCTACAAAACTGACCTTCCTTTGAGCAGATTGAGTTTCTGGAGCATCACATTTGTGGGGTCAATTAAACGCTCAAAATGGCCAGAAAAAGAGAACTTTCATCTGAAACTTGACAGTCTATTCTTGTTCTTAGAAATGAAGGCTATTCCACAAAATTGTTTGGGTGACCCCAAACTTTTGAACGGTAGTGTATATAATAGTCAAATACTTATGATAATATCTCGAGGTGAACCCCGATGCATTTATATTCATAAATTATTCCCGGCTACAAGCGACCCTCTGAGGGCAGCCATAACTACAATGTGGCCTTCAGTGAAAACGAGTTTGACAACCCGGCTCTAGATGATGAATCATGCCTCTTACTTGTGTAGTAGAAGGTGCACATAGGTTAAAAAAAAAAGTTGGTTTTGCATAATTGGACCGCCTTAATAATAATAATAATAATTTTAATCTAAATGTATAGGTACACCCAACTAATTATTGATAATGAAAGATGGCCAATTGAGAACAGATGTAATGTAAGTCTGTCTGGCCTTTAAGTTTATTTATTTAAAATAGAGACAATGCATATTAATGGTCATATACATGTAAATATGCAAGATTATAGCTGAGCGCTAATTTGCATTTTAGTCCCTTAGCCCAGGGGTATTAAACTGAATGGTTTTAGGGGCCACATTTCCATTGTTGGGCGCACAAAGCTATTAGATCCCAAAATGCAGAGAACAGGAGAGGAGAGTGTGACTTTATAGTCCACACTTAGCACTGGTGTTCATAACAAAAAAAAGTACGGAACCAATAAAACAAAAAAAATGGGAACGACAAGCCAAACAAATAACAAGTGCAGGCCAAACAGGCGGACAGGCAGGAAGGCGCTGAACCGGAATGGCTACCAAAAAGCAAACCCATTTTAAGATATTCAACACTTAAGTGGATAGAGAACCCCCCCTTACCCAATTTGTCATGTTTCATGTGTCAGGTAAATCGTGACAAAGGGGGCCATATGAATCACCGTCCTACTCTATTTCATGTTTTGAACATTGTTGTATTGTAAGGGACTGGGTCTTATGTTGTGTTATGTTTTCCACAAGTTTATTCAATGTTTAACAGATGTTGTGGTTTCCCACGGCCTTGAAGGCATCAGTGTTAGGTGCAGCTTTGTTACGCTTTGAGAATCCCTGTTCTATACAACAGGGGTGCTTTAGTGCAGTGATTCTCAAACTGTGGTATGTGTACCACTCGTGGGGCCAGATCCGGCCCGAGAAATAAATAATCTATGGCCCTTGGGATGATATTTGTTTAGTATTAAAACCGGCCCGCAGGCCACAGTCTCCTGCTGCTGTTCTGCAAGCACCAATACTCCATCAGTGTTGGTGCTAGGAATTTTCCAAATGGGGCCCTGGGGACACCATCAAGTCATAACAATAAGGTCCCACAGTACATTTTTGGGGTCCCACTTTTTTGTAACCGTTTTGAAAACAAATGATAAATGTATGCATTATCCTGTTATATCTCACATTCTGTATTGTGTTTTGGAAAAAGGTTGTCATAAATGTTACTTAATTCATAAATTTTTTAATAAAAAAACAAACACATTTTTATACATACATGTATTCAGTTATAAACATTCATTCCCTTTCTTATTTCCTTCATGGATCTAAACTTTACCGCTGTCTGTATTTTTTTCTCCAAGTCCAAGAGGGGTAGGGCTGGCTCGGACGTCCGTGAGCAGACGTGAGGTCGAGGGAAAGAGAGAGGCATCAAAGTCAGTGTCCAGGCGGGAGGTCGAGATCCAAGATGCAGCCAGGGAACCGAAGGGAACGCGGAAGGAGACGAGACACATAGCTCGTGACGTGGGAACGAAGGCATGCTGCAGAGAGGCGACAAGAAGGACACGAGACAATGAACACGACGGAGGAGAGAACACAGAGAGCAAAGAGTGTGCATAGAGCTTGGGGTATCGGCTTACTGAACTGAACAGGAAACTACGTTCTGGCGCGGGATAGCAGGTTGTGCCGGCTTATGAATGCAGGTCTAATCAGTTTCAGGTGTATTGATTGCCGGCGATTGATTGCAGCTGCTTGCTGCAGCCGGACTGGCACGCGCCTGGCGCGCTCCAGGAGGGCCGTGACACAGAGTAAGACAAAGAGAACAATCTGAAGTTGTCTTAATTTTTTTTGTTTTAATGCCATGATTGTAATAGTCCAGCCCGCGTGTGCACAGATTTCCCTCTATGTGGCCCCTGAGCTAAAATTAGTTTGAAATGATGATGCTCGAAACCGGTTTTCCCGGTTGTTCGATAAGAAAAGAACCGAGTCCTCGGACTCGAATCCCTTTTTGAGAACCGGTACGCGTTATCGAGACCACTATAGTAAAGAAAAAGAGTTGGTTCTTTATTCGAATCCCTGGGAACGAATCCCAAATGGGCAATGTTATGCCCATTTGATTGTAGACTCTTACTGACACCTTGTGGCGATATGAAAATACTACGCGTCATTAGTTTGGGCACCGGGTTGGTGAGTCAGTTCAGTTTATGAGACAATTGAGAAGTAGACAAGTTGTGTTAGCTCTTACAAGCCTTGGAAAATATAAGTCTGTAAGTAAACTGTTTAACTTGTTTATGTAACTCAATATTAAGGTGGAAAGTGGTTAAATTTAAACATAAGATGTTTATTGAAAAACGATTTTTGTGCACTGTTTCAATGGAGGATTTGAGGACTTAAAATGGCTGTCAGTCGTGTATTTCCACCATCGAAATAGTTTCAACACTCAGAAGTATTTGTTTGATGATAGTACTGTATATTTGTGTGAAGCTAATATTTACATATTGTGTATTACATTTCAGTATGTTAATTGAATCACATAGCTTATACATTTGTCATTGTGTGTATTTCAGTTTTACAAAATAACAGTATAGTGCAAGACAAAAGTAAAGATAGGAAAAGACAAAGCAAGATCAACAACAATAAAGAGCTTAAATGGATTAATCTGCTTTGGAACTTTATTAGACGTCTTGAATTGTTTGTTAGCTGTCTGCCTGTGTGTGTAGTAAGTATGTTCCAATAGCAGCAGAAGTGCACTTTTTGGAGAGCTGTATTATTTTCCGTTTTGTGCCCAAGGGACTGATTTTATTTAACACTATATTATTATTTATACACCTATAGTGATCACAGAGACAGGTTGTTTTTGTGTTACTGTATATATTTGTTTTTCTGAAAAATCCCACTTAATATACTTTGGGTAACAACAGTCAATATGTATTCATTTTATTTATTTAGGGGAGTAACAGTCAATATTTATTTATTTATTTTATTTTTTTCTTATAAAATAAAAGTGAGCTTTTGTTAAACCAAATATTGTGTTTTTTTCCATATACAACAACCATACCTGGATTCGATAAGAGAATCGATAAGGAATTGGTTCGATAAGAGGATTTGATAATGGGCTCGAACTCGATAATTTGTTATCAAACATCATCCCTATTAGTAGTACACCCAAAAAAAAATCACTTAAATGATGAGTGTTTTGTTTTTAAATACTCAAACACAGTGTTACTGTTCAAACTGTGTGTAATGTTACAGTGGCCAAATATATGAAATGTACTTGTTAAATAAAACCTCTGCCTTGTTTTTAATGAATACTTGGCCCTACTATGCTACTGCATTTTAATGTTGGTCGTTATGGTGATACTTGGAGTTTTTTCTCAGGCGGGTACTTGGTGGAAAAAGTTTAGGAACCATTCATTTAGTGTTTTTAGGAATTTGCGGCAAAAATAATCGAAGTCTTTGCCAAGTTTTGAACTGATCTCAGGGGATGGTTTGGCGTTATTCCCCCGGGCCGCCCGATAAAAAGCCTGGTCGTCAGGCTACCGAGGCAACCACGCTCCATCTCCTGGGGTGATTTAGAACCTATATTCTATCATTTAAAAATAGGAGACATTTCCTGTTCATTTTTCAACCCATGTTCACAGACGTAGCAATGTTGAATAAAGCAGTCGTTCATGTCTAATATGAATTCACTGCCAATCCACGCACTTTAACAGTTAGTAGACATTTAATTACACAGATGCCAGACAAGAAGATCAGCCTGTCCATCAAAATGAAGAGGGGAATCCAAGAGAGTCGGGGAACCAAAGCTGAGCCATCAGTCAGAAGCTTATTGTCACACAAACCACCTGGTGTCACTCATGCCGCTGTTTACATCGGTGGCAAATCAACCCACAGCTGAACTCAAATTGTCTGCACTAATGCACAAACAGTGATGCAGATGCTTCTCTATTCTCCAGCTGCAAGGCCTTTCTGCTCTTTGTTGAACTCCCATGACACCAGCAACCAGCCGCCGGCTACACCCACTCTTCACTCATATGCAACCCACTCACACCAGCTCACTTTCTTCCTCTTGTTTTTTTGTTAGTGGCACAGATGTGGGCTAAAACAGACGAGAAACGCCATTCAAACTTTCACTGCCCATTTGAGTTACTAAAACCATCGCAGGAAATTTCTAATTAATACATCTCGCCACCTTTTCATCCATTTCCATCCGTTTTCTACTGCTTGTCCCTTTCGGGGTAGCGGGGGGTGCTGGTTTCCACCAAATATTTCCCCAAAGCCCAAACCTTTCCTGCAACTACCAACGTAAACGGTAGTCACAAAACCTTAACACACCAACAGCAGCCCCCATACAGTAGGAAGAGGAGCGTTAATCCTTTTGCAATGCAGTCTGCTGAAAATGATGGAAAGCGCCTCTCGCTTTATTACCACAAAACACATTTTTTGGAATATTCAACACTCTACTGCTGTCCCCTCCAAGGTTTCTCATTGTATCCCATTGGGTTGAGTTTTTTTCTTGCCCTGATGTGGGATCTGAGCCGAGGATGCCGTTGTGGCTTGTGCAGCCCTTTGAGACACTTGTGATTTAGGGATATATAAATAAACATTGATTGATTGATTGATTGAGTTGTCCAAGTTTTTCTGTACAACCGGAGAGTTCTTGTGTTTTTAAGGAATTTTCTGCAAAAATGTTTGTCTTTCAAGTTTTGAACTGAACTGATTGATTGATTGATTGATTGACTTTCGAGTAGTGATGTGCAAATACCACTGATTTTCTTTCCAATCTGATACTAGGTAGAATTCAGGCTGGTATCGGCGATACCAATCTGATACCAATAATTTGAGCAAATATACCTAATGTGTCTGCTAAAATGAAATAAAAATTGTAATTCAAAAACCATTTCTCATAGCATAAATAACACAATACAGAGTTATTTATTTGAAACTCTGAAGCATACCCCGGCCGAGTCATACCAAAGACTATAAAAATGGGACCCATTACCTCCCTGCTTGACACCCAGCATCAAAGGGTTGGAAATGGGAGTTAAATCACCAAAAATGATTCCCGGGCGCGGCACCGCTGCTGCCCACTGCTCCCCTCACCTCCCAGAGGGTGAACAAGGGGATGGGTCAAATGCAGAGGACACATTTCACCACACCTAGTGTGTAGTGTGTGTGTGACAATCATTGGTACTTTAACTTTACCTTAAATATTAAGGTAGTGGCGTGAATAACAATATAGCCAAGCGAATACAACAGAAAAAATAGAGAACAAAATCATACCAAGTACAAAAATGGTGTTTCAAACCATAAAAAAGGAAATAAGTAAATACATAAAAACATTAAGATACATTAATTCATAAGAACTCTGAATATGAATAAAAAGCAATTCACAATGTAGTTAAGCTTGAACGTGTTAACGACTGATCATGTAAACAATATCTCAATATGATCGTAAATAACTAATTTTGATTTGAAAAATCGATATTAGAGCATAAAGATCTGGTATTGGCAGGGTCGATATTTCAGTATCGATCCACACATCATTACTTTTGAGTAATGTGACTCGTGTAAAAGTAAAAAGTATTCAGTGAAAAATATACTCAAGTACTGAGTAACTGGTGAGTAACTTCTAATGTATGTAGTACAGTGACGTGCAGTCAGGGGAGGCAGGTGAGGCGGGGCCTCACGTGCCATCATGGAAAGAAAAAAAATGTAAAAAGAAAAAAAAAACATTTAATTGTTATATGTATCCAGTGATTATACTATAAAGTTATTTTCCATTTAACTTCACCAGTTTTAGATTAGTTTTATTCAAAATCGCTGAATTTTCACATTTGCCGTTCAAATACTGAGAAGAGACTTGCGGTGAGTCAGCAGCCAGTTGAGGCACGTCACTGAGTTGAGCCTCACCATGGATTGCGCAATGACTCGGCCAACTGCTGGCCTGCTGTGCAGTGAGACCGTATTGCTATATGAATTATATTATACATTTCCATAGTTTAGTTAGCTGAGGTATATAATGTACAGTGTATTTTGTCAACAACTGTATGTGTGTAACGTATTTCTTGTGCTGAGCAATCATAAAACTGCTGCGAAGACGCACTGTTTGAGGCTCGCAGTAATCCCGCCTCCTGGTGGTAGAGGGCGGTAGTGATCCCAGAGATCATTCATGCGACTACTCGGCTGCAGAAGAAGTGACAACAAGCAGCAACAGTTAGCAGCGATCGTTTATTTTTTCCTCTTGCCTGGATTTTTAACATGGAGGACTACATATCTAAAATAAAACAGTTTTCTAAACTGGACTTTCAATCGAAGCAGGAGGTAATACTTAAAGGAAGATCTCCATCGAGACAGAGAGACTTTTAAAACTGAAGAAAGATAAGGAAGACTTCTATAAACAAGTTATCGATGCTTTTGTACAAAAGGAGCTGCGCATGGACTTAATTTATAAGTAAAGGTAAGACCATAATAACATTTTTTTTTATTAAATGTGCTTTTTTGTGTGCTACAGTTTGTATGTGTAAAGTTAAAGTTAAGTTAAAGTACCAATGATTGTCACACACACACTAGGTGTGGTGAAATTTGTCCTCCGCATTTGACCCATGCCCTTGATCACCCCCTGGGAGGTGAGGGGAGCAGTGGGCAGCAGCGGCGCCGCGCCCGGGAATAATTGTTGGTGATTTAACCCCCAATTCCAACCCTTGATGCTGAGTGCCAAGCAGGGAAGAATGCTGGTATGAGCTTTTAAACATAACCCGTTAACTGCTGCCAATCAAATGGTGAATAAGATACTATTTAGGGTTCATATGTTTGTAAATCTGACTGTGATGAAGTCAGTGCCTCACCAGCCATGAACCTCACCGCACGTCACTGGTCTATGCTAAGTATTTGCTTTAGCTTCGAGTGCGATCAGGCACATTGTTCTGTCGGCTAGTTTTCTGTTTTTTGTAATACTTTGATATTTTGCGGAATAAATCATGTTCCAACCTGCACGACACGTCCGGAGTGGTCCACCTGCATTTCGGGAGAACAAACCCCGCAGTAAGCTGTTAAAAAAAACTTCTGTTAAAATGTATTAAACACGTATTCTTCTGTTGTTTTGATACTTTACATAAGTTTAGGATGATATAACAAATTTGGTTATTGATCCGATACTAAGTAGTTACAGGATCATACATTGGTCATATTTCCTGACTTTATAAACATAATATACATTTTTAAAAAAGGAAAACATATTTTGTGATTATAAAAAACATCGATGTAATCATAGTAGTGTCAACTAGATACGCTCTTGTACTTGGTATCATTACAGTGGATGTCAGGTGTCGATCCACCCATGGCGTTTGTTTACATTGAGGAGCTTGCTGTTAGCGGTTAGCTATTGTACCCTCCTACTGTGTGTAGTGAAGCATGTTTAGCTATTCCTCGTCCTGCAGGTATGATACTTGAATTAAACTTTGTTTGTCGCCATGGAGGCGAGGATTAGTGATTTAGAAGTAGCGAAAACACTGCCGACTGCGGATGGACGTTAGCCGCTAGCTAGCTAGTCATATTTTAAAACACCTCTTGCTGAGCGGCGTTTCAAGTGTTATAACTTCACCTTTAGCTTTAGTTTCTAAGGCAAAATGCTCCTAACGACAAAGAGGGTGAATGAAACAAACCTTGCGTTGTTGTTTTTTTTAATTAATGTTGAGTTGTGCAGTGCCTCTTTAAATCCCTTGACATTCAAACATAATGGATGTGAATATGAAATCAGAATCCAGCAGGAGAGGCAAGACGTCTTCCACTGCTGTGTTGCCTGTTTTATTTTGTTTTTTTTGTAGGAGGAGGATGATGAAGTAAGCTGTGAGCAAAGTGCCATTGCTGCGCCTGTGGGGTTTTAGGGAAAGTGGCATTTCAGTATTGTTACCGCGACAATCAACAGAGAGATTCGTCACTTGAAATGATTTATGCAGGACCACATGCTTCGTCGGTGCTGCATTTTTAATTGAGTCTTTTATAATCTTCCAAATTAAGTGTGCATAAATCAAACCATTAGGACTTTATTGAATGCTGTGTGACTATTCATAAATTGATCAGAATCAGAAATACTTTATTAATCCCCGAGGGGAAATTAAGATTTTCAGCACTATCCCGTTCAAGAGCAGACAAACATTAAAGGGAGACAGAACAGGATCGCTGATGGGTATGCCAACCTTACAAAAAAGGTGAGAAACAGGTAAACGCTGGGGGGGGGGGGGGGGGGGGGGGGTGAGAAAAATAACAAATTCAGTCTAAGCCTGGGCCCCTGGAGAGGTTGTCCAGACTGAGGCCAAGGAAGAAGAAAAAAACGCATAGCCATAGCAGACATAAGCATGTGTGTAAGAGGGAAACATCAAAGAAAACAAAGGACATTAAAGACATTAAAAGAGCAGTACCCAGCCATTTCTACATACAGCTACAAAAAAATTAATAAAAATAAAAATAACTAGATATCATCGGCCGATAAATGCTTTAAAATGTAATATCCGAAATTATCGGTATCGGTTTTTAAATTATCGGTTTCAAAAAGTAAAATGTATGACTTTTTAAAACGCCGCTGTGTACACGGACGTAGGGAGAAGTACAGAGCACCAATAAACTTTAAAGGCACTGCCTATGCGTGCCGGCCCAGTCACAAAATATCTACGGCTTTTCACACACACAAGTGAATGCCATGCATACTTGGTCAACAGCCCTACAGGTCACACACTGAGGGTGGCCGTATAAACAACTTTAACACTGTTACAAATATGCGCCACACTGTGAACCCACACCAAACAAGAATGACAAACACATTTCGGGAGAACATCCGCACCGTAACACAACATAAACACAACAGAACAAATACCCGTAACCCCTTGCAGCACTAACT
The DNA here is from genome assembly GCF_033978785.1 of Entelurus aequoreus. Classification (NCBI taxonomy): domain Eukaryota; kingdom Metazoa; phylum Chordata; class Actinopteri; order Syngnathiformes; family Syngnathidae; genus Entelurus; species Entelurus aequoreus. The sequence continues at coordinate 23,664,358 of NC_084743.1, read as the reverse complement.
CTTCCGAGACGCTACAATATACAACCCCGCTACCCCCTACCCCCTCACCTCAACCCCGCCCACCTCAACCTCCTCATGTCCCAAATTCCAAGCTGCTGTTTTGAGGCATGTTAAAAAAAATGCACTTTGTGACTTCAATAATAAATATGGCAGTGCCATGTTGGCATTTTTTTTCCATAACTTGAGTTGATTTTTTTTTGGAAAACCTTGTTACATTGTTTAATGCATCCAGCGGGGCATCACAACAAAATTAGGCATAATAATGTGTTAATTCCACGACTGTATATATCGGTATCGGTTGGTATCGGTATCGGTAATTAAGAGTTGGACAATATCGGGATGCCATTATCGGATATCTCTAAAAATAACATATATATACTGTGGTGGCCTCTGCAGTGTTCCACGCCTTAGTCTGCTGGGGTGGGGGGGAGCATGGCCAGAGACAGGAGCAACAAAGCAACCAAGAGAGCCGACTCCACCCTCGACCGCCCACTAACTCTCGGCCAGTGTCCAGTCCGCATGCATGACCGAGGATGCGTCTAAGGCAGGGGTGTCAAACGTAAGGCCCGAGGGCCGGATCAGGCCCGCGAACAGGTTTTATCCGGCCCGAGGGATGAGTTAGCTAAGTATAAAAATGAGCCAAAATTTTTGAATGAAAGAAACTGCTGTTCTAAATGTGTCCACTAGATGTCGCAATAGCAATTATTTGTATCTTTGTAGAAGATGCTACATATGGAAAAAAAAAATAATGATACATTTTAAAAAACACATGTTAATGCACCAGTCGAGGAAAATGAGCAAACTACATAAATAACATCCTATAATTTGATTTTTATCTTGATGGATTGAAAATTGCCACCAATGAGTTGACAGATGAACATTATCACATAATTGATTTAGAAAATTTAAATAACGACAAATAAAGATAGAATACTATTAACCGCAACATGGAAGTGTAAAAAAAACATTATGATTTGAACATTTTCAGAATGTGCTTGTTCTATTATTAAACAAAGAAAACAATCTGAAGTTTTCTTTATTTTTAATTTATTGTGTCGTGATTTTACCAGTCCGGCCCACTTGGGAGTAGATTTTTCTCCATGTGGCCCTCAATCTAAAATGAGTTTGACACCCCTGGTCTAAGGAGACCGAGACACTGTGGCGCTAGCTCCGAAATAGGAAATAGCGTCAGATAATTTTTCCATCAGTGGCTTTTTTTTTTTTTTTTGCTTTATTGACCATTGTGGGATACTTCTCTTTGTTGCCTTGCTTGTATTTGAGTTTATTAAATGTGTGGGTAGAATTGTATTAAACAAAAAACAGTTTTATTTTCAGTAATTTAGAAATGTATTACTGCAATGAGGTGGCGACTTGTCCAGGGTGTACCCCGCCTTCCGCCCGATTGTAGCTGAGATAGGCTCCAGCGCCCCCCGCGACCCTGAAGGGAATAAGCGGTAGAAAATGGATGGATGGATAGAAATTTTTTAGAGCTTTTTATCTGGAGTAATGTAGTTAATCATACAACCGGCACCCTATATTATTAAACAGTTTTGATTTTGAATCGAGAATCCTTTATGAACGAGAATTGATTCTGAATCGAATTGTTACCCCCAACAATTGAATCAAATCGCCGAAGTGCAGTGTCAGATGTTTGAGTGTCTAATTGTCTTCATGCAACAAACCATGCACACTCACATGCTTGCAGCTGACATTTTTTTTTTAAATATGCAACTTTATTGGCATTATTTGTCTTTAAGCATCTGTCATGTTTCCTTCTCCCGCAGTCAGAAAGACGTCATAGTGTCGTGCGCTGAGAGGCAGAGGATTCTATAAATATTCATCTTTACACTCGGCAAAAGATTTAGCACTCACATTTATATTTAACATGTAGGTTTAGATTGAATATTTAGCGCTGACATTTAGATTTGACATTTAGGTGTAGATTTAAAATGTATATTTAACATTTAGGTTTAGATTTAACATTTAGTGCTCACATTTAGATTTAAGATTTAGATTAAACATTTAGGTATTGATTTAACATTTACATTTAGATTCAACACCTGGGTTTAGATTTATCATTTAACGCTCACATTTAGATTTACATTAAACATTTATATTTAGATACAACATTTAGATTTAACATTTGGTGCTCACATTTAGTTTAAACATTTATATTTAGGATTTATATTTAAGATTTAGATTCAACATTTAGGTTTATATTTAACATTTAGGTTTACATTTAACATTTAGGTTTAGATTTAATATTTAGATTTAACATTTAGGTTTAGATTCAACATTTATATATAGATACAACATTTAGGTTTAGATTCAACATTTATATATAGATACAACATTTAGGTTTAGATTTAACATTTAACGCTCACATTTAGATTTACATTTAACATTTACATTTAACATTTAATTTTTAGATATACCATTTAGATTTAACATTTGGTGCTCACATTTAGATTTAAGATTCATATTTAGGATTTATATGTAAGATTTAGATTCAACATTTAGGTTTAGATTTAACATTTAGGTTTACATTTAACATCTAGGTTTAGATTTAATATTTAGATTTAACACTTAGGTTTAGATTGAATATTTAGATTTAGATACACCATTTAGGTTTACATTTAACATTTAGGTTTACATTTAATATTCACATTTAGATTTAATATTTAGATTTGACATTTAGGTTTAGATTCAACATTTATATTTAGATACAACATTTAGGTTTAGATTTAACATTTAACGCTCTCATTTAAAATTACATTTAACATTTATGTTTAGATATAACATTTAGATTTAACATTTGGTGCTCACATTTAGATTCAGGGTTTATATTTAGGATTCATATTTAATATTTAGATTCAACATTAAGTTTAGATTTAACATTTAGGTTTACATTTAACTTTTAGGTTCAGATTTAATATTTAGATTCAACATTTAGGTTTAGATTCAACATTTATATTTAGATACACTATTTAGGTTTGGATTCAACATTTAGGTTTAAATTTCATATTTAGATTTAGAATTAATATTTAGATTTAACATTTAGGTTTAGATTCAACATTTATATTTAGATGCAACGTTTAGGTTTAGATGTATTATTTTGCGCTCACATTTAGATTCAAGATTTAGATTAAACATGTATGTATAGATTTAAAATTTACATTTATATTCAAGACTAAGGTTTAGATTTAACATTCAACGCTCACATTTAGATTTAACATTTATATTGAGATATAATATTTAAGTGCTCACATTTAGATTAAAGTTTTATATTTAAGATTTTGATTTAACATATAGATTTAGATTTAACATTTAAGACTTAGATTTAACATTTAGACTTAGATTTAACATTTTACACTTAGATTTAACATTTAGACTTAGATTTAACATTTAGCTTTAAATTTAACATTTAGATTTACATTGAACATTTAGATTTAAGATGTATTTTTAACATTTAGGTTTAGATTTAACAATTTGATTTACATTCAAGATTTAGGTTTTAGATACAACATTTAGATGCAATATTTAGATTTAACATTTAGATATCATATTTAGAGTCAACATTTAATTTAAACTTAAATGGGATGAAAATGAGCTAAATGTGAGAAATATTTCTGCTAGAAAGGTATGACTGAATTTTTACATTCGGCACCACTTGGTATGCTAACTGTGTTTAAAATGTTACTGTTGAGTATGCACGGTGCAGGAGGAGTTAGACAGAGTCAGGGAAGTCTGGTTTCTCTACTGAGACTATTGCCCCGATGACCTGGACCCGCATAAGCAGAAGAAAATGTTTGATGGAACATTTTTAAATTTGCTGAGCTAACTCTGCTATGGGAAAAGCAAAACGTGTGTACTTGAAGCTCCTTGGGTGATAGAGGAAAACAGGGGCTTTGATGAGGGGAATAGGGCAAGCTGCAACCATTTCCTACTCTCTCAGGGGAGAAACTTTGATAAGTCCTGCTGGAGCAGATTTAGTAGTTAGAAATGCTAAGAAGAATTGGTGGCATTATTTGGAAGTCAATAATAATTATGATTTGTGTGCTTCTCAATATTATTATTATTATTATTGTTGTGTTAAATCATGGCGACACTATTTCTAAGGGAACCTACTCCCTCTATGTTAAAGAGAACCTATGATCAATCAATCAATCAATGTTCATTTATTATAGCCTTAAATCACAAGTGTCTCAAAAGGGCTGCACAAGCCACCGACGACATCCTCGGTTCAGATCCCACATGAAGGCAAGGAGAAACTCAACCCAGTGGGATGACAATGAGAAACCTTGAAGAGGACCGCAGATGTGGGTGACCGGTGCAATGGACGTCAAGTGGGTCTAGCATAATATTGTGAAAGTCCAGTCCATAGTGGATCTAACATAATATTGTGAAAGTCCAGTCCATAGTGGATCTAACATAATAGTGAGAGTCCAGTCCATAGTAGGGCCCGAGCGGAGACGGGTCAGCAGCGCAGAGACGTCCCCAACCGACGCACAGGCGAGCGGTCCACCCCGGGTCCCGACTCTGGACAGCCAGCACTTCATTCATGGCCACCGGACCTGTGCCCCCCCTCCACAAGGGAGAGGGGGGCACAGCAGAAAAGAAAAGAAACGGCAGATCAACTGGTCTAAAAAGGGGGTCTATTTAAAGGCTAGAGTATAGAAATTAGTTTTAAGATGGACTTAAATGCTTCTACTGAGGTAGCATCTCTAACTGTTACCGGAAGGGCATGATGAATTGTTCATGCAAGGCGTTCCTTCTTTCCAAAATGATCAGAATTGATCTTTTAAAATGTACCCTAGGGCTATTCAACTGGCGGCCCGGGGGCCAAATCCGACCCGGGAATGACAACATACCAGCTGCAGAGTTCAGTTCAAAACTTGAAAGACAAACATTTTTGCAGAAAATTCTTAAAAACACAAGAATGTTCCAGTTATACAGAAAAAGGATAAAATTGATATTTTAACTTTGCCGCAAACATAGAACACTGGGTGTCAAACTTGTGATCCACATACCGTATTTGTCGGACTATAAGGCGCACTTAAATCCTTTCATTTCTCAAAACTCTACAGTGCGCCTTGTAACCCGGTGCGCCTCATGTACGGAATCATTTTGTTTGTGCTGACAGACCTCGAAGCTATTTTATGTGGTACATGGTGAACTGATAAGTTTGACCAGTAGATGGCAAGTCACACATAAGAGATATGTGCAGACTGCAATATGATGGCAGTCACACATAAGAGATAAGTATAGACTGCGGGGGTTTTGTTCCATTGAAAATATAGAACATTACACACGGCGCTCAGAAATCTATTAAAATGTTTTAGTACGACTTTGGTAAGCTTTGAAGCCGCACCGCTTGATGGTATGTACTGTGCTTCAACATACGAGTATTATTATAGTGTGTGTATAAGGTAGGACATATTATCTGCCGCTTTGTTTCACAATGTCATGCAAAAGAGACTTTTCTTACCTTCTGGTACCTGCTGATCTGTATTTGGGTTCTGCATAAGTCCTGAAAATTTGCCCACGTCCGCCTTTGTAGTCCGTGCCGACGCCGTAGTCGATAAGCTTCTTCTTTTTCTCTATCTTCTTGTTATGGGACATTCATCCTCAGCTTAAGTCTGGGCCCCTGGAGAGGGGGTGCAGGCTGAGGCCAAGGTGGGAAAAATCTCATAGCCATAGCACACATAAGCATGTGTGTAAGAGAGAAACATGAAACATCAAAGAACACAAAGGACATTAAAGACATTAAAAGAGCAGAGCTGATGCAACCAGCCATTTAATACAAAAATAAATAAAAAATACAACAAATAAATAAATATAAATACAATAAAATAAACATATACACTGCGGTGGCCTCTGCGGTGTTCTACGCCATCGTCTGCTGGGGTGGGAGAGCATTGCCAGAGAGAAGAGCAGACCAAACAAAGCAACCAAGAGAGCCGACTCCACCCTCGGGCCGCCCACTAACTCTCGGCCTGTGTCCAGTCTGCATGGATGATATCCATCAATCTGTGACCTCACAAATGGCCCACTGTTAATAAAAAGTCTGAAAACCGGAGCGTTCAGGGCATCCAAAACTGCGTGCAAGCTCCTGCTCCGATGCATAAATGTTACGATTTGACGCCTTGGCATTGTTTAACGCAGTGATTCCACTGTAATGGTACAGTGGATTGATTAACGTGGACTTAAACAAGTTGAAAAACTTATTCGGGTGTGTTAGAATAATTATGTATATATTATCACACAACTCTTATGCTTAAGGGCCGTTGCTATAGATATTGTCAATTGTGCTGAAATGGTATTTTTCTTTGTCTGTGCAAAGCTGGCAATCCAAAAGATTGCAAGTCAGTCTCGTGTCAGTGTCTGTGTCCAAGAACGGCTTGCTGACTGCCAAGGCCGAACACCGCCGTGACGCAGACAGAGCAGAGACACGGCGATATCACCAGTGTCAACACATTTGCATTCTTGTATAATCATATATTGTGTCTAACTGGAGCTGTCGAGATTACCCCCCTTCCCCTCAGCGACAGCTTCAGTGATGTAACCGAGGGATCTCCCAAATAAATAGAGGAAGCACGTGGGCTAGACTTTAGAGCAAAGTTTGGATCTGTAACTAGAGTACAGCCCAAATAAAACCTTTCCTCAGTTGAGCAAAATGTAACTCTGTCTCTGCATGATTCCTTGCTTCTCGTCTGTTTAATAAATGTCATCAGTGTTTGAACCTGACATCTTCTTACCATTTAGTGGTCAATTGTACGGAATATGTACTGTACTGTGCAATCTACTAATACAATTTTCAATCAATCAATCAATCAAAGTGGCCACAAGTATTAAAGGCCTACTGAAATGAAATGTTCTTATTTAAACGGGGATAGCAGGGTCCATTCTATGTGTCATACTTGATCATTTCGCGATATTTGCCATATTTTTGCTGAAAGGATTTAGTAGAGAACATCAACGATAAAGTTCGCAACTTTTGGTCGCTGATAAAAAAGCCTTGCCTGTACCGGAAGTAGCGTGACGTCACAGGTTGTGGAGCGCCTCACATCTGCACATTGTTTACAATCATGGCCACCAGCAGCGTGAGCGATTCGGACCGAGAAAGCGACGATTACCCCCATTAATTTGAGCGAGGATGAAAGATTTGTGGATGAGGAAAGTGAGAGTGAAGGATTGATTAGAGGGCAGTGGAAGCGATTCAGATAGGGAAGATGCTGTGAGAGGCGGGTGGGACCTGATATTCAGCTGGGAATGACTAAAACAGTAAATAAACACACGACATATATATACTCTATTAGCCACAACACAACCAGGCTTATATTTAATATGCCACAAATTAATCCGCATAACAAACACCTCCCCCACTCCCGTCCATATAACCCACCAATACAACTCAAACACCCGCACAACACACTCAATCCCACAGCCCAAAGTACCGTTAACCTCTGTAAAGTTCATACAGCACATATATTTCCCCAAAGTTACGTACGTGACATGCACATAGCGGCACACACATACGGGCAAGCGATCAAAATGTTTGGAAGCCAAAGCTGTACTCACGGTAGCGCGTCTGCTATCCAACCCAAAGTCCTCCTGGTTGTGTTGCTGCAGCCAGCCGCTAATACACCGCTTCCCACCTACAGCTTTCTTTGCTGTCTTCATTGTTCATTAAACAAATTGCAAAAGATTCACACAACACAGATGTCCAGAATACTGTGGAATTTTGCGATGAAAACAGACGACTTAATAGCTGGCCGCAATGCTGTCCCAATATGTCCGCACAATCCGTGACATCACGCGCAAACGCCATCATACCGAGTATGTTTTCAGCAGAATATTTCGCGGGAAATTTAAAATTGCACTTTACTAATCTAACCCGGCCGTATTGGCATGTGTTGCAATGTTAAGATTTCATCATTGACACATAAACTATAAGACTGCGTTGTCGGTATAGTGGATTTCAGTAGGCCTTTAAAATATACTTGTTAAAAAAAAACCTCTGTCTCGTTTTTAATGAATACGTAGGCCTACTACGCTACTGCATTTTTAAAATGTTGGTCATTATGGTGGTACTTGGAGAGCCAATAGTGGTTTCTGAGCTGGGTGAAAAAGGTTTGAGAACCACTGGCATAACGCGGAGTATCCAACATTGCAACATGTATAAGTCAGAAAAGACGTACATCCATCTATAAGGGGCTACGAATCAAAATAATGTCAATGTATTTTTCTCGCTACAATGAACAGTTACAGTTTCTGTTAGGTTGAGACGCAACAACAAAGGCACCAAACAGATGTTGTGTTGCCGGGGGGAATACAAAACCCCTCCAGTTTCTCACATTCACCCTTCTTTCTTCCAACATTTCTCCTGTGATGTCAGGGTCCTGCTGTTTATCTTCTTCTCTTCTTTAATCCCTGTAACTCACAAACAATATCCTATTCCTTCCTAAACGTCCTTTTGCTGGTCCGTTCTGGAGCGTGGTATGCAGTTGGAGGAGAGGAGGGGGATGCTGGGAGAGAAAGATGCTGGTGACAGCGAGGATACACTTATAATGAGCCTGTGCTTGACAACAGCACTGCAAGTAGCACTAAGGGCATTTGGAGCGAAGTGATTTGATCCCAGAGCTACATAAGTCGTACTGTAGTACAAGCACCCAGGCCAGACCTTGTTGGAGGCATTTGGACCCCACTCCTCTTTGCAGATCCTCGCCAAACCCTGGTTGTTTTGAGGCTGCTGCTTGGAAACTCAAAAATGTCAGATTTTCACTCTCATCGAGAGTGTGCAAAGCAGTAATAAGTGCAACGTGTGGCTATTTTGAAGAATCTAGAACAGGGGTCACCAACGCGGTGCCCGCTGGGCACCAGGTAGCCCGTAAGGACCAGATGAGTAGCCCGCTGGCCTGTTCTAAAAATAGCTCAAATAGCAGCACTTATCAGTGAGCTGCCTCTATTTTTTAAATTGTATTTATTTACTAGCAAGCTGGTCTCTCGCTTTGCCCGACATTTTTAATTCTAAGAGAGACAAAACTCAAATAGAATTTGAAAATCCAAGAAAATATTTTAAAGACTTGGTCCTCACTTGTTTAAATAAATGTATTATTTGTTTTACTTTGCTTCTTATAACTTTCAGAAAGACAATTTTAGAGAAAAAATACAACCCTATAAAGGATTTTAGGATTTTTAAACACATATACCTTTTTACCTTTTAAATTCCTTCCTCTTCTTTCCTGACAATTTAAATCAATGTTCAAGTAAATTAATTGTTTTTATTGTAAAGAATAATAAATAAATGTTAATTAATTCTTCATTTTAGCTTCTGTTTTTTCGAGACGAAGAATATTTGTGAAATATTTCTTCAAACTTATGATTAAAATTCAAAAAAATTATTCTGGCAAATCTAGAAAATCTGTAGAATCAAATTTAAATCTTATTTCAAAGTCTTTTGAATTTCTTTTAAAATTTTTGTTCTGAAAAATCTAGAAGAAATAATGATTTGTCTTTGTTAGAAATATAGTTTGGTCCAATTTGTTATATATTCTAACAAAGTGCAGATCGGATTTTAACCTATTTAAAACATGTCATCAAAATTCTAAAATTAATCTTAATCAGGAAAAATGACTAATGATGTTCCATAAATTCTTTTTTAAATTTTTTCAAAAGATTCGAATTAGCTAGTTTTTCTCTTCTTTTTTCGGTTGAATTTTGAATTTTAAAGAGTCGAAATTGAAGATAAACTATGTTTCAAAATGTAATTGTCATTTTTTTCGTGTTTTCTCCTCTTTTAAACCGTTCAATTAAGTGTAAATATCATTAATTATTAATAATAACATAGAGTTAAAGGTAAATTGAGCAAATTGGCTATTTCTGGCAATTTATTTAAGTGTGTATCAAACTGGTAGCCCTTCGCATTAATCAGTACCCAAGAAGTAGCTCTTGCTTTCAAAAAGGTTGGTGACCCCTGATCTAGAATATTAAACATTTTTTCAGTTATTTCACCTTTTTTTTGTTAGTTACATAGCTCCGCTTGTGTCGATTCTTAATTTTTACGCTCCATCCAGACCCACACCTCCTGCCACCTGAACAGTTTTTTCCCCTCGGCCATCAGGCAAATGAACAATAACTCCTAACAGTAGCTCCTTGAATTCCTTCTAAGTCTATCTGATAGCTCGGTTACAGCTCGTTTTATTACCAAATATGTGTTATATGTGTTTTATGTTGCACGATTGCACCAAGAAAAATTCCTAGTTTGTGAACCTGTTCTCAAACAATGGCAATAAAACTATTCTGATTCTGATTCTGATTCTGATTTATGCCTTCAGTGACAATCTACAATGTAATTAGTCATGCAAATAAAGAAAACACATTGAATGAGGAGAATGTGTGCCCAAACATTTGGCCTGTACTGCACATCAAAGTTTAAAACATGACATTTCACGTATTGCACACCATTTTTTTCGGTCAAAACGGAAACAATTAAGACATTTAGTAAGAAAGATGAAGTATCCACATTAATTTTTTCACGTGCGTTCTAGTACGAGCTTTGCATTCAAAATGTTTGATAACACTAAAAAAAAGTGTTATTGTCTTACATAGGGATTGTGAATGATAGATAAAATCCCTAAAAAAAAAGTGCAGTCCCTCTTTAAATGGGTGAATAAACACGGAAAAGAAGCTGGCTGAATATTATATATTATATATATATATATATATATATATATATATATATAGTATATACTATATAATATATATATATATATATATATATAATATATATATATATATATATATATTATATTAATATAATATGAATAATCCCGTCTGAATATTCGATATTGTCCCATCTGACGGTTGGTCCCTCCTTTTTCCTCAGATATAGCATCATATTCTTGTCCTGGAGGCTTTATCTCTCCTAGACCAACTCTGTCACTCACACACACACACACACACACACACACACTCACACACACACACACACACAACACACACACACACACACACACACACACACACACACACACACACACACACACACACACACACACATACTGATTATCATTTGGAATGGGGACCAAGTGTATGATCATCACTTGTCCCCCACAAGTGTGTGTGTGTGTGTGTGTGTGTGTGTGTTGTGTGTGTGTGTGTGTGTGTGTGTGTGTGTGTGTGTGTGTGTGAGTGACAGAGTTGGTCTAGGAGAGATAAAGCCTACAGGTTGTGGAGGCATAAAAAAAATAGGTAAAATGGGCAAATTTCCTCATACATGTCTTCAAATCTCCGCATTGGTGAAGTAATGTGCTGATCATTCTTACTTGGGGACCCTGGGAAAAAGTTTAAAAAAATGTAAATAATTTTGCATAATTCACCACAAATTTGTACGTGACTACTGAGGACCATTTAAAAAAAAAGTTCAAATTACATGTTAAACATGTTTACTTTTCAGTAAAGATGTTTTATGGGCCAAAGCTTAAAAATCACTCACTGTGGCAACTTTAGAATGGATCTGACTATCATTTAAAAAGGTTTCCCTTTAGGGGACCTGTTTTTCTGTCCCCACACCGTCAGAGGTCCCCCTAGAGGTGACTGTGTAAACAGAGTGATGTCCCCATTAAGTAAGCATTGCCAGAACACACACACATACACACACATTCATGCACTTTTTACCTTCTGGAGACCTGCGAAAAATGCCTCCCTCTTTAGGACCACCCTTTCTAGATACATAAAGATGTGTATTTACAACATTAATAATATAAACAAACTATGTAACATTAAAAAAAACTTGTGTGAAAAATGAGTTGGAATTTCTCAAGAAAACTTTGAATTTTGGCAGTGTTATAGTCGTAATTTTACTCAACGGAAGTCAAAGTCTTACAAGAAAAACTGAACATGTGTGCAATATTATGATAACATTGTACTCAATAACAGTCGCAATTTTACAAGAAAAGCTTAAAATGTTGGCAAATTTATGAAAAGAGTCATAATTTTGCTCACAAAAGTCACCATTTTATAAGAAAACGTAAAAAATGTTGACCAATATTATAATAATCATCAGAATTTTACTTGGCAAAATTATGACAAAAGTAATCATTTTAACTCAAAGAATGTCACTGTTTACAAGAACAACCAAAAAAATTGGCAATATTGTGATAAAAGTAATAATTTTATACAACACATGTCACCATTTTATCATTGTAATAATTTTACATAAAAGAAGTAATAATTTTACATAAAAAAGTAATAATTATACTTAAAAAAGTAATAGTTTTACATAAAAAATGTAGTCATTTTACGAGAAAATATTGAAATATTACAGAAACAGAAAGAATATGAGAAATTGTTCCCAATTTTATAAGAAAAAAGTCGTCACATTGTGAGAAAAACACTGCTTTTACTTAATTTGTATTGTTTTATTTTTTTTGTAATTGTTTTTTAATCTTAGTTATTTACTACAAGTTATTACAGTATGTCTCTAAATACATATGTATTTATTTTTTGTACATTTTGGCCAAAGGGGGCGCATTTCAATTTCTTACACACACTTGTTATTTCATATGTTTGCCATAAGGGGGGGGGGGGGGGGGGGCACTTTTAAAAGCGACACAGAGTCAATTAGAAAAAATCCCTCCTTTTTGGGACCACCCTCATTTTGATAGCTGTCACCAGCAGGGGTGCAAATGAGACATTCTCTATTAGATGCAATATTATTGGTACTCACTTGTTCACACCTCCACATATGGAAGATACTTTTCCTTCTTCATGTCTCAGGAAGGGTAGAAATACAAGAACACACACACACACACACACACACACACACACACACACACACACACACACACACACACACACACACCTCGTTCACCCGTTTCAGGTTTCAGGTGCTTGTCTTTTCAGCTTCAGCTGTGTAAATGGCTTTGCTGCTTGTCAAGGCCTGGAAGCTGTCCACTTCTGATTATGCTATCAGATTCCCCCACCAATGCAGTTATCTCCAATTCAGATCATGAGGAATACAGTTTCCTATCAGCCATTAATGTTTCACAAGGCAGAAATTGGTTTTGGATTCCCATTGACCCTCAGGGCTCCATCCAATTTAGCTCCGAGTCAGGGAGGGTGTTGGTGTGCTGAGTGTGTCGCTACTGCGGGGCATATTGCACATGGAAAGTAAGTTGCAGATAAGAACATTAATTGGAAAGTGAAACTTGAAACTCGACGTCTTCATGATAAGTCTGTTTGATTGGAAAAAAAGAAAAAACCCAAAAAGGAAATATTGAAACTTTAGAGCTTGCTGGACAAGATGCTCATGGAGAAATTAGTCAGAGCATGTAACAGTAACCTTATACAGCAGAACCTCGGCTTACGGGTTTAATGGGTTCTGGTACGGAGCTAATAACCCCAAATACTTGTATTCTCAAATCAACGTTCCCCACTGAAATGAATTACTATTCAATAACACGTTCTGGGCCCCCGTGCAAAACACCACAATTAACTTCTAGATCCGGCCTGGGTAATTATTTTGACTCGGGGGCCAAATTTAGAGAAAAAAATGTGTCTGTGGGCCGGTATATCTGATTTTTAGGAACACTAATACAAAACCTCACAATAATGTCTGAATGCTAAAAACGTTATGACGGACCACTTTAAAAAAACGTAATGGAATTTGACTTGTTTTTTACTGAATGAGACACCCAGAACGTACATGAAAATAAAGAATGGGATTTACAATATTAAAGGCCTACTGAAACCCACTACTACCGACCACGCAGTCCGATAGTTTATATATCAATGATGAAATCTTAACATTGCAACACATGCCAATACGGCCGGGTTAACTTATAAAGTACAATTTTAAATTTCCCGCGAAACTTCCGGTTCAACGTCAATGGTTGAAACGGAAGTATCCAATACAAAAAGCTCTGTTTTCATCGCAAAATTCCACAGTATTCTGGACATCTGTGTTGGTGAATATTTTGCAATTTGTTTAATGAACAATGAAGACTGCAAAGAAGAAAGCTGTAGGTGGGATTGGTGTATTAGCGGCTGGCTGCAGCAACACAACCAGGAGGACTTTGACTTGGATAGCAGACGCGCTATCCGATGCTAGCCGCCGACCGCATCGATGATCGGGTGAAGTCCTTCGTCGCTCCGTAGATCGCTGGAACGCAGGTGAGCACTGGTGTTGATGAGCAGATGAGGGCTGGCTGGCGTAGGTGGATAGCTAATGTTTTTAGCATAGCTATGTGAGGTCCCGTAGCTAAGTTAGCTTCAATGGCGTCGTTAGCAACAGCATTGTTAAGCTTCGCCAGGCTGGAAAGCATTAACCGTGTAGTTACAGGTCCATGGTTTAATAGTATTGTTGATTTACTGTCTATCCTTCCAGTCAGGGGTTTATTTCTTTTCATTCTATCTGCAGTTAAGCCCGATGCTATCACGTTAGCTCCGTAGCTAAAGTGCTTCGCCGATGTATTGTCGTGGAGATAAAAGTCACTGTGAATGTCCATTTTGCGTTCTCGACTCTTATTTTCAAGAGGATATAGTATCCGAGGTGGTTTAAAATACAAATCCGTGATCCACAATAGAAAAAGGAGAAAGTGTGGAATCCAATGAGCCATCTTGTACCTAAGTTACGGTCAGAGCGAAAAAAGATACGTCCTGCACTGCACTCTAGTCCTTCACTCTCACGTTCCTCATCCACAAATATTTCATCCTCGCTCAAATTAATGGGGTAATCGTCGCTTTCTCGGTCCGAATCGCTCTCATTGCATTGAAAACAATGGGGAAATGTGAGGAGCCTTTCCACCTGTGACGTCACGCTACTTCCGGTACAGGCAAGGCTTTTTTTATCAGCGACCAAAAGTTGCGAACTTTATCGTCGATGTTCTCTACTAAATCCTTTCAGCAAAAATATGGCAATATCGCGAAATGATCAAGTATGACACATAGAATGGATCTGCTATCCCCGTTTAAATAAAAAAAAAAGAATTTCAGTAGGCCTTTAACTATGAACGATAAAACCCTGAATATTGACAACATATGAACGTCACCCCCTCTCTCGATCAACATATTTTACAATCAAGCTAAAGGCAACAAAAATGCAACAAACACAGCAAAATATGAATACGTAGGATAATAAAAACCCACCTACTATCTGATATATCTGATACATCACTATGCTTTAGAACTTTATTTTAAAAATCTCCTTCCAGGTCTGTCCCTGACACCCGCATTTCAGGCTGGCCGCTCTGGAAACACTCTGTGGAAACGCACCCCACCCACACTGCTTGGTGCCTCGTCTGAGCTGCTGTGACTTAGATTACCATAGTAACTAATTAGATGACCATAGTAACTAGTATATCCTGCAAAAGCGCATATTCCAACCATTGAAATACTTGGTAAACTTCAAAACTTACGATCATTTAAAAACATCACTGCACATCATAATGGCGG
Source organism: Entelurus aequoreus (assembly GCF_033978785.1). Classification (NCBI taxonomy): domain Eukaryota; kingdom Metazoa; phylum Chordata; class Actinopteri; order Syngnathiformes; family Syngnathidae; genus Entelurus; species Entelurus aequoreus. Next base: position 23,648,902 of record NC_084743.1, on the reverse strand, counting down.
CTACAGTTTCCATCTTAAAGATTTAAAAAAATTATTTGGGAATGTCCGGCGTGCCAGATTGAAAAGATTAATGCGGGCCCCAGGCCTTAATTTGCCCAGGTCTGTCGTAGATAGTGAAACAATAGATAACAATCTATTACAAACAACTACATTAGTTTTATGAAGTACTGTAATAATAATGTGCAGACTGTTCATACGCAACCCGCCTCTGGAACATTCTCCTACAGTTGAATCCTTCAAAAAAACAACTCAGAACCTATCTTTTTCAGGAGAGTGCTCTCCTTCTAAGAAATCTTTAGTCGTTTTTAATATTTTACGACTCACCCTCCTGTTTTTATACTTTGAACTTGTTTATATTGTTGCACTTTGAAATTTGTCGAAAATGTAAGTGCATTATAAATAATAGTACCGTATTTTTCCGACTATAAAGGCACACTTAAAATCCTTTCATTTTCTCATAACTCGACAGTGCGCCTTATAACCCGGTGCGCCTAATGTAAGGAATCATTTTGGTTGTGCTTACCGACCTCGAAGCTATTTTATTTGGTACATGGTGTAATGATAAGTGTGACCAGTAGATGGCAGTCACACATAAGAGATACGTGTAGATTGCAATATGACTCAAGTAAACAACACCAAAATGTTATATGTTCCGGCGCTCAAAAATCTATCAAAATGTTTCAGTACGACTTTGGTAAGCTATAAAGCTGCACCGCTTGATGGATTGTACTGTGCTTCAACATACGAGTATTATAATGGTGTGTATAAGGTAAGACATATTATCTGGCGTTTTGTTTTGCAATATTATGCAAAAGCAACTTTTCTTACCTTCTGGTACCTGCTGATCTGTATTTGGGCTCTGCATAAGTTGCCACCTCATCTCAGCAATGAGCTTCTTCTTTTTCTCTATCTTCTTGTTATGGGACCTTCATCCTCTGTTGTTGCCTTTTGTAATATAAAGTAGTGTAAAGTTCTTACTTATATCTGTCAGTAAACTCGCCATGCAAGCACTAAAACATACCGGTGTAGTGAGTTTACATTATTCACCCAAGGAACTTTAGTTATTAGAGAGTTCCGGTTGGACGGTTTTTCACGGGACACATTTCCGGTGTTGTTGTTGCACTAGTGAATATCATTAAAAAGAGAGAAAACATTATACAAACCTTCCTAATGGTTAGAAATCTCACTGTTTATATTAAACATGCTTCACTGATGAGAGTATTTGGCGAGCACCGTTTTGTCCTACTAATTTTGGCGGTCCTTGAACGCACCGTGCTTTGTTTACATGTACACCTTTCTCCGACGCTGCGCCGGTAAGACTTGTTTTATGCCTTATTATTTTTGTCTTATTTTGTCCAACAAACGTTTTATGCTGTGTGTGAATGCACAAAGGTGAACTTTGTTGATGTTATTGACTTGTTGGAGTGCTAATCAGGCATATTTTGTCAGTGCATGACTGCAAGCTAATCGATGCTAACACGCTATTTAGGCTAGCTGTATGTACTGTGGAGCATCACAATACCTCCGAACAGGTGAGACTGGGCAGAGGGCCAGCCATCACAGTGAAAGCATGCACCAGGAGGTCAAACTACGCCACTCTTTAGGTGTGGTCATTGAAGGCAAGTACATCCCTAATTTTATCCTCAATCAGGCTGAGGTGTGGCCACCTGCCCCAAGGCAGCTGTGGTAGGTTGGCAATCACTGTGTTGGAGTTAAATAGCACCTCGGTGTTTGACTCATTGTGTGGCTGGCTCCCTGCTGGGAAAGGTCTGCTTCCATCGGGCGGTAAGTGTGTTGCTCCACTGAAATATAGTTTGTAAATTAAGTCTGCTAAATGTGTAAGATGTTTGATTCATTGAATGCTGGGATTTATTTAACTTTGCACTGATCGGTTTCTTTGCTATATGTTCCAGGCAATTTAGGAGACATGATCCAGACTTGGAAAAAGTGACAATTTGTTTGTTTCAAGGGAAGCCCCAATCGAGAAGAACTTTAAGTTGTCCTTTATTCAGAAAAAGTGACTGAATAAAACAACGCTGCGGCGTTTGAACTTTAAACAGAACTGTCTCTGGGAGGTTGGTTTGTGACCGCACATCACAAATTGGTGGAGAATGCAGGTATAGAAGACCCTCCCCAACCACAGTATGGAGCAAGCAGTAATGGCACTTTTGCAAAGCCAGGCGGAGTTGCAGAATGCGATGAAGGAACTGCTCAAGATGGTCGACAAAGACGAAGCAGTGGTTCGAGCCCCGGGGGGAGTCCTCACCAAACAAGGCCCCGAGGACGACGTTGAAGCCTATTTGGAGCTCTTTGAGCGCACTGCTACAAGGGAGCGATGGCCACCCGGTGAGTGGGCAGGAATAATTGCCCCGTTCCTCATTGGGGAGGCCCAGCACGCCTGCCGTGACCTGCCAGCAGAGGACGCACGAGACTACCCCAAGCTCAAGGCCGCCATATTAGCAAGCCATGGGTACAGCCTACCAGCTAGGGCTCAGCGATACCACGCCTGGGCCTACTGTGCCAGCCAGCCGCCCAGGGCCCAGCTCGCAGAGCTGCTACGTCTTACCAAGGGCTGGCTGATGAGTGGCGGGGAGACACCCTGGATCCAAAGATTGGTGATTGATCGGTGTATTCGAGCTTTGCCGCCCGATGCTAGAAAGTATGCTGCGCAGGTGAGCCCCACCTCCCTGGATTCTCTGGTAGCTCTGTTGGAGAACTATCAAGTTAGCAACGAGATGCTCCGAACCACCAGAGCTGAGCCAAGCCGCCCCACCCCTGCTGAAAGGATGGGTCGTGAGCGCTGGCGATCTCCGCCCCATACTCCTCCACGTAATTCCCCAAGGGATAGTAACCCACCGGAAAGGTGGGCCCGGCCCCCCAGAAGGTGCTATGTCTGCGGGCGAGAAGGCCACATCTCCTGGGCCTGTCCGGAGCGGGACCGAGACGTCTCAATGCCGTCTGCCGCCAGCTCGGGTGCCCACCGACCTTGCTTGCACACCGGGGACACCGGCCGACCCCATGCCTCCCTGCCGGTGCGGGTGGGAGGTACCGACGCCCATGCCCTGATTGATTCTGGCAGCGTCGTCACCTTGGTGAGGGCTGACTACGCTGGTCCTGTCGGCTCAGACACCGTCCCGGTCACCTGCGTCCATGGTGATGTCCGCCATTATCCGGTCAGTCATATCCGGGTCCAGACCCCCCGTGGAGACGCCGTTGTGGCTGCTGGGGTGGTCCCCAACCTACCTGTCCCTCTGCTGATAGGCACGGATTGTGTCCTCTTCCAGCGGTATTGGAACCCAGGCCGCCGCCGCCCACATCTTCCCCGACAAACAAGACGCCGGGACCGGCGCCCCGCAGCCTCGACCCCGCGGACCGCATTCCCCACCTTCCGAGCACCTAGAGGAACCTCACCAGGAAGTGGAGCATCTGAGAGAGACGCCAGTGGGGGAGAGACCCCTCCAGCCAGTGAAGACCCCTTCTCTGAGTTCCCGCTCATGCCGGTCGAGGGGAATCCACCTCAAGGCGAGTACGCCACAGCCCAATGGGCTGACCCGAACCTGGAAATGGCCCGCCAAAGCATCGCCACCATAGACGGTCAACTGGTCGCTGGGGTGAGTGGGGTGTCTTATCCTCATTTTTTGGTAAAAGCGGGTCTGTTGTACCGAAGTGAAAAAACTAAGGGGGGGGAAGTTGTCGAACAACTATTAGTGCCGAAAAGTTTTGTCACCCGGGTGTTGTACCTCGCTCACTCCCACCAATTAGGGGCTCATCTGGGAGCCCAGAAGACTTACGACCGAGTGGTTGCACGTTTTTATTGGCCTGGGGTGAAACGAGCCGTCGAGGACTTTTGTCGCACATGTCCGGAATGTCAAAAAGCGGCACCGCGGCCCTTTCTCCGGAATCCCCTCATACCCCTTCCTATTATTGAGACGCCATTTTCACGGATAGCTATGGACATTGTGGGGCCGTTGCCAAAATCTTCTCGTGGACACCGCTATATACTTGTCATTGTCGATTATGCAACCCGATACCCCGAGGCCATTCCCTTGCGTGTTGCTACAGCCAAGAATGTTGCCCATGAACTACTCATGCTTTTTAGCCGGGTTGGAATAGCAGACGAGGTTTTGACGGACCAGGGTACCTGTTTTATGGCCCGTGTAATGACATCGTTGTATAAATGGCTTAAGATAAAACAGATAAGAACCTCCGTCTATCACCCACAAACTAACGGACTAGTGGAACGCTTTAATTCAACCTTGAAGACAATGTTAAGGAAACTGGTTGAAATTGACGGGAAAGACTGGGACCAATTAATTCCTTATGTACTGTTTGCTATTCGTGAAGTGCCACAAGCCTCTACAGGTTTTTCCCCTTTTGAGCTGCTCTACGGGCGGAATCCACGGGGTCTGCTGGACCTCGCCAAGCAAGCCTGGGAAAGTCAGCCCTCCCCCCACCGGAACGTTATAGACCACGTGGAACACCTACAGGAGAGAGCCAGAAGGGTATGGCCACTGGTCCGGAACCATATGGAAAAGGCTCAAGCTGCCCAGGCACGAACATACAACAAGGGCGCCCGTCTCCGTGAGTTTAAGGTGGGTGACCTTGTCTTAGTATTGGTCCCGACGGCAGAGTGCAAATTCTTGGCTAAATGGCACGGCCCGTACGAGATCACTGAGCGAGTGGGGGCCGTCAACTACCGTGTGCAGCAACCCGGCCGGAGGAAAGGTTTGCAGCTGTATCATGTAAATGTATTGAAAAGATGGCACACTGCTGCACCTTTGCCTAGCCCTGCCCTTCTAACGGACCTCTCTTCCCAGAAACCCGCCGTCAATGTAGGCGTAGACCTTGGCCCAACACAAGTCCAAGATGTCCAAGAGCTCTTGGGCCGCTACCGGGACATTTTTGCAGAGATGCCCGGGCGCACCCATGTCATAGAACATGACATAGAGACCCCGCCTGGGAAGGTGATCAGGCAACGACCATACAGGGTCCCAGAAGCGCGGAGGGAAGCGATAAAAGAAGAGGTAAAAAAGATGCTTGACCAAGGCGTCATTGAAGAGTCCTACAGCCCTTGGTCCAGTCCAATTGTCATCGTCCCTAAACCAGATGGCTCCTTGAGGTTTTGCAACGACTTCCGAAAACTAAACGAAATCTCCACCTTCGATGCATATCCCATGCCTAGAGCCGATGAGCTGATTGACCGCCTTGGACCTGCCCGCTTTGTCAGCACCATGGACTTGACAAAAGGTTATTGGCAGGTACCCCTGACCCAGAGAGCCAAACCCAAGACGGCCTTCTCAACTCCAGATGGCTTGTTCCAGTACACTGTCCTCCCCTTCGGCATCCACGGGGCCCCTGCGACCTTCCAGCGCATGATGGACCGAATCCTCCGTCCTCACCAAGCCTATGCCGCCGCCTACCTTGATGACATCGTGGTCCACAGCGCAACCTGGGCCCACCATCTGGAACACCTGGAGGCTGTCCTCAGGGCCCTTCGTCAGGCTGGTCTAACAGCGAACGCCAAGAAGTGCCGGGTAGGATGGACCGAAACCGACTACCTCGGGTATACGATAGGCCGGGGGTGTGTGCGACCCCAAGCCCAGAAGGTGGAGAAGATACGGAATTGGCCCCGCCCCATCACTAAAAGACAGGTGCAGTCCTTCTTAGGTCTGATCGGCTACTACCAGAAGTTTATCAAAGACTTTGCCACAATAGCGGCCCCCCTCAACGACCTCACGCGCCAACGGTCAACCCACCGAGTATCTTGGACCACTGAAACGGAAGGGGCCTTCGAGAAGCTAAAGCAGGCTCTGTGTGAGGAACCCATCCTTGTTGCACCTGACTTCACGAAGCCATTCGTCCTCCACACAGATGCCTCTGGCACTGGGATCGGGGCAGTCCTAGCCCAATTGGTGGGCGCCGATGAACACCCCGTAACCTTCATTAGCCGAAAACTGCTAAAGCACGAAAAAAACTACTCTACCGTGGAGAAGGAGTGTCTTGCTGTGAAGTGGGCCATCCACCATCTCAGGTATTACCTATGGGGAAGACGCTTCACTCTGGTGACCGACCACGCCCCCCTCAAATGGATGGCCACCAATAAGGACAGCAACGCTCGGGTGACACGCTGGTTCCTGGAACTGCAAAATTATAAATTCACTGTCGAGCACCGCCCTGGAAAGGATATCCGCCACGCCGACGCGATGTCCCGCCGCTACGAAGATGAGGAACAGGAAGCTCCTCGTACCAACAAGGAGCTTAGGGGGGGGGATATGTGGAGCATCACAATACCTCCGAACAGGTGAGACTGGGCAGAGGGCCAGCCATCACAGTGAAAGCATGCACCAGGAGGTCAAACTACGCCACTCTTTAGGTGTGGTCATTGAAGGCAAGTACATCCCTAATTTTATCCTCAATCAGGCTGAGGTGTGGCCACCTGCCCCAAGGCAGCTGTGGTAGGTTGGCAATCACTGTGTTGGAGTTAAATAGCACCTCGGTGTTTGACTCATTGTGTGGCTGGCTCCCTGCTGGGAAAGGTCTGCTTCCATCGGGCGGTAAGTGTGTTGCTCCACTGAAATATAGTTTGTAAATTAGTCTGCTAAATGTGTAAGATGTTTGATTCATTGAATGCTGGGATTTATTTAACTTTGCACTGATCGGTTTCTTTGCTATATGTTCCAGGCAATTTAGGAGACATGATCCAGACTTGGAAAAAGTGACAATTTGTTTGTTTCAAGGGAAGCCCCAATCGAGAAGAACTTTAAGTTGTCCTTTATTCAGAAAAAGTGACTGAATAAAACAACGCTGCGGCGTTTGAACTTTAAACAGAACTGTCTCTGGGAGGTTGGTTTGTGACCGCACATCACAGTACATATTGCATCATTATGCCTCGTTTGTAGGTATATTTGAGCTCATTTAAACTTCTTATATCCTCGGTGTATTAAATTTGTATTTGCATGTCTCATGACACGTTATATGTATGTAATATTGGCTGCATGTCTGATACTTATTGTGTGACATGTTGTTAAATTGTTGAATTCACACATCTATACCTTTGGTTATTCTAAGCCAGTAATTTCCAGGAGTTATCTCACCCTCTGAGAAACCTCCGTTCGACTAATATTTTTCAATGTTGTAAAAATGTGTGGAATAAATATTACATTTCGACTTTTCTTTCAACGAATATTTGCATAGTTATTTTGATAGTAGGCTAATAAAAACACATCATGTGTTGCCTTCATTATAGGACTCATATAAGGCTTTTAATTTTTTGAAGCTCCAGACAGACTTTGTTTTTGTATTTTTGGTCCAATACTGTGTTAACACATATTTATTTACTGTACTTGTACAAGTTTTTGTAATTCCATGGCAATTAACTATGCCAAAAAACTACTAGTCTGACCCCTGGAACTGAATAAGTGTTTTTTTCCTACTTCACATGGGATAAATCTATTTGGAATCCAAACATAACAACCACTACTACTATTACACACACTGGTGGGAACGAGTTGTATCATTGGAACCATAAATCCTGGAAAATACAAACTTCTCTCAAGCGCATGTTCTAGATCCAGCTCTTGTTACTGCTGCCAAGTAAACATCACTCCATAAAGGCACTAAATTGTAGGTGGGCTCCTGTAACCTTTTTCTCATCCCCGGCAAATGTTCCAGTAGAAGTTCATCCTATCCAACATCGGATGGAAAACGCCAACTTTCAGCGAAGGGGACTTCTTAGTGCAAGAGGCCAGGTCAGGCCGTAGTCGACTGCTGTGTTAAAAGGTAAGACGCTGAGACAAAAAATGTCGTTCTGCAAGTTCTTTGGCCTCCCAGCATCCTGCGGTTGACCCGGAGACAGAAGATGTGGTTTAAAACAAAATTGCTTTTAAGAAGAGCTTCTTGATACCGAGTCGAGACCACAATAAAAAAAAAAAACATGTCCTTTTAAATTTAGTACTTCAGTGGTTCTCAAACTATTTTCAACAAGTATCACCTCAGAAAAAAACAGACTCTCCAAGTACCATCATAATGACCAAGTTAAAATACAGGCCTAAGTATTCATTAAAAACAAGGCACAGGTTTTATTCAACAATTTTGAACCACTGTAACATTTCAAGGATATATATATATATATATATATAAATATTTAAAGGCCTACTGAAACCCACTACTACCGACCACGCAGTCTGATAGTTTATATATCAATGATGAAATCTTAGCATTGCAACACATGCCAATACGGCCGGGTTGATTTATAAAGTGCAATTTTAAATTTCCCGCTAAACTTCCGGTTGAAAACGCCTTTGGGTGATGACGTATGCGCGTGACGTAACCATTGAAACAAAAGTATCGATAGCCCATTGAATCCAATACAAAATAGCTCTGTTTTCATTTCATAATTCCACAATATTCTGGACATCTTGGTTGGTGAATCTTTTGCAATTTGTTTAATGAACAAATGGAGACTGCAAAGAAGAAAGTTGTAGGTGGGATCGGTGTATTAGCGGCTGGCTGTAGCAACACAACAAGGTGGACTTACTTGGATAGCAGACGCGCTAGCCGACGCTAGCCGACGCTAGCCGACGCTAGCCGACGCTAGCCGACGCTAGCCGACGCTAGCCGACGCTAGCCGACGCTAGCCGACGCTACCCGCCAACCGCATCTGTGATCGGGTGAAGTCCTTCGTCGCGCCGTCGATCGCTGGAATGCAGGTGAGCACGGGTGTTGATGAGCAGATGAGGGCTGGCTGGCGTAGGTGGAGCGCTATGCCATGAGTTCCCGGCAAGAAGACAAAAGCTGTCTTTGATCCCACCAAACACAAGGCTTGTAAAACTCCACTGTGTAGGATGGGAAGCAACATGAAGGTGTTCTGTTTCTTTGATGTATTGTAATCAACAGAAATATATTGTTCTGACCCGAGAACTACAAAGCGAAGAGGAAGCAGGACCTGACTCCCCTCCAGGGACCTTTTCTTTGAACTGTTTCACGACCTTTTCTTTGAACTGTTTTACGACCTTTTCTGTGAACTGTTCTGTTACCAAAGGTGATGGCTTTTTACGACCCCTGTCCCTTAGAAACAGCTGTTGCCATGTAATCAGGGAAAGTCCAAATAAAAGAGGAGGCGTGGTGAGACTGTGCAAAGAGTACAGTCCAGACGTCTCTCCTCAATTGAGCCAAATTTAATTCTGTGTCTGTTTAATTCCTTGCTTCTTGTCTTTTTTAATATATGTCATCAGTGTTTGAACCTGACAATAACAATATGACTAATACATGGTTAATTTTCAAATCAGGAAATTGGCGGTTTTTGAATAGTTATTTACTGGATTTTATGGGCGAAATAGAGGAGCTCCCATTGGTTCCCCTGTAAAATGACATTTATTTAAGTTTATTTAATATTAAGAATGCATTAAAAAAAAATCCATCCGTCGTCATGTCTTAATAATGATTGTGAATGATAGGTTATTGATAAAAGTGCAGTTCCCCTTTAAACAAATGTTCTTTAAGATAATAATACATTAGCATTCTTAGGTGTGCATCCACAGAGATTATTTATGACTCGCAAATCAATCATGAGCTGATGAAGTCCAGCTTTCAAACGGCGACTCATAAACATAAAGTATGAATAATTAATTGATTTAATATCACAACCATTAAAAACATACCCACAGCATTGTGTTTAGTTTTCATGTTTTCATCTCCCGAATTAATGTTACGTGCTTGTGCATGCGCAGGTTGTCCATTCAATAAATTGATATTGAGATACTTTTTTTTCTCAGCAAAAAAAACAACAAATGAGCAAATTAAAAAAAAAAAAAAATTCAAAAACTTGTCTCGCATTAGAAGCCTGCACGTCATCCGAGCATTACTGCGGGTGTTGCCTACAGGTGTTGGCCACTAAGGGAGGTTTAAACTTGAGGAAGTTTTTTTTTTCTCTCCCAAGGAAACATCTGCTGTTCATGACGAGTTTCACAAACAGCAGCATGAGAAGTAGATGAAAACCACTGGGACTTAATTAGTGACAAAAGTAAGACACTGTGACTTTAGCAGTGTGCAAACAACGTTTACGTGACATTGTTATGGTATTACCAAGACAGCATGAGAATGATGTCAGCGTACACTTTAAATGTTATATTTTCCAAGCCTTTTGCATACCGGAAATATTGAACTAATTCACAACATTGCAGACTAATGAGCATATTTTTTTATTATATGGGACGTGAAAGCAAAGAAAATGAGTAAAGAACAGAAATTTGCTGTCATCAGTTACAAAGTCAGTTACAACAGATTAACCCTGAACCACCAAAGAGTCAGGATCATTTACATTTTACTTTAAAACATTGCACATAATAGACATATCAAACAAAAGTGATAACATCAAATACCATATTTTCTGCACCATGGGGTGCACCGGATTAAAAAGCGCAGTGCCGATGAATGGTATACTTTTGATCTTTTTTCCTATATAGGGGGTGTAAAGGAGTCATATTATTATTATTTTTTTCTAAATGGAAAACACTTCCTTGTGGTCTACATAACATGTAATGGTGGTTCTTTGGTCAAAATGTTGCATAGATTATGTTTTACAGACCATCTTCAAGCCGATTTCTGACAGTCGCTTCCGGATGCGCCGTTTTGTGGGCGGTCTTATTTACGCGGCTCACCTTTGGCAGCGTCTTCTCCCCGTCATCTTTGTTGTGGCGGTGTATCGTGCAAGGACGGTTGCGGAAGAAGTGTCAAAAGATGACATTCAGACTTTACTTAAATCAATAACGGAGCAGCATCTCTTCATCCGGAAACAACAACACCGGAAATGTGTCCTATGAAAAACTCTCTAATAACTGAAGTTCCTTGGGTGAATAATGTAAACTCACTATACCGGTATGTTTTAGCGCTTTCCTGGCGAGTTTAATGACACATATAAGTAAGAACTTTACACTACTTTATATTAGAAATGGCAACAGAGGAGGATGAATGTCACATAACAAGAAGATAGAGAAAAATAAGAAGCTTATCGACTACAAAGGCGGACTTGCGCAATTTTTCAGGATTTATGCAGATCCCAAATACAGATCTGCAGGTACCAGAAGGTAAGAAAAGTTGCTTTCGCATAATATTGCGAAACAAAACGGCAGATAATATACTCGTACATCAAACGGTGCAGCCTACACTTATCTCTTATGTTTGACTGCCATCTACTGGTCACACTTATCATTACACCATGTATCAAATAAAATTGCTTGAGGTGGGTAAGCTAAACCAAACTTATTCCTTACATTAGGCACACCGCGTTATAAGGCGCACTGTCGAGTTTTGAGGAAAAAAAAAGTTATTTTAAGTGCGCCTTATAGTCTGGAAAATACGGTACATTATGTACTAGAAAGAATGCGTCCACAGCTGACCGAAGGATTTGCAGCAAGTTTGAAAGTTTTAACCGAACCTAACATCTAATCCTTAATAACAGACTATAATAACCTAATAATAGCAGACCTTTGTCTGAGTTGTTCTGATGTTGCATGTTCTCTAAGTCTACAAGTCTGGTCCTTAGATCCAAAACATGCAACTGCTGCCCAGACACTTCATACTGCCTTGTCAGACTAGTTCTTATGTGCTCCTTTTCATGTTCCTACCAACTTTCTACTGGCAGTTCAATGTACTTCACTTCAGGATAGGGACTTTGGGAGCTAGAGTCCTGGGGCCTCATTTATAAAGGTTTTAAGTTTTGTCAAATGGGGGGAAATGTGCATAAACAACTTTGAGTACAAACAATAGTATTTATAGAAAAATGTATGAGGAAAAGGGTCCGTATTTTTACATACCCTTTTGACCATGCAAAAAGGAGACTCAGGAATCAGCATGGTGGAATCAACCATGAAGTCACCACTAAATAAAGCTCATATTTACATTTAAAAAAACCACATACAGTACGCACTATAAAATATATAACAAAACACATTTCACAGTGTATAATCATTCCTCTAATTCTGGATGCATTGTATATTTGTTATAACCTAAATATCCAAATATAGGACTGTATTGATGTAGTTATATTGTATATGCTCTCATGTGGTGGGTCCGTTTATTTTGCTCAGTTTTATTTGAATGATAATGTATGAATATAAATAAATATGTTGGTGAGTCTTTTTTAAGGCAAAAAAGCAACAACAAATATGGATTGCAGCACAATATTTCATTAGATACAATTTGAATTAAATTTAGGAAATGATTACCTTTAACTTTTCAATACATTTAGAATTTTGGAGTTTGTAACACTGTTGGAGTGCCATTGTGGGCCGGGGACGGCGTGGCGCGGTTGGGAGAGTGGCCGTGCCAGCAACCTGAGGGTTCCTGGTTCAATCCCCACCTTCTACCATCCTAGTCACGTCCGTTGTGTCCTTGAGTAAGACACTTCACCCTTGCTCTGATGAGTCCTGGTTAGCGCCTTGCATGGAATCAATGTGTGATTGTGTGTGTGAATGGGTTAATGTAGAAATAGTGTCAAAGCGCTTTAAGTACCTTAAAAGGTAGAAAAGCGCTATTGTTAGAATAATTATGTATATATTATCACACAACTCTTATGCTTAAGGGCCGTTGCTATAGTTATTATCAGTTGTGCTGAAATTTTATTTTTCTTTGTCTGTGCAATGCTGGCAATCCAAAAGATTGCAAGCCAGTCTCGTATCAGTGTTTGTTTCCAAAATCGGCCTGCTGACTGCCAAGGCCGAGCATCGAGTACCGTGACGCAGACAGAGCAGAGACAAGGCAATATAACGACTGTCAGCACATTTGCATTTTTGTTTAATCATATATTGTGTGTAACTTGAGCTGTGGAGAATACCCCCTTCAGTGATGTAACCAGGGACCTCCCAAATAAATAGAGGAAGCACGTGGGCTGGACTTTTAGAGCGTTTTTTAGATCTGTAACTAGAGTACAGCCCAAATAACGTCTTTCCTCAATTGAGCAAAATGTAACTCTGTCTCTGCATGATTCCTTGCTTCTCGTCTGTTTTAATAGATGTCATCAGTGTTTGAACCTCACAGCTATACAAGTATAACCCATTTATTTATCATTATTGTCTGGATCTCACACATCATACTATATATCAAGATTAGTATTATTATTACCACTCAAATATTTTATAAGATAAACAAATATATTGAAATCATCTTGTGTGCGTGCCAGTTGCCGACAAGAGCTTCAAATATTGCTCATGGTGACCACTTGTCCCATGAAACCAATGTTCTGCTTTGCAATACTTGACAAACAATATACATATAAATAATAAATAGTACGGGTATTTGGTCAAAGACTTGGCAAACAGAAGGCTCGAATGTGAACATGTTTTTCTTCATCTCAGCTACAGTTCTCAGTCACGGTGGAGCTGTCACTACAGTATGATTGGGCAAATATTGACATTCAGATTCCACTTATTTTTGATTAGATATGACTTTACTTATTTCTTATGTTGTTACGGTGCTCGACGTAATAAGTACCAATCTAAAAAATATTGGCATTTTCTTTGGCGTGTACATCTCTGTCTTCCATCATTGACAGTCCAGCACGTGATTCTTAAAGGCCTACTGAAACCCACTACTACCGACCACGCAGTCTGATAGTTTATATATCAATGATGAAATCTTAACATTGCAACACATGCCAATACGGCCGGGTTAACTTATAAAGTGACATTTAAAATTTCCCGGGAAATATCCGGCTGAAACGTCGCGGTATGATGACGTATGCGCGTGACGTAGTCAGTTAAACGGAAGTTATGGTACCCCGTAGAATCCTATACAAAAAGCTCTGTTTTCATTTCATAATTCCACAGTATTCTGGACATCTTTTGCAATTTGTTTAATGAACAATGAAGGCTGCAAAGAAGACAGTTGTAGGTGGGATCGGTGTATTAGCAGCGGACTACAGCAACACAACCAGGAGGACTTTGTTGGAGAGCAGACGCACTAGCCGGCGACCTCACCTTGACTTCCTACGTCTCCGGGCCGCCAAACGCATCGGGTGAAGTCCTTCGTCCTTCCGCCGATCGCTGGAACGCAGGTGAGCACGGGTGTTGATGAGCAGATGAAGGCTGGCTGGCATAGGTGGAGAGCTAATGTTTTTAGCATAGCTCTGTGCGGTCCGGTTGCTAAGTAGGCTTCAATGGCGTCGTTAGCACAGCATTGTTAACCTTCGCCAGCCTGGAAAGCATTAACCGTGTATTTACATGTCCACGGTTTAATAGTATTGTTGATTTTCCATCTATCCTTCCAGTCAGGGGTTTATTTTTTTTGTTTCTATATGCAGTTAAAGCACGATGCTATCACATTAGGTCGTAGCTGAAGCGTTTTGCCGATGTATTGTCGTGGGGATAAAAGGCACTGAATGTCCATTTCGCGTTCTCAACTCTCATTTTCAAGAGGATATAGTATCCGAGGTGGTTTAAAATACAAATCCGTGATCCACAATAGAAAAAGGAGAGAGTGTGGAATCCAATGAGCCAGCTTGTACCTAAGTTACGGTCAGAGCGAAAAAAAATATGTATTTCACTGCATTCTAGTCCGTCACTCTAACGTTCCTCGTCCACGAATCTTTCATCCTCGCTCAAATTAATGGGGTAATGGTCCGAATCGCTCTAGCTGCGTTGAAAACAATAGGAAAATATGAGGGAGTGAACAACTGACAACGTCACGCTACTTCCGGTAGGGGCAAGGTTTTTTTTTATCAGAGACCAAAAGTTGCGAACTTTATCGACGTTGTTCTATACTAAATCCTTTCAGCAAAAATATGGCAATATCGCAAAATGATCAAGTATGACACATAGAATGGATCTGCTATTCCCGTTTAAATAAAACAATTTAATTTCAGTAGGCCTTTAAACTTATTACCATATTCATGAGCTATTTATCATGTCCGTTTATTGATGATAGAATAGAATAAAACACTATATTGTCATCAAACATGAGAGAGTGACGAAAATGCAGGTGGCTACTCTGTTAGGTGCAGTTAGAAATACAAGCCAAGCAATAACAAGATCCATCCATCCATCCATTTTCTTCCGCTTTTCCGAGGTCGGGTTGCGGGGGCAGGAGCCTTTGCAGAGAAGCCAACTCGTCCAGCTCCTCCCGGGGGATCCAGAGGCGTTCCCAGGCCAGCCGGGAGACATCGTCTTCCCAACGTGTTCTGGGTCCTCCCCGTGGCCTCCTACCGTTCAGAGGCGTTTGGGTGGCATCCTGACCAGATGCCCGAACCACCTCATCTAGCTCTTCTCGATGTGGAGGAGCAGCTGCTGTACTTTGAGCTCCCCCCGGATGACATATCTTCTCACCCTATCTCTAAGCGAGAGCCCTGCCACCCTGCAGAGAAAACTAATTTCAGCTATAACCCAAAGCTCATGACCATAGGTGAGGATGGGAACGTAGATTGATCGGTAAATTGAGAGCGTTGCCTTCCGGCTCAGCTCCTTCTTCACCACAACGGATCGATACAGCGTCCGCATTACTGATGCAATAATAAAATGCTAAGAATAAATACATAAATACCAGTACGAACAGCAATGCAACAGTGAAAAAGAGTGTGAGCTATTGGGACAGATTCAAGTATCCTTGTGGCCCATGGGTAAAATAAGTTTTTAACTGTTTGTCACGCTATTGCGTGACTGAAATTTCTTCTCTGATGGCAGCGGGTTGAACAAGGGCTGACCAGGGTGAGAGCTGTCTGCCAGGATTTTATTTGCTCAATCGAGGCAGCGAGATTGAGCAATGTCCTCTAGGAACAGCAGAGGCCGGCCGATAATCTTCTCCGCTGTCTTGGCCACCCTCTGCAGGGCCTTGCTGTCTGCAGCAGAGCAGGCAGCAAACCACACAGTTACCCCGATAAAAAGATACCTGCCGTGTAACGTTCCCTCTAAGGTGCGCGCCTGCCCAATTGCGCACTGCTCACGCGTCCTCTGCGCACAGCAAATTCTGTGCCGTGCGCAAAATCAAATCCCACTCTAAACAAATAGTTTGTTTTGTATGATTTTGCAATGCAACTGTGACTAACAGGTGATGAAAGGCGGCCACAACAGATAAAACAATGTTTGTCAACACTGTTAAATTATTGTAACGTCTGTAGAGACACTTTAAGGAGGACAGGAATTCCATCGGTCCCTTTATTTAGCGAAATTGTTTGTCGGCCATAACCACACCAAAAAATGTGTAAAATACTTCTATCTAGCAAAACTAGTCATTGTCTACCGTACAAACCAAGCCAAAAGCAACTCTTTGTCATCTGTTATATCAACAGCAGCCGCTTGCTCTCTCTCTCACCTGCACCAACACATACACTATGGCAAGTAGCCACTGATGCATTTATGGCCACACACAAAGTTGTACAACTCCAACACATAAACAAAGTGTAAATTCCAGGTCGTTATACTAAGACTCCTCAATCAGATTTGTGCTTATTCTACTGTAATTTATTAAGAATGTACATTTTGTTATATTAATCATGAAATGATGTTACTAGATAGATTATAGAATTGCTAATAAAAAATATTTACACTACCGTTCAAAAGTTTGGGGTCACATTGAAATGTCCTTATTTTTGAAGGAAAAGCACTGTACTTTTCAATGAAGATAACTTTAAACTAGTCTTAACTTTAAAGAAATACACTCTATACATTGCTAATGTGGTAAATGACTATTCTAGCTGCAAATGTCTGGTTTTTGGTGCAATATCTACATAGGTGTATAGAGGCCCATGTCCAGCAACTATCACTCCAGTGTTCTAATGGTACAATGTGTTTGCTCATTGGCTCAGAAGGCTAATTGATGATTAGAAAACCCTTGTGCAATCATGTTCACACATCTGAAAACAGTTTAGCTCGTTACAGAAGCTACAAAACTGACCTTCCTTTGAGCAGATTGAGTTTCTGGAGCATCACATTTGTGGGGTCAATTAAACGCTCAAAATGGCCAGAAAAAGAGAACTTTCATCTTAAACTCGACAGTCTATTTTTGTTCTTAGAAATGAAGGCTATTCCACAAAATTGTGTGGGTGACCCCAAACTTCTGAACGGTAGTGTATTTTACAGACAGAAAGTTAATAAACACTTCATCTCATGCAACATGTGAATGTTTTAGGGGAACTAAATGTGATCTCTGAAAAGGGTACACAATCTTTCCAAAGCAGGACCCCACCCAGGCATAAAATACTATAGTGCAGTGGTCCCCAACCACTGGGCCGCGGCCGCACAAGAAAATAAAAATAAAAAAAGAATAATATATATACATATATTTTTTTTTTAATTAAATCTACATAAAAAACACAATATATAGATTATATATCAATATAGATCAATACAGTCTGCAGGGATACAGTCCGCAAGCACAAATGATTGTATTTCTTTATGAAATACAAAAAAAATACAATTAAAAAAAAAACAAAAAAAAACCCTCCACCCCCCCCGTTCCGTGGGACAAATTTTCAAGCGATGACCGGTCCGCGGCTACAAAAAGGTTGGGGACCACTGCTATAGTGCATAGCTGATTAAAAAAAAAACAATATCTAAGTGGGCCAAACAGGCCTGGCCCTAACCAATCTGGCGCCCTAGGCAAGATTTTAGGTGGCGCCCCCCCACATCGGCAGTGAAGTGTATATACTCACAAGAAACCGAATAGCTTTGTCTTTGACCTTTTTTTTTACTTAAAGAAAGCAAATTAACATATTATATTAGAATGTTATGTTATGATTATCTATAACCGAATCACAGCAGTGCTCAAATTAAAAAAACAGTATTCCCTCTCATGTGATATTGCTTAATTAACATTAATGATGTGCACTTTAACAACTAGGCTTACAACTATACCTAATATATAACGGGGTCGAAAAGTGACTATTATCTGCAGGGCAAACATTAGCTAACCAGAAGGCAATAACAATGTAAACAAAAAACACCTGCTTAAAAGATCTAAGACAAATGTCCCTGAGGAATGTAAGGTGGGCGTACTGTAATTACCTAACGTTACATTATTATTTTCCAGAACAATTTAGCCCCCTCCACAATATTAACCCGACGTTAAAACAGAACTAGCTATTTATTGATTTGCAATTGCCGAATCATGTAACATTAGCTTAATGCTAAAAAGCCAGGTTACTATCACATTCTGTAACAGACAAATAATTTCATGTAGGCTAACGTTACCTACCTGCTACCTCTGTCTTTTTCTCCTTTCTCCTCCTCTTCTTTTCTCTTTTTTCTTCCCTGGGCACCTGACAGTTTGTTGATTTTTTGATGCGGTGACGTCCATAAAGAGTCATGATACGGGAAGGGAGGGGGCGCACCGCGTGGGGGGAGGGGGGGGGGGGGTAATGTTGTAACAAATAATATTTCTATTAAATAGCCTTTACTTTGCATTTTAATTAACGTGGGATTATTTTTTGTATTTACAAATAACAGTACCAACTTTTTTATTTATTTATTTTTTCCTCCAACATTTGTGGCACTGGAGGGGCGCCCCCTGATGGACGGCGCCCTTAGCATTTGCCTATACGGCCTATGCCACGGGCCGGCCCTGGGGCCAAATCACATATATTAGAAAATAATCTCTTGAAATTGACTACTGTCACTTGATTATAATAATAGGACATTTAAATTGTTATGTCAGGTTTGAGACAAATGTGCTGCTGGTATGGCCACGGTGTGCATGTCTGTATTCCACTGAATTCTCAGAGTGTTTGTGTGTTTGCTCACACACATGAAAAAATAGAGGGAACATTGCTGCCGTGTCTCCTAAAGTTTGTTTCGCCGCAGCACACGAAGGAAGTGGCGTCTCTGCTGTGCCTTTTTGACCAGTGCTGAAGTGTTAGCAGTCCATGTGAGGTCCTCTGAGATGTAAGTTCCCAGGAACTTAAAGGAGGTAACAATCTCCACACATGCTCTACTTACTTCAAGTGGAACATGTTCCCCTGTCCGTCTCCTAAAGTCAATGACCATCTCTTTGGTCTTTGTGGTGTTCAGCCTCAGGTTATCCTTGTTGCACCACCTTGCCAGCACCTGTGTTTCCTTTCTTTAGGTTGTTTCATCATCATCAGGCCCACCACTGTGGTGTCGTCTGCAAAATGATGGTGTTCGAAGGGTGAATGGGGACACCATCATACAGGAGGGGGCTAACACTGCCCAGAGGGGAGCCAGCGTTGAGTGACAAGGTGAAGAAGCATAGTTGACCCAGCTTAACAACCTAAGGTCGGTTGGTTAGAACATTTTTTATATCCAGTAGCAAATGAGGGGTGAGTAGGCCCAGGAAGCTCAGCTTCTCCACCAGGGTGTAGGGGGTGATGGTAGTGAAGCGCTAAGATCCTAAAATAGGTGTAGAGCATTCACGTAATGCTCTCTTAGTATATTGTACCTTGGCAGCCACCGTATTTGTTATTGTGTACTGCGCATGCGCAAGCCGGTTCTTTTCTTTCAATACTCAGTCCTTGTATTTAGGGTTCGGCCTGACAGTGCGACCGAAGCGTGTTGTGTATGGACTCTTACCAGAGTGTGTGGGCAGTGGAGATACAGGTACCTGGACTTGGGAAGGTTCAATGTCATGAGGGTCTTCAATGTCCAGAGGGTCTCCTCGTCCCTCATCATAGAGAGGAGGTGCTCCATAGACAGCTGGATTGAAGGGCTGCAAGTCGGCACTGTCAGGCTGATCTGGGAGTCGCTCGGCAACAGGCAACAGGTGTCTGCGATTTCTCCTGTAGTCCTTGCCTCCAGACTGGATGATGTAAGACCGTGGCTCTTCACAGATCTTTCTCTCTCAATAGCTTCTGATCCTGCTAGATTGAGGAGAATGTAGGCTAGTGTGCGGGCCGGCTTGTCATAGTGTGCCGCCGCGATGAAAATATCATATTCCTGTTCAAACACTCGCCAGTTCTCTGCAATGTGTTCATCAAAGACGAGAGGGTCCGGTCTGCGGAAGCCATCTGACATGTTGCACGGCGCGCGTTGGAATAGCCGTTAGCAACGTTAGAAACGGTCCGGAGTTCTTACTTGATGTAGCTGTGTGCTCCGTGTCAAACTGCAAGTCCCAAAGTGTCCGCGTTTACTTCTGACACCATGTTGAATGACCAGACGGAGGGAAATACTTTATAGAGTGATGGTGTTTATTCTCAACTCGCTGGTACAGCTGTCAGTCGTACTGGTTGATCTCACAGCATATATAGAAAAGAACCGGCTTGCGCATGCGCAGTACACAATAACAAATACGGTGGCTGCCAAGGTACAATATACTAAGAGAGCATTACGTGAATGCTCTACAATAGGTATCCAGGAGTTTCAGATGTTTCACAGCTGAGTGGAGAGCAGTGTCGATGGCATCCTCGGTAGACCGGTTTAGTTGGTAGGCAAACTGGTGTGGATCAAAGTTCTGGGAAGGCATGCTTTGTGGAGAACAAACCTTTCAAAACAATTCAGAACCACAGACAACAGTGCCACTGGTCTGTAGTCATTTAAGTCTTTTATGGCTGTTCTCTTGGGGACTGGGATGACAGTGGCTGGCATAAGACAGGGCGGGATTTGGGATTGTGCCAGGGATGAATTGAATATCTCTGTCAATACTCCTGCCAGCTGGTCTGCACAGTCCCAGAGCACCTTGCCCAGTATGCCATCCGGCCCAGTGCCCGCCTCACCTGTTCTTAGAGGGCGAGCAGTTGCGGGTTAGAAGGTTGGAGGGGCATCTGCGAGGTGGCTGGTCTGGATTACTCGATACAGGCAAAGAAGTAATGGACTTTCTTCGCTAGCGAGTCTTCCATGGGGTTGGCTGCCGATGAGTTAATTCTGTAGGTGTTGATGCCCTGCCACAACCGCCCTGAGTCTTTGTTGTCCAGGCGTGCCTCCACTTTGCTCCTATAGTCCTTCTTTGCAGCCTTGATGCCTCTCTTAGGGTCAGATCTAACCCTGCTGTATGGTCCTCTGTCCACCGAATGGATTGTAGCTTTTTGGTCCCTCAAAAGTCATAGGAGGAACTCTTCTGCAAACAATTCAATGCAGATGTGATTTATAATAAACGTGCTCGACATACTTTTATAAATCTGATTTTTTTTGTGCTTTTATTCCAAGGTTTGTGCTTGCGTAATGTTTTATGTTCAGTTCCTCACACACTTTTTCAAATAGGTCACACTGCAGCCACCTGCTGCCTTCCAACGGTGGAAAAGTAAAAGCTGCACATTAATTGGACACAAAGCAAAAATATTGAATGTTTTTAAATGCAGTACTTAAAGGCCTACTGAAACCCACTACTACCGACCACGCAGTCTGATAGTTTATACATCAATGATGAAATCTTAACATTATAACACATGCCAATACGGCCGGGTTAACTTATAAAGTGACATTTTAAATTTGCCGCTAAACTTCCGGTTCGAAACGCCTCTGCGTGTGACGTATGCGTGTGACGTAGCCCGGCGAACACGGGTATGCCTTCCACATTGAAGCCGATACGAAAAAGCTCTGTTTTCATTTCATAATTCCACAGTATTCTGGACATCTGTGTTCGTGAATCTGTTTCAATCATGTTCATTGCATTATGGAGAAGGAAGCCGAGCAAGCAAAGAAGAAAGTTGTCGGTGCGAAATGGACGTATTTTTCGAACGTAGTCAGCCACAACAGTACACAGCCGGCGCTTCTTTGTTTACATTCCCGAAAGATGCAGTCAAGATGGAGGAACTCGGATAACAGAGACTCTAACCAGGAGGACTTTTGATTTGGATACACAGACGCCTGTAGAGAACTGGGACAACACAGACTCTTACCAGGATTACTTTGATTTGGATGACAAAGACGCAGACGTGCTACTGTGAGTATGCAGCTTTGGCTTTTTTTTGCGTATGTACGTAACTTTTTTAAAATATATAAGCTTTATGAACCTTGGGTTAGGTGAACGGTCTTTTGGGCTGAGTGATTGTGTGTGTTGATCATGTGTTTGAATTGTATTGGCGTGTTCTATGGAGCTAGGAGCTAGCAGAGGAGCTAGGAGCTAGCATAACACGTACCGTACCGTACGTGCGCGTCACGTACGTAACTTTTTAAAAATATATAAGCTTTATGAACCTTGGGTTAGGTAAACGGTCTTTTGGGCTGAGTGATTGTGTGTGTTGATCAGGTGTTTGAATTGTATTGGCGTGTTCTATGGAGCTAGGAGCTAGCAGAGGAGCTAGGAGCTAGCATAACAAACACGCAGGTGTTTTTATGCAGGATTAATTTGTGGCATATTAAATATAAGCCTGGTTGTGTTGTGGCTAATAGAGTATATATATGTCTTGTGTTTATTTACTGTTGTAGTCATTCCCAGCTGAATATCAGGTCACCCCCGGCTCTCACAGCATCTTCCCTATCTGAATAGCTTCAACTCCCCACTAGTCCTTCACTTGCACTTTACTCATCCACAAATCTTTCATCCTCGCTCAAATTAATGGGGAAATTGTCGCTTTCTCGGTCCGAATCTCTCTCACTTCATGCGGCCATCATTGTAAACAATAGGGAACTTTGCGTATATGTTCAATTGACTACGTCACGCTACTTCCGGTAGGTGCAAGCCTTTTTTTTATCAGATACCAAAAGTTGCAATCTTTATCGTCGTTGTTCTATACTAAATCCTTTCAGCAAAAATATGGCAATATCGCGAAATGATCAAGTATGACACATAGAATAGATCTGCTATCCCCGTTTAAATAAAAAAAAATTCATTTCAGTAGGCCTTTAACATTTAATTTAAAACATTTTGTATGACCAGCATGAATTTATTTTTTTAATTTCTACTTGAAATGACCATGAAAATAAATTAGCCCCAAATTAAATATGGCCTATGGAAAGTATATGACCTCCATAATCGATACAACACGAAACATAAAAACACACCATTTAAGTTGGTGTATCTGTATGGTTTTGCATTTTTTAATTGTGCAAGCTAAATCTATTTTCAACGACTCAATTTTGATGATAGGTGCAAATTGATGTGTTTGAATACATTTGTGAGGAGGCGTGGCCTGCGGACCTGCAGCGAGGCGGGGCGCAGTTGTCTCATCACCTGTCACTGTATAAAAGGGCAGCAGCCGGGAAGGAGGGGGCTGGAGAAGTTGGAATTGATGGGAGAGAGTTGTTGGCGGATGGTGAAGGCAGAACCCGAACCCGAGCACGAGCGGGAGAGCGAGACGGAGACGGAGACGCAAGCGGCAAGCTGACAAGTAACCCAAAGAGCGCAACCGTCACCAGAGACGCGGAAGGCTGAAAAGCGACCGGAAGAGCGAGACGGCAGAAGAGGCGAGTGCTGAAAAGCGACCCGACCAGAGCTGAGTTTATTGAAAAATAAACAAAGTCACAAAACTGTCAAGCCGTCATGTCTCTTATTGGTGGTCCGAAGAACCCGGAAGTGCGAGTCCTCCTACAACAGGGGTGTCCAAACTTTTTCCACTGAGGGCCGCACACTGAAAAATCAAAGCAAGCAGGGGCCATTTTGGTATTTTTTATTTCAAAAACCAATACAATATATGTATAAAAAATATACATTTAGGCCTCCACTCAAGCTTAATCCCGGGGACCCCACAGGGTTTTGGTAAAAAAAATATAAAAAATGTGTCATTATTCAGTATTATTATTTTTATTATTCTTCAAGTTTTAAATCTCTAGATCAACATTAGGTCTATCTGTCAATGTAACGTTTTTAAAGACTAAAGTTGTATGCTCTTTTTGTCAAATAAAACCCATTTTTTTAATGGAAAAATTTCAAAATATGCAATATTTTCACCCAATAAATTTTTTAAGTGGAATATTTGAGATTATATAATAATTGGAGTCTAAAAAGGTCAATAACTCATAACACCATTGATTTTAATGACTTTAAGCAATGACACTTAAAAAGAAATCACACTAAAATTATTGGGGATCTAAAAGGGTTCTACTCATTAAACTGTTAAACAATAAATGATATTTTTTTTTACTGTTTACATTGAACACAACAATCTTGAGATCAACTTCAGATATATCCGTCAATTATAAGTTTTATTGTTGTTTATGTTTTTTGTTTGTTCGTTTGAGGCCCTTCTTTTAAAAAATAGCTCAGTTTTTTATATGTCGAACACAAAATATGCAACTTTTTCCCCAAAAAATATCTCAAAGTGGAATATCTAATGTGACGTAATTGGAGCCTTGAATAGGTCAATAATTCATAATGAAATTGATTTTGATTCATTATTATTTTTTAAAGAAATAAACAGCCTGCATGGCAGCTTTGTGTTATTAGAGAAAATCCCATTTTTTTAATGGAAAATTACAAAATATGCAATATTTTCACCCAATAAAATTTTTAAGTGGAATATTTGAGATTATATAATAATTGGAGCCTTAAAAAGGTCAATAACTCATAACACCATTGATTTTAATTCATTATTATTTTTTAAGCAATGACACTTAAAAACAAATCACACTAAAATTATTGGGGATCCAAAAGGGTTCTACTCATTAAAGTGTTAAAAAATAAATTATATTTTTTTTTACTGTTTACTTTGAACACAACAATCTCGAGATCAACTTCAGATATATCCGTCAATTATAAGTTTTATTGTTGTTTATGTTTTTTGTTTGTTCGTTTGAGGCCCTTCTTATATGTCGAACACAAAATATGCAACATTTTCCCCAAAAAATATCTCAAAGTGGAATATCTAATGTGACGTAATTGGAGCCTTGAATAGGTCAATAATTCATAATGACATTGATTTTGATTCATTATTATGTTTTAAAGAAAGAAACAGCCTGCATGGCAGCTTTGTGTTATTAGAGTAAGCATTGCAACATTTTCTTGTTACATTTCACCTGTTTGCTCTTTTATACCACTTTTTATGTTTTTAATTTTTTTCAATCGTATTTTTAAAATGTGCCGTGTGGGCCGTTAAAAAATGACCTGCAGGCCCCAAATGGCCCCCGGGCCGCACTTTGGACACCCCTGTCCTACAACATTACTTAAACACAATGTTATAGCCCTGTTGTGCAAAAATAACTTGTTGTACCTGCTGGTACTTGTTTTTTGGGTAAGTCAAAATAATTAAAAATCAAACAATGGAAGCACTATGTTTGCTAGCAAGGTTAAAAACGTCAATGCAGAAATCTGTCCAGGTTCCCTTTGATACAACAGCAGAACTCTAGTGTTTTTTAGGAATTTGCTGCAAAAATGTTTGTCTCACAAGGTTTGAGCTGAACTCAGGGCCTGACTAGTGTCGTGCCGCCAGTTGTAGAAGAAGCACTCCCTAGTGGACAGAAAAAACGGACTACTTTCATTAGTAAAAATTAGATAAAAAGCTTCCCTCCAGCTTAAATAGAGCTTTAGTCGATGTATTACGTTTGATCAATTCATCACAACACTGAGGATTCGGGGCAGTAGTTTGTCTGGCCAAATTAAATGTGAATATATTCTAAATTCCCGTCAGCTACTCCTTGATTGGTGAGAAAATTGCAGACAGACTCCCAAAGCGCATATTTACCTGCCGCTGCCGTGACAGGCTCTCATAAATCACAGTTATCTCCCACCGGTGGCACACGTTGCTTTTGTCCTTTACACAATGATGGCCTTCCCCCAATGATGGCTGCAGACAGCCAGGCTATGCAAGGAACCGTGCCGCTGGGGGCTGAGACACGTCACTCACTCCACTCTATACACACGCACACACACACACACACACACAAACACACATTCATGTATTTGTTACCTTCTTAAGACCTTCAAAAAATGCCTACCTCTCTAGGACCACCCTTTGTAGATATATAAAGATGTGTATGTACAACATTAATAATATATACATACTATGCAAATATAAAAAAAGCTTGTTGTGAAAAATGAGTTGGAATTTCACAAGGAAAAGGTCACAATTTCACAAGAAAAACTTGGAATTTTGGCAGTTATAATACAAGTCGTAATTTTACTAAACGCAAGTCAAAATGTTAAAAAAAAAACTGAACATTTGTGCAACAGTATGATAAAAGGTGGATTTTACTCAATAACAGTCGCAATATTACAAGAAAAGCTTAACATTTTGGCAATTTTATGAAAAGAGGCATCATTTTACTCGACAAAAGTCAAATTTGATAAGAAAACTTTAGCATTGTGGCAATATTATAATAATAATCTGAATTTCACTCCAAAAATTTCAGTATTTTACAAGAACAACAAAAACATTGGCAATATTGTGATAAAAGTCAGAATTTTATATGACAAATGTCACCATTTGGCTAGAAAAAAGTAATAATTTTACATTAAAAAAGTAGTAGTTTTACATACAAAAGTAGTAGTTTTACATAACGAAGTAATAATTTTACGAGAAAATATTGCAATATTACAGAAACAGAAAGAATATGAGAAATTGTTCCCAATTTTATAAGAAAAAAAGTCAACACATTGTGAGAAAAAGACTGCTTTTAGTTTTTTTTTGTTGGTAATTGTTTTTTAATTGTCATTATTTACTTCAAGTTATTACAGTGTGTCTTTATATACAGAACATATTTATTTATTTATTTTTTAAATACATTTTGTCCAAAAGGGGCGCATTTCAATTTCTTACACACACTTGTTATTTCGTATGTTGACCAGAGGAGGAGCACTTTTAAAAGCAACACACAGCCAATTTGAAAAATCCCTCCTTTTTGTGACCACCTTCATTTTGATAGATTTCACCAAAATGAGACATTCTCTATCATATGCAATGGTTTTCCGTATTGGGACCACAATTTCGGTCCTAAATTGTTCACCGGTCCTCATATGGATGGTATTTTTCCTTGTTGGTGTCTCAAGAAGGGTCGAAATACAAGAACACACACACACACACACACACACGGGCACACACGCACACACACGTGCACAACAATCATTGGTACTTTAACTTAACACACACATTCACACATTCTTGTATTTGTTACCTTCTTGAGACCTCCGAAAAATGCCTACCTCTCTAGGACCACCCTTTCTAGATATATAAAGATGTGTATGTACATTATTAATAATATATACGTACTATGCAAATATAAAAAAGCTTGTTGTGAAAAATGAGTTGGAATTTCACAAGGAAAAGGTCACAATTTCACAAGAAAAACTTGGAATTTTGGCAGTTATAATACAAGTCGTAATTTTACTAAACGCAAGTCAAAATGTTAAAAAAAAACTGTGCATTTGTGCAACAGTATGATAAAAGGTGGATTTTACTCAATAACAGTCGCAATATTACAAGAAAAGCTTAACATTTTGGCAATTTTATGAAAAGAGGCATCATTTTACTCGACAAAAGTCAAATTTGATAAGAAAACTTTAACATTTTGGCAATATTATAATAATAATCTGAATTTTACTCCAAAAATGTCAGTATTTTACAAGAACAAAAAAAACATTGGCAATATTGTGATAAAAGTCAGAATTTTATATGACAAATGTCACCATTTGGCTATAAAAAAAGTAATACTTTTACATTAAAAAAGTAGTAGTTTTACATACAAAAGTAGTAGTTTTACATAAAAAAGTAATAATTTTACGAGAAAATATTGCAATATTACAGAAACAGAAAGAATATGAGAAATTGTTCCCAATTTTATAAGAAAAAAAGTCAACACATTGTGAGAAAAAGACTGCTTTTAGTTTTTTTTTGTTGGTAATTGTTTTTTAATTGTCATTATTTACTTCAAGTTATTACAGTGTGTCTTTGTATACAGAACATATTTATTTATTTATTTTTTAAATACATTTTGTCCAAAAGGGGCGCATTTCAATTTCTTACACACACTTGTTATTTCGTATGTTGACCAGAGGAGCAGCACTTTTAAAAGCAACACACAGCCAATTTGAAAAATCCCTCCTTTTTGTGACCGCCTTAATTTTGATAGATTTCACCAAAATGAGACATTCTCTATTATATGCAATGGTTTTCCGTATTAGGACCACGATTTCGGTCCTAAATTGTTCACCGGTCCTCATATGGATAAATACAAGAACACACCCACACACACACACACGGGCACACACGCACACACACGTGCACAACAATCATTGGTACTTTAACTTAACACACACATTCACACATTCTTGTATTTGTTACCTTCTTGAGACCTTCGAAAAATGCCTACCTCTCTAGGACCACCCTTTGTAGATATATAAAGATGTGTATGTACAACATTAATAATATATACATACTATGCATATATAAAAAAAGCTTGTTGTGAAAAATGAGTTGGAATTTCACAAGGAAAAGGTCACAATTTCACAAGAAAAACTTAGAATTTTGGCAGTTATAATACAAGTCGTAATTTTACTAAACGCAAGTCAAAATGTTAAAAAAAAAAAAGAACATTTGTGCAAAAGTATGATAAAAGGTTGATTTTACTCAATAACAGTCGCAATATTACAAGAAAAGCTTAACATTTTGGCAATTTTATGAAAAGAGGCATCATTTTACTCGACAAAAGTCAAATTTGATAAGAAAACTTTAGCATTGTGGCAATATTATAATAATAATCTGAATTTTACTCCAAAAATTTTAGTATTTTACAAGAACAAAAAAAACATTGGCAATATTGTGATAAAAGTCAGAATTTTATATGACAAATGTCACCATTTGGCTATAAAAAAGTAATACTTTTACATAAAAAAAGTAGTAGTTTTACATACAAAAGTAGTAGTTTTACATAAAAAAGTAATAATTTTACGAGAAAATATTGCAATATTACAGAAACAGAAAGAATATGAGAAATTGTTCCCAATTTTATAAGAAAAAAGTCAACTCATTGTGACAAAAAGACTGCTTTTAGTTTTTTTTTGTTGGTAATTGTTTTTTAATCGTCATTATTTACTTCAAGTTATTACAGTGTGTCGTTATATACAGAACATATTTATTTATTTATTTTTTAAATACATTTTGTCCAAAAGGGGCGCATTTCAATTTCTTACACACACTTGTTATTTTGTATGTTGACCAGAGGAGGAGCACTTTTAAAAGCAACACACAGGCAATTTGAAAAATCCCTTCTTTTTGGGACCATCTTAATTTTGATAGGTTTAACCAAAATGAGACATTCTCTATTATATGCAATGGTTTTCCGTATTGGGACCATGAATTCGGTCCTGAATTGTTCACCGGTCCTCATATGGATGGTATTTTTCCTTGTTGATGTCTCAAGAAGGGTCGAAATACAAGAACACACACACACACACGGGCACACACGCACACACACGTGCACAACAAACATTGGTACTTTAACTTAACACACACATTCACACATTCTTGTATTTGTTACCTTCTTGAGACCTTCGAAAAATGCCTACCTCTCTAGGACCACCCTTTGTAGATATATAAAGATGTGTATATACAACATTAATAATATATACATACTATGCATATATAAAAAAAGCTTGTTGTGAAAAATGAGTTGGAATTTCACAAGGAAAAGGTCACAATTTCACAAGAAAAACTTAGAATTTTGGCAGTTATAATACAAGTCGTAATTTTACTAAACGCAAGTCAAAATGTTAAAAAAAAAAAAGAACATTTGTGCAACAGTATGATAAAAGGTGGATTTTACTCAATAACAGTCGCAATATTACAAGAAAAGCTTAACATTTTGGCAATTTTATGAAAAGAGGCATCATTTTACTCGACAAAAGTCAAATTTGATAAGAAAACTTTAACATTGTGGCAATATTATAATAATAATCTGAATTTTACTCCAAAAATTTCAGTATTTTACAAGAACAAAAAAAACATTGGCAATATTGTGATAAAAGTCAGAATTTTATATGACAAATGTCACCATTTGGCTATAAAAAAAGTAATACTTTTACATTAAAAAAGTAGTAGTTTTACATACAAAAGTAGTAGTTTTACATAAAAAAGTAATAATTTTACGAGAAAATATTGCAATATTACAGAAACAGAAAGAATATGAGAAATTGTTCCCAATTTTATAAGAAAAAAAGTCAACACATTGTGAGAAAAAGACTGCTTTTAGTTTTTTTTTGTTGGTAATTGTTTTTTAATTGTCATTATTTACTTCAAGTTATTACAGTGTGTCTTTGTATACAGAACATATTTATTTATTTATTTTTTAAATACATTTTGTCCAAAAGGGGCGCATTTCAATTTCTTACACACACTTGTTATTTCGTATGTTGACCAGAGGAGCAGCACTTTTAAAAGCAACACACAGCCAATTTGAAAAATCCCTCCTTTTTGTGACCGCCTTAATTTTGATAGATTTCACCAAAATGAGACATTCTCTATTATATGCAATGGTTTTCCGTATTAGGACCACGATTTCGGTCCTAAATTGTTCACCGGTCCTCATATGGATAAATACAAGAACACACACACACACACACACACACGGGCACACACGCACACACACGTGCACAACAATCATTGGTACTTTAACTTAACACACACATTCACACATTCTTGTATTTGTTACCTTCTTGAGACCTTCGAAAAATGCCTACCTCTCTAGGACCACCCTTTGTAGATATATAAAGATGTGTATGTACAACATTAATAATATATACATACTATGCATATATAAAAAAAGCTTGTTGTGAAAAATGAGTTGGAATTTCACAAGGAAAAGGTCACAATTTCACAAGAAAAACTTAGAATTTTGGCAGTTATAATACAAGTCGTAATTTTACTAAACGCAAGTCAAAATGTTAAAAAAAAAAAAGAACATTTGTGCAAAAGTATGATAAAAGGTTGATTTTACTCAATAACAGTCGCAATATTACAAGAAAAGCTTAACATTTTGGCAATTTTATGAAAAGAGGCATCATTTTACTCGACAAAAGTCAAATTTGATAAGAAAACTTTAGCATTGTGGCAATATTATAATAATAATCTGAATTTTACTCCAAAAATTTTAGTATTTTACAAGAACAAAAAAAACATTGGCAATATTGTGATAAAAGTCAGAATTTTATATGACAAATGTCACCATTTGGCTATAAAAAAGTAATACTTTTACATAAAAAAAGTAGTAGTTTTACATACAAAAGTAGTAGTTTTACATAAAAAAGTAATAATTTTACGAGAAAATATTGCAATATTACAGAAACAGAAAGAATATGAGAAATTGTTCCCAATTTTATAAGAAAAAAGTCAACTCATTGTGACAAAAAGACTGCTTTTAGTTTTTTTTTGTTGGTAATTGTTTTTTAATCGTCATTATTTACTTCAAGTTATTACAGTGTGTCGTTATATACAGAACATATTTATTTATTTATTTTTTAAATACATTTTGTCCAAAAGGGGCGCATTTCAATTTCTTACACACACTTGTTATTTTGTATGTTGACCAGAGGAGGAGCACTTTTAAAAGCAACACACAGCCAATTTGAAAAATCCCTTCTTTTTGGGACCATCTTAATTTTGATAGGTTTAACCAAAATGAGACATTCTCTATTATATGCAATGGTTTTCCGTATTGGGACCATGAATTCGGTCCTGAATTGTTCACCGGTCCTCATATGGATGGTATTTTTCCTTGTTGATGTCTCAAGAAGGGTCGAAATACAAGAACACACACACACACACGGGCACACACGCACACACACGTGCACAACAAACATTGGTACTTTAACTTAACACACACATTCACACATTCTTGTATTTGTTACCTTCTTGAGACCTTCGAAAAATGCCTACCTCTCTAGGACCACCCTTTGTAGATATATAAAGATGTGTATATACAACATTAATAATATATACATACTATGCATATATAAAAAAAGCTTGTTGTGAAAAATGAGTTGGAATTTCACAAGGAAAAGGTCACAATTTCACAAGAAAAACTTAGAATTTTGGCAGTTATAATACAAGTCGTAATTTTACTAAACGCAAGTCAAAATGTTAAAAAAAAAAAAGAACATTTGTGCAACAGTATGATAAAAGGTGGATTTTACTCAATAACAGTCGCAATATTACAAGAAAAGCTTAACATTTTGGCAATTTTATGAAAAGAGGCATCATTTTACTCGACAAAAGTCAAATTTGATAAGAAAACTTTAACATTGTGGCAATATTATAATAATAATCTGAATTTTACTCCAAAAATTTCAGTATTTTACAAGAACAAAAAAAACATTGGCAATATTGTGATAAAAGTCAGAATTTTATATGACAAATGTCACCATTTGGCTATAAAAAAAGTAATACTTTTACATTAAAAAAGTAGTAGTTTTACATACAAAAGTAGTAGTTTTACATAAAAAAGTAATAATTTTACGAGAAAATATTGCAATATTACAGAAACAGAAAGAATATGAGAAATTGTTCCCAATTTTATAAGAAAAAAAGTCAACACATTGTGAGAAAAAGACTGCTTTTAGTTTTTTTTTGTTGGTAATTGTTTTTTAATTGTCATTATTTACTTCAAGTTATTACAGTGTGTCTTTGTATACAGAACATATTTATTTATTTATTTTTTAAATACATTTTGTCCAAAAGGGGCGCATTTCAATTTCTTACACACACTTGTTATTTCGTATGTTGACCAGAGGAGCAGCACTTTTAAAAGCAACACACAGCCAATTTGAAAAATCCCTCCTTTTTGTGACCGCCTTAATTTTGATAGATTTCACCAAAATGAGACATTCTCTATTATATGCAATGGTTTTCCGTATTAGGACCACGATTTCGGTCCTAAATTGTTCACCGGTCCTCATATGGATAAATACAAGAACACACACACACACACACACACACGGGCACACACGCACACACACGTGCACAACAATCATTGGTACTTTAACTTAACACACACATTCACACATTCTTGTATTTGTTACCTTCTTGAGACCTTCGAAAAATGCCTACCTCTCTAGGACCACCCTTTGTAGATATATAAAGATGTGTATGTACAACATTAATAATATATACATACTATGCATATATAAAAAAAGCTTGTTGTGAAAAATGAGTTGGAATTTCACAAGGAAAAGGTCACAATTTCACAAGAAAAACTTAGAATTTTGGCAGTTATAATACAAGTCGTAATTTTACTAAACGCAAGTCAAAATGTTAAAAAAAAAAAAGAACATTTGTGCAAAAGTATGATAAAAGGTTGATTTTACTCAATAACAGTCGCAATATTACAAGAAAAGCTTAACATTTTGGCAATTTTATGAAAAGAGGCATCATTTTACTCGACAAAAGTCAAATTTGATAAGAAAACTTTAGCATTGTGGCAATATTATAATAATAATCTGAATTTTACTCCAAAAATTTTAGTATTTTACAAGAACAAAAAAAACATTGGCAATATTGTGATAAAAGTCAGAATTTTATATGACAAATGTCACCATTTGGCTATAAAAAAGTAATACTTTTACATAAAAAAAGTAGTAGTTTTACATACAAAAGTAGTAGTTTTACATAAAAAAGTAATAATTTTACGAGAAAATATTGCAATATTACAGAAACAGAAAGAATATGAGAAAGTGTTCCCAATTTTATAAGAAAAAAAGTCAACACATTGTGAGAAAAAGACTGCTTTTAGTTTTTTTTTGTTGGTAATTGTTTTTTAATTGTCATTATTTACTTCAAGTTATTACAGTGTGTCTTTATATACAGAACATATTTATTTATTTATTTTTTAAATACATTTTGTCCAAAAGGGGCGCATTTCAATTTCTTACACACACTTGTTATTTTGTATGTTGACCAGAGGAGGAGCACTTTTAAAAGCAACACACAGCCAATTTGAAAAATCCCTCCTTTTTGTGACCGCCTTAATTTTGATAGATTTATCCAAAATGAGACATTCTCTATCATATGCAATGGTTTTCCGTATTGGGACCACGATTTCGGTCCTAAATTGTTCACCGGTCCTCATATGGATGGTATTTTTCCTTGTTGGTGTCTCAAGAAGGGTCGAGATACAAGAACACACACACACACACACACACACGGGCACACACGCACACACACGTGCACAACAATCATTGGTACTTTAACTTAACACACACATTCACACATTCTTGTATTTGTTACCTTCTTGAGACCTTCGAAAAATGCCTACCTCTCTAGGACCACCCTTTGTAGATATATAAAGATGTGTATGTACAACATTAATAATATATACATACTATGCATATATAAAAAAAGCTTGTTGTGAAAAATGAGTTGGAATTTCACAAGGAAAAGGTCACAATTTCACAAGAAAAACTTAGAATTTTGGCAGTTATAATACAAGTCGTAATTTTACTAAACGCAAGTCAAAATGTTAAAAAAAAAAAAGAACATTTGTGCAACAGTATGATAAAAGGTGGATTTTACTCAATAACAGTCGCAATATTACAAGAAAAGCTTAACATTTTGGCAATTTTATGAAAAGAGGCATAATTTTACTCGACAAAAGTCAAATTTGATAAGAAAACTTTAGCATTGTGGCAATATTATAATAATAATCTGAATTTTACTCCAAAAATTTCAGTATTTTACAAGAACAACAAAAACATTGGCAATATTGTGATAAAAGTCAGAATTTTATATGACAAATGTCACCATTTGGCTAGAAAAAAGTAATACTTTTACATTAAAAAAGTAGTAGTTTTACATACAAAAGTAGTAGTTTTACATAAAAAAGTAATAATTTTACGAGAAAATATTGCAATATTACAGAAACAGAAAGAATATGAGAAATTGTTCCCAATTTTATAAGAAAAAAAGTCAACACATTGTGAGAAAAAGACTGCTTTTAGTTTTTTTTTGTTGGTAATTGTTTTTTAATTGTCATTATTTACTTCAAGTTATTACAGTGTGTCTTTATATACAGAACATATTTATTTATTTATTTTTTAAATACATTTTGTCCAAAAGGGGCTCATTTCAATTTCTTACACACACTTGTTATTTCGTATGTTGACCAGAGGAGGAGCACTTTTAAAAGCAACACACAGCCAATTTGAAAAATCCCTCCTTTTTGTGACCGCCTTAATTTTGATAGATTTATCCAAAATGAGACATTCTCTATTATATGCAATGGTTTTCCGTATTGGGACCACGATTTCGGTCCTAAATTGTTCACCGGTCCTCATATGGATGGTATTTTTCCTTGTTGGTGTCTCAAGAAGGGTCGAAATACAAGAACACACACACACACACACACACGGGCACACACGCACACACACGTGCACAACAATCATTGGTACTTTAACTTAACACACACATTCACACATTCTTGTATTTGTTACCTTCTTAAGACCTTCAAAAAATGCCTACCTCTCTAGGACCACCCTTTGTAGATATATAAAGATGTGTATGTACAACATTAATAATATATACATACTATGCAAATATAAAAAAAGCTTGTTGTGAAAAATGAGTTGGAATTTCACAAGGAAAAGGTCACAATTTCACAAGAAAAACTTGGAATTTTGGCAGTTATAATACAAGTCGTAATTTTACTCAACGCAAGTCAAAATGTTAAAAGAAAAACTGAACATTTGTGCAACATTATGAT
>NC_084743.1:23565910-23610910 GCF_033978785.1 Entelurus aequoreus | reverse complement strand
GATGTGTCTCCACTTGTCGTTTTCTTTCCTGCTGCATGTGACACGGACCTCTACTGTCTACTAATGTTGCAAAGTGGCTTTTCTGCCTCTCATTATTTTTAGGGTTCTCTGCGGTTTTCCTTCATTTTCTTGCTTCCTACTATGGTTCCCCGTGGTTCCTCACATGGCAAATGTTGTCGCAGTTTCATGCCGTTACACCGACCCTAAGTTGGCCCTCCCTTTTCATTGCAAATATTAAAATAACACGTTTGTGCTGGTTTGTGGAAAATTTGTGTTTGTGCAGTTACGGTTTTTAAGTTATTCTAAAATACATTGTGGAGGTCTTGCTCCTCCGGGTTCTCTGGACCACCATTAACAGACATGACAGCTGTGTTCATCTTTGCGAACAATGATTTATTTTGCAATAAGTTGTGCTTTTCAGCCATGTTAAAGTTTCTCTCGCTCGTTCTCCACCACTATCAACAACCCCCTCTCCTTACCGACTGCTGCCTTTAACAGAGCGACAGGTGATCAGACAAACACTCACAGCTGTGTCATCTACGCACCTGTCACTAATCTCGAAGCCGATCCTCACACACCGCGCTTCGCTGCAGGTCCGCAGGCCACGCCCCCCCCCACATACATTTTCTGACTAGTTTAACTTTTACAGCTTAATTATTCATAACCAGCCCCCACACCTTGTGAAAATATCCCCAAACTTGTCCCAAATGTTTGTGCTGCCAACTGTTTTTGTCTATTATAGTTTTTATATTATTAGCTATTAACTTTTATTCATAATCAGCAGCCCAATCACACACACATTTTCAAAATCTCCTAAAACTTGTCCCAAACATTTGTGTTGGTTTGTGCTGCAATTTTTTGTATTAACTATCATAGTTTTTTATGGGATTAACTATTACAATTTTTACGTTAACATGTTATTCATAACCACCTCCGCATTTTGTCAAAATCTCCCCAAAAACGTTTGTGCAGCAGAAATATTTTGTCTGTGGCAGTTGTTTTGCTACTAACATGTTTGTGTTCATAAACAGCCCTATAAAATACAAACTTTAATTATTGATAAAATAACGATAACAATTAATTACCGTATTTTCCGGACCGTAGGGTTTTGATTGATTGATTGAGACTTTTATTAGTAGATTGCACAGTACAGTACATATTCCGTACAATTGACCACTAAATGGTAACACCCGAATACGTTTTTCAACTGTTTTAAGGGTCCACGTTAATCAATTCATGGCGGAGGGGGTGGCTTTAGTTATGGTGTTTTTTATTTATTTTATTGTATTTATTTGTCGTCATAAAGAAATACAATCATATGTGCTTATGGACTGTATCCCTGCAGACTGTATTGATCTATATTGATATATAATGTGTATATTGTGTTTTTATGTTGATTTAATAAAAAATAAAAAGTAATATATATTTTTTTTTTTCTCTATTTTTTATTTTTAAATTTCTTGTCCACGGACCGGTACCGGGCCGCGGCCCAGTGGTTGAGGACCACTGGTCTAGGCCCCTTGCATACTCATAGTTCACACGCTGTTTGCTGCACGGTAGCCATATTGGTTTGTTTGACAAACCACTTTGTTCACCGGAGGTAAACATGTCAGAATAAGTCACGTGACTGAATACAAAGAATGAGCCAATAATGGCCAATACTACTTTTCGTTCTTTTAGTCATTTTTTTGTTTGCTTGAAAATGCTAAATTTGGGGCAACATTTTTTTCATAGAATATGCTTTAAAAAATCTAATAAAATCTTTGATGCGGTGAAAACCGCAATATTTAAAATGCGATTTGCCGAGGGACGAGTGTAGCGGCCCATCACTCCTACAAACCAGCCATCATTTACAAATACACACATGTGATTGACGCTAAGTGGAAGTTTGTCATATCTACCAGTTGCCTGTGGCGGTGCACAAGTTTAATTTGAAGAAATAAAAACAATAAAAACATCAGGTTTTATCTTCAACTGTCTATTACCCGACGGCTTATATGTTAGCTACCTCTCTTTGTTTATAATGTATATTTTCTGCTGGATCTACTTGTTATTTTTTATTTTTTGCTGCAGCTGTTACATATACTGGAATATTGTACATGGTGATTGTATATATTATATAAAAATATAATATAATACAATAATATAATATATCAGTATAGGTTAGAGTGTCCGCCCTGAGATCGGTAGGTCGTGAGTTCAAACCCCGGCCGAGTCATACCAAAGACTAGAAAAAATGGGACTCATTACCTCCCTGCTTGGCACTCAGCATCAAGGGTTGGAATTGGGGGTTAAATCACCAAAAATGATTCCCGGGCGCAGCCATTGCTGCTGCTCACTGCTCCCCTCACCTAACAGGGGGTGGAACAAGGGGATGGGTCGAATGCAGAGAATAATTTCGCCACACCTAGTGTGTGCGTGACAATCATTGGTACTTTAACTTTTAACTTAGTATTATATACTGTATATATAATGTATACATATTACATATATGTTATATTTTATGTTGCTGGTATGGTACATTTTTAGTCCACTTAATACCTGCATTATCCTTTCCATCCTTTGAAACTGAGCTACTGTGTGGAACAATTTCCCTTGTGGATGAATAAAGTTTGTCTAAGACTAAGTCTAAGTCTAACTGCAGTGTGAATTTCCATTGGCGTAAACAACACTGCAATAAATGATTATATATATTTTTTGTACGCCACACAGTACTCTTATTGGTTATGGCAAATCTTCAAGGAGTAGGAAGGTGACCTTTTGGAAAATAGAACATGCGGTTGCATTTAGAAAATAGTGGGGGAGTGCGCTTGTGATGGTTGTTGGCCGGGAGGTAGATTCTGGGTAAGAGGGTGGAATGAAATTGCTCACAGAAGTCCTCCGCTCGTCTTCCAGAATGTCTATCCGGGAAGGGGGAAGACAACCAATCAGCAGAAGCGCAAGGTAACCTTTCTCTAATTGATGTCTTTGTGTGCCCAGCGCAGCAGGCGACCATATTGTGAGGGAGTAGGGAGTCGCCTGGGCTCCAGCATGTGGCTGGGTTTGACAGGAGGGGGTTGATGAAACCGTACTTTGCAGGAGCCACAATCAGCTGCTAATGAAACGACACGCTCTGAAGTGTGCACATGACAATATACCACTGTTGTCTGGCAACATGCGTTACTGTACTGTATGAATTGTTGCATCAGACCAGTCACTGGTCAATCCCAAGTTCTTTCGGATGACATGTATGTTGAGTAAGACGGACCATCAAGACAGAATAGCAATATTACCGGGTTTTACTAAAGCTTTAAGAGACCAGTCTTACAATGCGTTAATAGCGGCATCAATAAGTGGTCTGAAAATCAAACGGAAAAAGTCAGCTTATTTAGTATAAAAACAGCCCTCTCCCGCCCAAAAAGAAATCAATCAATCAATGAAAGTTTACTTATATAGCCCTAAATCACGAGTGTCTCAAAGGGCTGCACAAGCCACAACGACATCCTCGGCTCAGATCCCATAAATACAGCCGTATTGTTCTATACTCCATCCATCCATTTTATACCGCTTGTCCCTTCCGGGGTTGCGGGGGGTGCTGGAGCCTATCTCAGCTGCATTCGGGCGGAAGGCGAGGTACACCCCGGACAAGTCGCCACCTCATCGCAGAGCCAACACAGATAAACAGACAACATTCACACTCACATTCACACACTAGGGCCAATTTAGTGTTGCCAATCAACCTATCCCCAGGTTCTAAACTGATAAGGTAAAAAGGGAGTACATTATACTCCCAATACACATTCCAGCGCCTTCAAGGTTAAACGCAGAGTTGACTAGCGGACATAGGATACAAGCACAAAGTGAGTAATAATCAGTGATGAGAGAAAAAAAAAAAGCAAATGCGTTTTTGAAAATTTGTAAATATTAAATGTTATTATAAATGCGGCCATTACTACATTACATACACTACCGTTCAAAAGTTTGGGGTCACCCAAACAATTTTGTGGAATAGCCTTCATTTCTAAGAACAAGAATAGACTGTCGAGTTTCAGATGAAAGTTCTCTTTTTCTGGCCATTTTGAGCGTTTAATTGACCCCACAAATGTGATGCTCCAGAAACTCAATCTGCTCAAAGGAAGGTCAGTTTTGTAGCTTCTGTAACGAGCTAAACTGTTTTCAGATGTGTGAACATGATTGCACAAGGGTTTTCTAATCATCAATTAGCCTTCTGAGCCAATGAGCAAACACATTGTACCATTAGAACACTGGAGTGATAGTTGCTGGAAATGGGCCTCTATACACCTATGTAGATATTGCACCAAAAACCAGACATTTGCAGCTAGAATAGTCATTTACCACATTAGCAATGTATAGAGTGTATTTCTTTAAAGTTAAGACTAGTTTAAAGTTATCTTCATTGAAAAGTACAGTGCTTTTCCTTCAAAAATAAGGACATTTCAATGTGACCCCAAACTTTTGAACGGTAGTGTATATACTTACATCATGTATATAAAACTTCAATGCAGGTGTTTGGATGTTTTTTTAAGGGCTTTATAGGCAGAATCCCACGGCTACTTTTGTAAGCAAACGTTTGATCGCATTTACTTAATATTTAGAATGCAAAAAAAATAAAAAATAACATCCATCATCATGTCTTTCATAATGATTGTGAACGAAAGGCAAAATTCCCAAAAAAGTACATTCCCCTTTAAGTGAATCATAACTGACTAACTATTTATTAAGAGAACTATTGCATTTACAAATAATTTATTTAAAGTGTGTACAAAATGAGAACAGAAAGTGTGTCAGTAATTGCTATGAAGTGAGAAAGGTTAGATTAGATTATATAGCATGTGCTTCTTCCTACTCCTTTTCAGGACATGTATAGACCAGGGGTCGGCAACCTTTACCACTCAAAGAGCCATTTTGACCAGTTTCACAAATTAAAGAAAACAATGGGAGCCACAAAACTCTTTTGAAATTTAAAATGAAATAACACTGCATACAGAGTTTTTTATTGCTATGTGCTATGTATAAACCAGAGGTCTCAGGCACGCGGCCCGTGAGATGTTATTTTGCGGCCCG
Organism: Entelurus aequoreus; assembly: GCF_033978785.1. Taxonomy (NCBI): domain Eukaryota; kingdom Metazoa; phylum Chordata; class Actinopteri; order Syngnathiformes; family Syngnathidae; genus Entelurus; species Entelurus aequoreus. Next base: position 23,605,846 of record NC_084743.1, on the reverse strand, counting down.
CACCTTAATATGAACATTTTATGTTAGTGCGGCCCGCAAGTTTTATATGAATGGCGCTTGACAGAGTCATACTTGCCAACCTTCCCGAATTTTCCGGGAGATCCCCATAATTCAGGGCTACTATCCTCTCGAATGTTTGCTGATTTTCACCCAAAAAACACTAGTAAGGGCGTGCCGTGACGGCACTGCCATTAGCGCCCTCTACAACCTGTACTAACGGTCTGCAAGCCCGGTCACATGTTGTATGCGGCCTCTGCCTGCACACGTAAGTGACTGCAAGGCATACTTGGTCAACAGCCATACAGGTTACACCCCGCCCACCTCAACCGAAGCACGGAGGTTTTTTATTATTATTATTATTATTATAGAGGTTTATTTGAAATAGGGACAGATACAAAAACATAGACATCTGAAACAGTTATCCGATGCATGCATCACAGTGTTTGTAGCCAAAGCTAATTTACAACACTTGTCCCAATTAATGTGTGGGGGGGCAGGGTTTGGTGGTAGCGGGGGTGTATAATGTAGCCCGGAAGAGTTAGTGATGCATGTTGATTGATTGATTGATTGATTGATTGATTGAGACTTTTATTAGTAGGTTGCACAGTGAAGTACATATTCCGTACAATTGACCACCAAATGGTAACACCCGAATAAGTTTTTCAACTTGTTTAAGTCGGGGTCCACTTAAATTGATTCATGATACAGATATATACTATCATATATACTATCATCATAATACAGTCATCACACAAGATAATCACATTGAATTATTTACATTATTTATAATCAGGGGTGTGGAGGGGCGGGGGGGATGGGGGGGGGGGGTATGGACATCAAGTAGTGGACATAGAGAGAGAGAGAGAGAGAGAGAGAGAGAGAGAGAGAGAGAGATCAGAAGGCATAAGAAAAAGAAAAAGTATCTGCATTTGATTGTTTACATTTGATTATTAGCAATCCGGGGAGGGTGTTAGTTTAGGGTTGTAGCTGCCTGGAGGTGAACTTTTATTGCGGTTCTGAAGGAGGATAGCGATGCCCTTTCTTTTATACCTGTTGGGAGCGCATTCCACATTGATGTGGCATAGAAAGAGAATGAGTTAAGACCTTTGTTAGTTCGGAATCTGGGTTTAACGTGGTTAGTGGAGCACCCCCTGGTGTTGTGGTTATGGCGGTCATTTACATTAAGGAAGTAGTTTGACATGTACTTCGGTATCAGGGAGGTGTAGCGGATTTTATAGACTAGGCTCAGTGCAAGTTGTTTAACTCTGTCCTCCACCTTGAGCCAGCCCACTTTAGAGAAGTGGGTAGGAGTGAGGTGGGATCTGGGGTGGAGGTCTAGAAGTAATCTGACTAGCTTGTTCTGGGATGTTTGGAGTTTAGATTTGAGGGTTTTGGAGGTGCTGGGGTATAAATATATATATATATATATATATATATATATATATATATATATATATATATATATATATATATATATATATATATATATATATATATATATATATAATTCTGGGTATTTGTTCTGTTGTGTTTATGTTGTGTTACGGTGCGGATGTTCTCCCAAAATGTGTTTGTCATTCTTGTTTGGTGTGGGTTCACATTGTGGGGCATATTAGTAAGAGTGTTAAAGTTGTTTAAATCGCCACTCTCAGTGTACCCTGTATGGCTGTTGGCCAAGTATGCCTTGCAGTCACTTGCGTGTGTAAGCAGAAACCCCATACAACATGTGACTTGGCCAGCACGCAGATAGTATGGTGATAAAAGCGGACGCTAATAAAGACAGTGCCATCACGGCACGCCCTCACTATTGTTGTCCTGGTGGAATTAGGAGAATGGTTACCCCGGGAGATTTACGGGAGAGGCACTGAAATTCGGAAGTCTCCCGGAAAAATCGGGGGTATAGACAAATGAAAATAGGTCAAATATGTGACATATCTTATTGATTCTGCATACATGTTCAAAATTCATTTCAACCAACATTTTGTGAGTAGTGGATATGATAAAAGTGTATTTTTTTAAATGCTACTAGACAACATGTGGAGTAAGAGGGAGCAAAAAGCAACGACAAAAAAAGAGTAACAAGAATAGTGAGAGAAATACCAGAACAAAAAAAAAAATCACTAATGGAACATTGTATCTTTAATAAGTTACCCAAAGTTTCCGTTGCTTATTCAGGCACAGACCAAATGACGCTGTGCGCGTGTTGTGGAAGTAAATCCAATCATGCACCTTCTTTGTAATTATCTTTGCACAAAGCAAAGGCATTTGTCCTCGGATTCTCCACCATCCATTTCATTTTCCAAGAGCAGCAGACACTTGCAACAACCAACAAACAGCATCCCCAAATGCTCATTACCTGGTCAATGAGCTCATAAATGTCACACTCTGCAGCTTTTGTTCTTTTTTTATGTGACATAAGTAGCTACTCTGACTGGCCACGTTTAATCTTAATGCAACACCACTAGGTCCTATTAAACGGAGGCTTTAAGAATAGCGAACCTGTATGTACTGCAGCATTTAAACACACACCTGACATTTATTATGTTTTTTTCAAATTATTTTGGAAGGTTTGAGGATTTGTTTTGGTGGAACAAGCACTGAAATACGAATGCAATAACTATTGTAATTTTAAACAACGTTTTATATTTATAGTAAGTTCTAAAGCAAGCCAAAGAGGCAAAATGTCTTGTAAATTTCCCCAAACATAAAAAAAGCTACTAAAACTGTGGATTACTTTATACTCTGTTTTTACTTTTAATCCTATTATGTCAATGACAGGGCAACACAGAGTGTGACAAAACACAACAATGGACCAGTAAGGACTGAACTGCAAGGGAAACACTGTAATTGTTGTCTTATTTTTTTACTCTAAATGACAATAGCAGCGGCCCCCTTTGGGTTGTGCTAAAAAAAAAGCATAATTTGAACGACGAATACAGGCCAAACTTTACCAAATGTTCACCCTTTTGTGTGCGGCAAGTGGAGAAGTGTTAACTTAACATCAGCGGTGTTCAAAGTACGGCTGATTTTTTTTCACAACCCGCGGCACATTCTAAAAATATTACTACTACACAAAAAAAAAAAAACACAAAAATTGCACTGTAAGAGCAAACCGGTGTAATGTATCGAGTAAAAATATCCCGATTATGTGATTGGATCAGTAGCTGATAATTGCCTTAACTGATCTTGCTGTGTCCAAGTGTGTACAGTAGCTTTATGTGTTGCAGTCTACCTGACACATGAAACGTGACGAATTGGGCAGGTCCACTTTCCACTTCAGCCACCTGATGTCCGTACAGCAGCGGTCCCCAAACTTTTTGACTAGGGGACCATATTGGGTTAAAAAATTGTGGCCGGGGGATAGGCTTTACATATACAATATATATATATATATATATATATATATATATATATATATATATATATATATATATATATATATATATATATATATATATATATATATATATATATATATATATATATAATGCATTTTTAGACAATATGATTTGCCTGAGCAGAGACACCAGGAGTTATCAAGCGGTAGAAAATTTATTAGAAAGGACATATTTGAAAAACAAATAATAAATAAAAATAATAATAAAATATATATATATATATATATATATATATATATATATATATATATATATATATATATATATATATATATATATATATAATTTTTTATTTTAGTTTTTAACTTGGGATTTCCCACGTGCCGGGTTTTGGATGCTGGCGGGCCAGATCTGGCCCGTGAGCCGTAGTTTGGGGACCACGCGCCTGCAAGGCTGCAGGCAATCTTCAATCTGCGCACCTGGGTCTGATGAGGGCAGGCCGCATAAAGACCAGTGGACCCTAATATCCAGTGCCGGAACGTAGTTCACTGTCGCAGTAAGCATCCCGTCTCTGGCTTCCCTCCTGTGTACTTGCTCTCTCTCTGTGCCTTCCCTGTTACCGTGTCTTACACTACCGTTCAAAAGTTTGGGGTCACATTGAAATGTCCTTATTTTTGAAGGAAAAGCACTGTACTTTTCAATGAAGATAACTTTAAACTAGTCTTAAATTTAAAGAAATACACTCTATACATTGCTAATGTGGTAAATGACTATTCTAGCTGCAAATGTCTGGTTTTTGGTGCAATATCTACATAGGTGTATAGAGACCCATTTCCAGCAACTATCCCTCCAGTGTTCTAATGGTACAATGTGTTTGCTCATTGGCTCAGAAGGCTAATTGATGTTAGAAAACCCTTGTGCAATCATGTTCACACATCTGAAAACAGTTTAGCTCGTTACAGAAGCTACAAAACTGACCTTCCTTTGAGCAGATTGAGTTTCTGGAGCATCACATTTGTGGGGTCAATTAAACGCTCAAAATGGCCAGAAAAAGAGAACTTTCATCTGAAACTCGACAGTCTATTCTTGTTCTTAGAAATGAAGGCTATTCCACAAAATTGTTTGGGTGACCCCAAACTTTTGAACGGTAGTGTATGTCCTTTGTGTTTCCAGTAGTGCTTCCCCTGGATTCCGGACTGCCTCCCTTGATCCTCGACCCCTGCTTGGACACAGACTTTGTTGCTTCTCTCCAGCCCCCGACCGCTTGCCTGCCGAAGGACTGCCTTCTCGCCTTACCCCTTTGGCCTGACGAAGGATCCCTCCAACACACACGTTCAACAAACTCTGGTAACATTTACACGGTTAATTCTACGCATCGACTTGCACCTTTCACTTAGAGTAGCGTACACATCCCACCCATTCATCAGTGTCAATAAACCAATTGAACTGATTGCAGCCTTTGTGTCGTCTCCATCTTCTGCCGTACGTAATATAAAACAACACATTTTGTTTTACAAAAATAATTTCACTGGTTTTGAACATGAAAAGTATCAAATATTATTTATTATTATTATTTTATTATTTATTATTATTATTTATTTAAATGAAAAATTAAATATCAAAATGTCTACGCGTCCTTAGATTTGTTCAGTCTTCAGTGACCCTTAGTGCACGACCAACAAATGAACCCCATAGGTCAGGCCTGGGCAATTATTTTGCCAAATTTAGAGAAAAAAAATTGTCTGGGGTCGGTATATCTATTTTTATGAACACTAATACAAAACCTCACAATTATGTCGGATTGAATGCTAAAAACTTTATGACAGACCGCGTTAAAAAACGGAATGGAATTTAATTTTTTTTTACTGAATGACACACGCAGAATGTACATATAAATAAAGAATATGGGATTTACAATATTAACTATGAACGATAAAACACTGAATATTGACAACTAAAGATGTCCAATAATGGCTTTTTTGCCGATATCCGATATTCCGATATTGTCCAACTCTTAATTACCGATTCCGATATCAACCGATACCGATATATACAGTCGTGGAATTAACACATTATTATGCATAATTTTGTTGTGATGCCCCGCTGGATGCATTAAACAATGTAACAAGGTTTTCCAAAATAAATCAACTCAAGTTATGGAAAAGGTGGGTGGGGTTGGGGTGGGGGATTGGGGGGGTAGCGGGTGTGTATATTGTAGCGCCCCGGAAGAGTTAGTGCTGCAAGGGGTTCTGGGTATTTGTTCTGTTGTGTTTATGTTGTGTTACGGTGCGGATGTTCTCCCGACATGTGTTTGTCATTCTTGTTTGGTGTGGGTTCACAGTGTGGCGCATATTTGTAACAGTGTTAAAGTTGTTTATACGGCCACACTCAGTGTGACCTGTATGGCTCTTGATCAAATATGACTTGCATTCACTTGTGTGTGTGAAAAGCCGTAGATATTGTGTGATTGGGCCGGCACGCTAAGGCAGTGCCTTTAAGGTTTATGGCGCTCTGTACTTCTCCCTACGTCCGTGCACCACTCCGTACAGCGGCGTTTTAAGAAGTAATAAAATGTACTTTTTGAAACTAATACCGACAATTTCCGATATTACATTTTAAAGCATTTATCGGCATCTCTATTGACAACATATGAATGTCACACATGCCCTTTTGCAGGTGTTCTGCTAAAGATAAGCAGACTGGACGGAGGCTGTGAACTTGTCCAAAAGTCAGAATTTATCACAATTCTTGGATGTCGTTAGATTGTGCAGGTGTGCGGAATGATGCGGCAGGCACGAGCTTGTGAAATGCAACGTGATCATTGAAGCCTTTCCTCTGGCAATAGTGAGAGCGGTTGATGGTGTGCCTGCAGTGTTATCTTGGCTGGGCTTTGATAAGGTGATAATTGTTCTGGTACATAGCCTCCAGCCTTGTAGTGGATATCTGACACTTGGAGTATCTCTTTCGTTTCGTGGCGTTCTTGCAAATGTCACTTTGATGAGCCTCCGACATGACGGATAAGAATTCCATTTTTTTTTTAACACAAAGAATGATGTCTCTTTTATTACATACAGTGTCTACTCAAAGCACAATATATTTATATATTGTGAATTTAGCCCATTGAAAGAATCAGCGACTCATTTGATATGATGAAATGGTTTCTGAAAGGGGAACTGCACTTTTTGGGGGAATTTTATGCCTATTGTTTACAGTAATTATGATTATGTATTTTGTATTAATGCATTATAAATATCAAGCCAACGCGATCAAAAGTCCATTTACAAAAGAGCTTATGGTCGCCGATCTAACCTGCCTATAAAGCCCTTAAAAACATCCAAACTCCTTCATTAAGGTTTTATATACAAACCCCGTTTCCATATGAGTTGGGAAATTGTGTTAGATGTAAATATAAACGGAATACAATGATTTGCAAATCCTTTTCAACCCATATTCAATTGAATGCACTACAAAGACAAGACATTTTTGATGTTCAAACTCATAAACTTTATTTTTTTTTTGCAAATAATAATTAACTTAGAATTTCACGGCTGCAACACGTGCCACAGTAGTTGGGAAATGGCATGTTCACCACTGTGTTACATGGCCTTTCCTTTTAACAACACTCAGTAAACGTTTGGGAACTGAGGAGACACATTTTTTAAGCTTCTCAGGTGGAATTCTTTCCCATTCTTGCTTGATGTACAGCTTAAGTTGTTCAACAGTCCGGGGGTCTCCGTTGTGGTATTTTAGGCTTCATAATGCGCCACACATTTTCAATAGGAGACAGGTCTGGACTACAGGCAGGCCAGTCTAGTACCCGCACTCTTTTACTATGAAGCCACGTTGATGTAACACGTGGCTTGGCATTGTCTTGCTGAAATAAGCAGGGGCGTCCATGGTAACGTTGCTTGGATGGCAACATATGTTGCTCCAAAACCTGTATGTACCTTTCAGCATTAATGGCACCTTCACAGATGTGTAAGTTACCCATGCCTTGAGCACTAATACACCCCCATACCATCACAGATGCTGGCTTTTCAACTTTGCGCCTATAACAATCCGGATGGTTCTTTTCCTCTTTGGTCTGGAGGACACGACGTCCACAGTTTCCAGAAACAATTTTGAAATGTGGACTCGTCAGACCACAGAACACTTTTCCACTTTGTATCAGTCCATCTTAGATGAGCTCAGGCCCAGCGAAGCCGATGGCGTTTCTGGGTGTTGTTGATAAACAGTTTTCGCCTTGCATAGGAGAGTTTTAACTTGCACTTACAGATGTAGCGACCAACTGTAGTTACTGACAGTGGGTTTCTGAAGTGTTCCTGAGCCCATGTGGTGATATCCTTTACACACTGATGTCGCTTGTTGATGCAGTACAGCCTGAGGGATCGAAGGTCACGGGCTTAGCTGCTTACGTGCAGTGATTTCTCCAGATTCTCTGAACCCTTTGATGATATTACGGACCGTAGATGGTGAAATACCTAAATTCCTTGCAATAGCTGGTTGAGAAAGGTTTTTCTTAAACTGTTCAACAATTTGCTCACGCATTTGTTGACAAAGTGGTGACCCTCGCCTCATCCTTGTTTGTGAATGACTGAGCATTTCATGGAATCTACTTTTATACCCAATCATGGCACCCACCTGTTCCCAATTTGCCTGTTCACCTGTGGGATGTTCCAAATAAGTGTTTGAGGAGCATTCCTCAACTTTATCAGTATTTATTGCCACCTTTCCGAACTTCTTTGTCACGTCTTGCTGGCATCAAATTCTAAAGTTAATGATTATCAGTTTGAACATCAAATATGTTGTCTTTGTAGCATATTCAACTGAATATGGGTTGAAAAAGATTTGCAAATCATTGTATTCCGTTTATATTTACATCTAACACAATTTCCCAACTCATATGGAAACGGGGTTTGTACATGATGTACATATATACTGTATGTAATTTAGTAACAAACACATTTATAATAACATTTAATATTTGTGTATTTTGATCATGTGTAAATGTAAAAAACATTGTTGTTTTTTTCAACTATATCACTGATTATTGCTCACTGCAGACTTCATGAGAGCCAACAAACATAATAAAACATCACTTTCTGTAGAATGTCTGCTGCTATTAGGATGCCGACTCCTAGGATGTTCATATAAAGTTAAAGTACCACTGTGTGTGGTGAAATTACCCTCTGCATTCGACCCATCCCCTTGTTCCACACCCTGGGAGGTGAGGGGAGCAGTGAGCAGCAGCGGTGGCCGCGCTCAGGAATCATTTTGGTGATTAAACCCCCCATTCCAACCCTTGATGCTGAGTGCCAAGCAGGGAGGTAATGGGTCCCATTTTTATAGTCCTTGGTATGACTCGGTCGGGGTTTGAACTCACGACCTACCGATCTCACCACAAGGTCACTGAGCAGGTATATATATATATATATATATATATATATATATATATATATATATATATATATATATATATATATATATATATATATATATATATATATATATATATATATTCTCGTTTCGATGAAGAATGACTCACAATCCTTGCGTAGAAAATGGGTGGAATCTAGCGTCTTTTCTTGTCGTTCTCGCCTTGGTCTAAACTGGCTGTCAAAGTGTACCAACTTGTCGGATTACATCCTCGTCCTTCTACTATCCAGTTGAGAGACATTATTTATGATCTAGAGCAGGGGTCACCAACAAGGTGCCCGCGGGCACCAGGTAGCCCGTAAGGACCAAATGAGTAGCCCGCTGGCCTGTTCTAAAAATAGCTCAAATAGCAGCACTTACCAGTGAGCTGCCTCTATTTTTTAAATTGTATTTATTTACTAGCAAGCTGGTCTCGCTTTGCCCGACATTTTTAATTCTAAGAGAGACAAAACTCAAATAGAATTTGAAAATCCAAGAAAATATTTTAAAGACTTGGTCTTCACTTGTTTAAATAAATGCATTATTTTTTTTACTTTGCTTCTTATAACTTTCAGAAAGACAATTTTAGAGAAAAAATCCAACCTTAAAAATGATTTTAGGATTTTTAAACACATATAACTTTTTACATTTTAATTTCCTTCCTCTTCTTTCCTGACAATTTAAATCAATGTTCAAGTAAATTTATTTTTTTTATTGTAAAGAATAATAAATATATTTTAATTTAATTCTTCATTTTAGCTTCTGTTTTTTCGACGAAGAACATTTGTGAAATATTTCTTCAAACTTATTATGATTAAAATTCCAAAAATCTAGAAAATCTGTAGAATCAAATTTAAATCTTATTTCAAAGTCTTTTGAATTTCTTTTAAAATTTTTGTTCTGGAAAATCTAGAAGAAATAATGATTTGTCTTTGTTAGAAATATAGCTTGGTCCAATTTGTTATATATTCTAACAAAGTGCAGATTGGATTTTAACCTATTTAAAACATGTCATCAAAATTATAAAATTAATCTTAATCAGGAAAAATTACTAATGATGTTCCATAAATTCTTTTTTTAATTTTTTCAAAAAGATTCGAATTAGCTAGTTTTTCTCTTCTTTTTTTCGGTTGAATTTTGAATTTTAGAGAGTTGAAATTAAAGATAAACTATGTTTCAAAATGTAATTGTTATTTTTTTCGTGTTTTCTCCTCTTTTAAACCGTTCAATTAAGTGTAAATATCATTAATTAATAATAATAACATAGAGTTAAAGGTAAATTGAGCAAATTGGCTATTTCTGGCAATTTATTTAAGTGTGTATCAAACTGGTAGCCCTTCGCATTAATCAGTACCCAAAAAGTAGCTCTTGATTTCAAAAAGGTTGGTGACCCCTGATTTAGAGTAAAGTTTGACGAGCAGAGAAACAAGGAAGGAGCTCATCAGTCAACCATGTCAACATTGGCACGCAACTATAAATAGTTTGTCTGCGTAAGTGCTTAAAATAACAATATCACTAATACTTGGTTCACATTTAATCACGAAATGTGACTGGAGTATTGTCGATGGTTTTTGGATGTTTTTTTATTGGGTTTATGGGCGGAATAGAGTATAATTATTATATATAATAATTATTGGCTCTGCTGTAAGCGGACTTTTATTAACGTTTATCAACGAGTTCGAATGCATAAAAAAATACATCCGTCCTCATGTCTTTCATAATCCAAGTTATATTATAAACAATGATGTTATACGAATTCATCGGTATGTGTCTTAATATTTTATGCTACAGGCACAGACCAAATACCGTAAACGTTTCGTCTTGATTGTACGGCGTCAGAAAGAATCTAGTTCTCGCTTGGTGGATTGTGTGAGCATGTCAATTATTTTAATTAACTTACAGTGCGAGCTGGCAGCGCGGTGGAACATAGGGTCAGCTCATCTGCCTCCACACCAGGTGGTTCTTTGTTTGAATCCCAGACCTCTTTGTGTGGAGTGTGCATGTTTAGGAGAGCCCCCTCTCAGTCCCAAAACATGCATGTTCATTGAAGTAAATTACTTCAATGGGTGAAAGCTGAAGAGCAATTACTCATACTGTATAGTATACTAATTATTATCGCACCATTTTTTTTCCCATCTGCCTTCTCATTCTACATTTTTTAACCATTCTGATTTCAAATGTTCCACTCATTCATGACATTGGTGCTACCATTTTCTTATTTAAATACAAATAAAAAAAGTTAAATAAAAATAAAAAATAATTTAAAAAAAAAATATATATATATATATATATATATATATATATATATATATATATATATATATATATATATATATATATATATATATATATATATATATATATATATATATATATATATATATATATGTACACTACCATTCAAAAGTTTGGGGTCACATTGAAATGTCCTTATTTATGAAGAAAAAGCACTGTACTTTTCAATGAAGATAACTTTAAAGTAGTCTTAACTTTAAAGAAATACACTCTATACATTGCTAATGTGGTAAATGACTATTCTAGCTGCAAATGTCTGGTTTTTGGTGCAATATCTACATAGGTGTATGGAGGCCCATTTCCAGCAACTATCACTCCAGTGTTATAATGGTACAATGTGTTTGCTCATTGACTCAGAAGGCTAATTGATGATTAGAAAACCCTTGTGCAATCATGTTCACACATCTGAAAACAGTTTAGCTCGTTACAGAAGCAACAAAACTGACCTTCCTTTGAGCAGATTGAGTTTCTGGAGCATCACATTTGTGGGGTCAATTAAACGCTCAAAATGGCCAGAAAAAGACAACTTTCATCTGAAACTTGACAGTCTATTCTTGTTCTTAGAAATGAAGGCTATTCCACAAAATTGTTTGGGTAACCCCAAACTTTTGAACGGTAGTGTATATATATATATATATATATATCTCCCATGCGTCTGCAGCTAAATTAGGAGCCTGTGTTTGCTTACTTACTAATAAAAGACAAGTTGTCTTGTGTATTCACTATTTTATTTAAGGACAAACTTGCAATAAGAAACGTATGTTTAATGTACTGTAAGATTTTTTTGTTAAAATTAAGCCAATAATGACATTTTTTGTGGTCCCCTTTATTTATAAAAGTATCGGAATACATCTTGGTACTGATCCCAAAATATTGGTATCGGGACAACACTAATTGACAGTGTAACAATATCAACACAACATTTTAATTAGTTCCTTATTATCTTTTCTTACATACAATGATTTGATTAACTAAGAGGTCCGCGGTTAGCAGACCGCAGTGACCTAACAGGCCAGTGAAAAGACAACAGATCTACCAAGCAGGTCATCGAGGACCCTGTGTGTAATAGATCAATTTTGTATTGTATCCTGAAATGAACAGGTCGCCAGTGCGAGGGCGTTAAAACAGGAGTAATGTGACTGAATTTATGGCATATTGACTGAAGCCTGCAATTAGCGTTTTGACCTAATTGCAGGCGATTCATTGACGTTTAGTTGAAACAGTGAGGAAGATGTGAGGAACAAGAGCAAGAATTTCTGGTTTAGAATGAGATACAAGGTCGCTGTGGTCCATAAAATCCAATCGCGTTATTCCCGAGTGCACGTTGTATTAATATATGTTTATTTAAGTGGTGAAAACTGCGGGGGCTTGCAGACTTAATAAGGCATATTGGTTTAGGTTTGTGAGTTACTGTCTCGTCGCAGTTGTACGGATGCATTTTTTTCAAAGGGGACACACGTCACTAGCTATATGATCGGATTAAAAGCCTAACCGGAATAAAGATGCTTCATGTAAATACGACATTCGGAATATTCTGACCCAATCACACGCGTTCGGATCAAAATTCCATTCGGATCGAGACGGGTGGTTAACGTCGAAAGTCATTTGATTGTAGCGCATGAAAACACATCTTCCGAAACTCAGGTTGGATCTATTCTGACTGTGCATGGTCTTTGATGTCAGATATACTTTGGTAAATTCCATTCCGTTTTTTGAGGTGGTCTGTCGTAACGTTTTTAAAATTCAATCGGACATTGTGAGTTTTGGTATTAGTGTTCCTGAAAAAAAGGGACCCAAACACACATACTGTACAGCAGATTTTTACAGCTAAATGTGTATATATACATATACATTTATACGCACACACCTTGGCCCCCCAGACACATTTTTTTCTCTCAATGTGGATAGGATAGGCCCCAAAACTGAACCCTGGGGCACCCCACCAGAGAGGGTTACGGGCTCTGATTTGTAAGGGCCTTTAGGCCAATAGCCTCAGATAAAGATCTAATAGCCAAATAGGATTTAAACCATTGTAGGGCTGTCCCTAAAAAGCTCACACAGTCCTTCAGCAGGTCTTCAAGGATTTGATGGTCAGCGGTGTCAAAGGCTGCGCTGAGATCGAGCAGAACCAGCACCAGAGGCCATCATGATGAGCGGTTTCTGTGGAAGGCCTTTGACAATAACCGGACTGAAATCTTCTAAATGTGTTGTGTTTGTTTAAAGCAGGAACTAACTGGTTTATCACATTTCTTAAATTTTGAACACAAAGGGCAGCTTGGAGATGGGCTGATAGTTGCTCAAAACAGAGTGGTCAAGATTTGGCTTTTTAAGAATAGACTGAACAACTGCTTGTTTGAAGTGGAACGAGACACAACCAGAAACCAGAGAAGGGATGGACCAATAGTGCCAAAAACCTTTTTTTAACAAAGATGTGGGCAGGATGTCTAAGGCACTTAGAAGAGATCTTCATTCTATGCACAAGATCTGCTAAATCTTGAAGGAAACAGGTGAGGAATTACCGTATTTTCCAGACCATAGGGCGCACCGGATTATAAAGTGCACTGCCGATGAATGGTCTATTTTTTATCTTTTTTCCATATATAAGGCACACCGGATTATAAATATAATAAATAAATAAATAAATATAAATAAATAAATATAATAAATAATAAATAAATAATAATAAATATAAATATAAGGCGCATTAAAATGAGTCATATTATTATTATTTTTTTTCTAAATGTAAAACCCTTCCTTGTGGTCTACATAACATGTAATGGTGGTTCTTTGGTCAAAATGTTGCATAGGTTATGTTTCACAGATCATCTTCAATCCGCTTTCTGACAGTCGCTTCAGGATGCGCCGTTTTGTGGGCGGTCTTATTTACGTGGCTCACCTTCGGCAGCGTCTTCTCCCCGTCATCTTTGTTGTAGCGGTGTAGCATGCAAGGACGGTAGTGGAAGAAGTGTCAAAAGATGGAGCTAACTGTTTTAATGACATTCAGACTTTACTTAAATCAATACCGGAGCAGCATCTCCTCATCTGTAAACAACAAGTTTCCGGAAATGTGTCCTGGGAAAAAACGCCCGACCGGAATTCTCTAATAACTAAAGTTCCTTGAGTGGATAATGTAAACTCACTACACCGGTTTGTTTTAGCGCTTTCATGGCAAGTTTACTGACATATATAAGTAAGAACTTTACACTACTTTATATTAGCGGAGGATGAATGTCCCATAACAAGAAGATGGAGAAAAAGAAGAAGCTTATCGACTACGGTATCGACACACACTACAAAGGCGGATGCGTGCAAATTTTCAGGACTTATGCAGATCCCAAAAACAGATCAGCAGGTACCAGTAGGTAAGAAAAGTTGTTTTGCATAATATTGCAAGATAATAACGCCAGCTAATGTCTTACCTTATACACACACCATATTAATAATTGTATGTTTAATTCACCGACAATCCATCTAGCAGTGCGGCTTCATAGCTTACCAAAGTCGTACTAAATAATTTTGATAGATGTTTGAGCGCCGTGTGTAATGTTCTATATTTTCAATGGAACATATAAAATGATTGGTGTTGGGGTTTTTTGAGTCATGTTGCCATCATATTGCAGTCTACACGTATCTCTTATGTTTGACTGCCATCTACTGGTCACACTTATCATTACACCATGCAACAAATAAAATGTATTCGAGGTCTGTAAGCAAAACCAGAATTATTCCGTACATTAGGCGCACCAGGTTAAAGGCGCTCTTTCGAGTTTTGAGAAAAATAATAATTTTAAGTGCGCTTTATAATCGGGAAAATACGGTATCAAAAATGGCAGTTTTTTTGTAAAGGCAGAGTTTTCCACGTCACTTGCTGCACAGTACACAGTATCGGTCACTTCTCAGCGCTTCAACGTGTTTGCCTTTTGTGTGTTTTTGTTCCCCCTTCTGACAGATTGTGTCCATTGCATAAATGAGTACCAAAAAAAAAAAAGCCAAGACAAGCATGAAATGCAGTTTATTTGCTGTAATAGACGTGATTCGTATTAGTCTAGGGAAGTGGCTCCACACTGCGTGGAGATACATAATTAGCTGCATGCCAGCCAAAAAGGATCGGCATTAACACATCCCTACTTGTGACTTTTCTCGACCACCGTACAAAACACCATAACTTACATAGACCTGAACAGTGTGTGCCTATCTTAAAAGAGTTAAAAGTAGTCCGCCCACACTTTTAGGTCTACACAAAATCTATGTATACACATTAACACAGGTTTTTTCTGCAGTTTTACCTCTCTTCCTCAAAACTCTGCTGTCTGTGTTACACACAATTACTTGTATTCTGTTTGACACATTAGACTGTGGCAGTGAATAATTATCATCTCACAATATTGTGAACAACAAAACAACTAAATGAAGTGTAAAAAGTAAATGAGAGGGAGAAAAAGAAGAAAAAAAAGCACCGCCAGCTGTTCTACACGCAGAAGCGTCGCATAGTTTCTAAACCATATGCTTGCTTGAGAAGTGACTACAATTACAAATGATTAGTTGGATGAAATGGAAAAAAATAGAATACATTGTTTTCAGCATGGAAGACATTTTGTGTGGAGGCTGTACATACATTTCTGTTAGGGAAACAACATAGATGACACAGTTTTTAGATATTTTTTTTTACAGAAATCCTGTAAATTCAGGACTATAAGACGCTACTTTTTTTCCTACGCTTTGCACCCTGCAGCTTAGAGAATGGTGCGGCTAATTTATGGATTTTTCTTTGCTGAAGGCAATAATGCAAATAGTTTTCATAAAAAGATTACATTTTTGAACTCACAATTTCCTTTCTTTGATTATTTAAAAAATAAATATGACATTGTTCCTACATGATACATTTACCTTATTTTTCGGACTATAGGGCGCACTTAAAATCCTTTCATTTTCTCAAAAATACCATACCATACCATACCAACTTTATTTATAAAGCCCTTTAAAAACAAGCACAGTTGAAGAACAAAGGGCTGTACACCACAAAGAAATAGAGGCAAAGGACAGACTAAAAAATAACATTTAAAACAGAACTGAAAAATACACATTGAAAAAACGAATGCAAATTACCTTTAGAACAATTTGTTGGATAAAAAACAGTTTAAAAAGTTAAAAAAGCTATTTTATTTGGTAAATGGTGTAATGATAAGTGTGACCAGTAGATGGCAGACACACATAAGAGATACATGTAGACTGCAAGATGACGCCAGTAGACAACACCAAAACATTAAATGTTTCATTGAAATTATAGAATATTACCACTCAAAAATCTGTCAAAATGTTTTAGTACGATTTTGGTAAGCTACAAAGCCGCACCGATTGACAGATTGTCGGCGCATTACGGCTACCGTAGTCAGACGTACTGTGCTTCAACAAACGGTATTATTATGGTGTATGTATAAAGACCGCAAAATGGCACCTATTAGCAGACAAACTGTCTGGCCTTTTGTTCGGCAATATTATGCAAAGCCAACTTTTCTTACCTTCTGGTACCTGCTGATGTGTATTTGGGATCTGCATAAGTTCTGAAAATTTGCACGCGTCCGCCATTGTAGTCCGTGCCGACTTTGTATGTTTTTTTTTTTTTTTTTTGTCATAAAAAAATACAATCATGTGTGCTTACGGACTGTATCCC
Organism: Entelurus aequoreus; assembly: GCF_033978785.1. NCBI lineage: Eukaryota > Metazoa > Chordata > Actinopteri > Syngnathiformes > Syngnathidae > Entelurus > Entelurus aequoreus. Next base: position 23,589,127 of record NC_084743.1, on the reverse strand, counting down.
TGCAGACTGTATTGATCTATATTGATATATAATGTAGGAACCAGAAATATTAATAACAGAAAGAAACAACCCTTTTGTGTGAATCAGTGTGAATGAGTGTAAATGGGGGAGGGAGGTTTTTTGGGTTAGTGCACTGATTTTAAGTGTATCTTGTGTTTTTTGTGTTGATTTAATACAAAAATAAAAAAAATAAAAAACATTTTTAATTTTTTAATTTCTTGTGCGGCCCGGTACCAATCGATCCATGGACCGGTGGTTGGGGACCACTGATGTCGACCACAAGCAAGTGTTTTAAATTTATAAAAAAAGTCATAATATGACCCCTCTGAATGCACTTCATAATCTGGTGTGTCTTTTGAATGAAAATAGACCTGAATAGAACCGCTCATCGGCAGTGAGCCTTATAATCTGGTGCGCCCTATGGTCCGAAAAATACGGTAAGAGTCTTTTCACCATGCAAAGCTTACATCTGCATTGAATCGTAATGTTTTAAAAAGTATAGTTCGTGAATCGTATCGTAACCCATGTATCGAGATTCATATCGGATTGCCATTTAAGGTAGAGATGCACACTCCCAATGTTTGAGTGTCTGTAAGTATTAACTTACAATGGCATTCTTTTTGTATTGTTTCAGCTTCACAAAATCTTCAGTAAATTCACCAAAACATCATGTGGAGTTATTGAGTCTGTTTAGCTGATTGGAGAGCTAGTTCCGCAGCCTGTGAGTCCATGATGATAACTTCTGTTTTTCGATTAGCCGTTTTACTGCTGTGTTACAGACACCCTTTAGAAACAAATTAGGTATGTAAATAAAAATGTACAACATTTTTCTGTGTAAATAACTCATCTCAGGGCGTTCAATCAATCGCAACTGGACTGCTTGGTTTGTCTTGGAAGACGTTTTGCCGCTCATCTGAGTAGGCTTCTACATTTCGTGCTCACAGACTTAGATTGGTCAGATCTTATCCAGCGGTTAGTGCCAAAACACCAGATATTTATACTCCAAATAACCAGGAGGGTGTGCCTGGGCAAGGATGGTTTCGCCCTATCGTAGTGAGAAAAACAACTGTTTTAATGCAAACAAGCAATCCTACTGTCAAAGCCAACAACAGTCGTTGAAGTGTAAATTCCCTTTGTTAGCATTAAGGTATTGTGTGGCAGAACGATCACTGTGGATCGACTACTACCAGTCCAAAATAGTCTGAATCCCCCGTGTAAGCATCCATTCAGTTGTAAACAAATGACCACAGGAGGTGACCAGAATGTTTCTAACTCCTGTTATTTGTTGGAGGCTCAATTGCGAAGTCTTTTGGGAATGGTTGAAAGGACAGTTTTGTATGTGGGAGACATGTAGTGCCGCAGACCACCTACTCTGTTCAGGGATGGTTTTTCAACCTTGACATAGATGGCTTCCCTCACTCTTTTGTACCACCTGTCTTCCCTGTCCAGAATCTGAACATTTTTGTTCTCAAAGGACTACTGTTTCTCCCTTAGGTGCAGGCCTAAAGAGTTGGTCTGTTTATGCTGTGCCATGCATCGACTTAGTGGTGGTTTTGTTTCCCCAATATATGATTCAGTGCATTCTTCATTACACTGGATAGCATACACCAGATTGTTTTTGAAGGTGTGGGGTGTCCGGTTTTTAGGATGCACCAGTTTCTGTCTCAGGGTGTTGGCTGGTTTGAAGTGTACTGGGATGTTGTGTTGGTTAAAAATTATTCTGTTTCTCAGATAGACCTGATACATATGGAATGACAATATTTTTGCGTCTGTCACCTTTTTCCTCCTCATCCACTCTGTTCATGTTATTTCTGGAACTAGATTCACTTTTCACAAACGACCAGCTGGGATAACCACAGGTTTTGAGGGCTTCCCTCAAATGCCTATGCTCTTTCTCTTTGGCAAGTAGGCGGTAGGAACATTATCAGCTCTGTGTTGTAGGGTTCTGATAACGCTCAGTTTGTGTTCCAGTGGGTGGTGTGACTCAAAAAGTAGGTATTGATAAGCGTGGGTTTTCGCTAAACCCCAACATGGAGGCCCCGGTTTTCTCCAATGTGGCCATCACAGTCCAAAAAAGACAACTTACTGTCTTTGACATCCTCATGTGTGAACTTGTTGTTTTTGTCCCCTGGGTTAATGTGCTCGATGAAGGCTTGCACTTTTTGGTTTTTGATTTTCACCCATGTGTCATCCACGTATTTGTACCAATGACTTGGTACTGTTCCTTTAAAAGTTATCAAAGCTCTATTTTCCATGTCCTCCATGTAAAGGTTTGCTACTATTGGGGACATAGGGGATCCCATGGCACAACCATGTTTTTGTTGGTAAAACATTCCCATGAATTGAAAGTATGTAGTGTTAAGGCAAAGTTCCAGCAAAAGGCAAATCTGTTCTGGGTTTAGTATGGATCTATCCTGTAAGGTGTGATCACCTAGTAGACGTTGCCTCACTGTCTCATCCGCATCCTCAGTTGGAATACAGGTGAACAGGGAGGTTACGTCAAATGAAACTATGGATTCATATTTGTCTAGTTTTAGATCTCTTATCTGCACTATAAAGTCAGTGAGTTTTGGACATGAAATTGAGTTTTGCCCACCAAAAGGTGCTAAGATGTTGGCCACATACTTACCAATAATGTATGTCATTGAGTTAATGCTGCTGACAATGGGTTTGTGGGGATCCCCATGTTGGTGTATTTTTGGGAGGCCATAAATACCAGGGATGGTTTCTTGTCGGTATAAGCGCTAAAACAATACCCGGTTGATGGCTTCTGACTTTTGTAGAGTTTGTAAGCGCCTGATGATTCTTCTCTTGTACCCACTTGTGGGGTCCCTTTTGAGTATTTCATGTGTTGAGAGTCTTTGAGGAGTGTGAGCAACTGGTTTTGGTAGTCAGTTGTGTTGAGAATGACTGTGCATCTCCCCTTGTCAGCCGGCAGGATTGTAAGGTTTTCATCCTTGCTCAGTAATGTTACTGACTTTCTCTCCTCCAAGGAAAGGTTTTGGGGTGAGGGGCTTGGCATTAGAAAGAGCTGCTGTCACTTTCAGCCATATTTGCTCCCCTTCGGTTTCTGTTAGGTGGTTTCTCCTAATGATTCCGTCTCTGTGATCAAATCAACTGTAGGAATCTGATGTTGAGCTATGGCAAAGTTCAACCCTTTGCCAATACATCTTTTTCTGGTTGGTTAAGATTTCTGCTGGACAAATTCTCTATCCATGCGATTCATTATCAGTTGAGTTCCCAGTTCTTAAAGGCCTACTGAAAGCCACTACTACCGACCACGCAGTCTGATAGTTTATATATCAATGATGAAATCTTAACATTGCAACACATGCCAATACGGCCGGGTTAACTTATAAAGTGCAATTTTAAAATTCCCGGGAAATATCCGGCTGAAACATCGCGGTATGATGACGTATGCGCGTGACGAAGTCCGAGTAACGGAAGTTATGGTACCCCGTAGAATCCTATACAAAAAGCTCTGTTTTCATTTCATAATTCCACAGTATTCTGGACATCTTTTGCTATTTTTTTAATGAACAATGAAGGCTGCAAAGAAGACAGTTGTAGGTGGGATCAGTGTATTAGCAGCGGACTACAGCAACACAACCAGGAGGACTTTGTTGGAGCGCTATCCGCGCTAGCCGCGCTAGCTGCCGACTTCACCTTGACTTCCTACGTCTCCGGGCCGCCAAACGCATCGGGTGAAGTCCTTCGTCCTTCTGCCGATCGCTGGAACGCAGGTGAGCACGGGTGTTGATGAGCAAATGAGGGCTGGCTGGCGTAGGTGGAGAGCTAATGTTTTTAGCATAGCTCTGTGCAGTCCGGTTGCTAAGTTAGCTTCAATGGCGTCGTTAGCACAGCATTGTTAACCTTCGCCAGCCTGGAAAGCATTAACCGTGTATTTACATGTCCACGGTTTAATAGTATTGTTGATTTTCTATCTATACTTCCAGTCAGGGGTTTATTTCTTTTGTTTCTATATGCAGTTAAAGCAAGATGCTATCACGTTAGCTCGTAGCTAAAGCATTTCGCCGATGTATTGTCGTGGAGATAAAAGGCACTGAATGTCCATTTCGCGTTCTCGACTCTCATTTTCAAGAGGATATAGTATCCGAGGTGGTTTAAAATACAAATCTGTGATCTACAATAGAAAAAGGAGAGTGTGGAATCCAATGAGCCAGCTTGTACCTAAGTTACGGTCAGAGCGAAAAAAGATACGCCCATCGCTGCCTCTCAAGTCATTCACTGTAACGTTCCTCATCTACGAATCTTTCATCCTCGCTCAAATTAATGGGGTAATCATCACTTTCTCGGTCCGAATCTCTCTCGCTCCATTGTAAACAATGGGGAATTGTGAGGAATACTAGCTCCTGTGACGTCACGCTACTTCCGGTACAGGCAAGGCTTTTTTTTATCAGCGAGCAAAAGTTGCGAACTTTATCGTCGATTTTCTCTACTAAATCCTTTCAGCAAAAATATGGCAATATCGCGAAATGATCAAGTATGACACATAGAATGGATCTGCTATTCCCGTTTAAATAAAAAAAATCATTTCAGTAGGCCTTTAAGCCTCCAAATGACTGCTTGCGTTGTGGAGGTGTTCTTACTAAAATTTAGTTTTTGAAACGTTCTTGTTTGTCTTGCTTTGGTTCTGTTGTGTTGTCCAAGTTGGGCTTTGATTGTGAAATTTGTCACGTTTTACCAGACCTCTTCAGGGAAGATATTTTGCAATTTGAGAAGTTTTGTCTAAGTCTATGAGCACCAACTGATGAAGCCTACTCGGAGGAGCGTCGAAACGTCTTCCAAGACCAACTAAGCAGTCCAGTTGCGATTGGTTTAACACCCTGAGATGACAATGACCTGGATGAATGAGAACCTTCATAGACATGTAAATAACTCATTTCACAATTAATATATCTGCAGCTTATAGTCAAATGTTTTTTTTTTCCCCAAAATTTAGCGGGTGCAGCTTATATAGTGTGGAAAATTCGGACTATATAATTGTGTTTGGCCTTGCAGCACACAAAAAAGATTGTGTATATTAAAGAAAAAAATATTTTCTTGAGTTAATAATTTGCTATTCACACCTTGACTATTTGTTTTGTTTTCATAACAAAAATAGTGTTTAAGGCTGCCATTTGTACAGTTGTGTGTGTAGATACAGTAAAACATATGTTTGTGAAAAACTTCAGCAAGATATTGTCAACCATACTAATTTTGGTTACAATGTTCGTGTGAAATGACATTTTCATCCCATTTCATCTCTTGTGTGGATAATTATTTGATAACATTTATGTGGATTTTACAAACACCAAAACCGGTGAAAATGGCACGTTGTGTAAATCGTAAATAAAAACAAAATACAATAATTTGCAAATCCTTTTCAACTTGTATTCAATTGAGTCATTGACGCCCCTGCTTATTTCAGTAAGACAATGCCAAGCCACGTTTTAAAAACAGTGTGGCTTCATAGTAAAAGAGTGCGGGTACTAGACTGGCCTGCCTGTAGTCCAGACCAGTCTCCCATCGAAAATGTGTGGCGCATTATGAAGCCTAAAATACCACAACAGAGACCCAAGACTGTTTAACAACTTAAGCTGTACATCAAGCAAGAATGGGAAATAATCCCACCTGAAAAGCTTCAAAAATGTGTCTCCTCAGTTCCCAAACATGTACTGAGTGTTGTTAAAAGGAAAGGCCATGTAACACAGTGGTAAAAATTCCTCTGTGCCAACTTTTTTGCAATGTGTTGCTAAGTTAATGATTATTTGCAAAACAAAATTACGTTTCTCATTTTGAACATTAAATATCTTGTCTTTGCAGTCTATTCAATTGAATAAACGTTGAAAAGAATTTGCAAATCATTGTGCTCTGCTTTTATTTACGAATTACACAACGTGCCAACTTCACTGGTTCTTGTTTTTGTACAAGTTAAAAACAAACTTCTTCCTTTAAAAAGGGCTGCTTTTGGCGTCATTTTGTCAGGATTGCAAGGAACCAAGAACAGGAGTGGTGGGTCTGTGGGAAGCCCGCTGCTGCAACATGACCTTGGCATCTCCTCGTAGATGAGGTCTTAAGACGGAGACATTCAATTGTTCCCGCCGGCTCTAATTTCATCCATCCCTGAGGACATAGCAGTGTGAAACACCCCAGTGGTTGAGGAGAACAGGGAGGAGGGAGGATGAGGGTCAGTCGGGGCTGGTGAGGAGAAGAAGGCGGGAGACTAATGTCAGATTTCTAAAAGCAAGACAAGAGGCTGAAACAGGCAATATGATTTATAAGATCTGTTTCTTTTCTTTATGGAATTGGACATGAATGTATTTTATTTTGGAATCATTTTTTATATAGTTGTCACGATAACAAGGGATGTATTTTTGTCTTCTATTTAATCTAACCTTCATTTTAATACTGCAAACATTGGCACGTATTTCATAGTTATGGACATAACTAGGCTTGTGGTCTGAAAGCCAACTCAACAAAAACATTTGTGGTATTACATGACTTGTCATGACATGTTAGGAATTTATTTTCTCATGTTCTGTATTTTGTTTTATTTGCTGCACAGCAGTCTTATTTTCGTTTTCATCTCCTGTTTGCCTCTTATTTCCACTATTTTCTAGTTTAGGCCGTAGCTTTTTCCATTCAAAATTCTGACCGCCATTACATGTTATGTAGACCACAAGGAAGTGTTTTAAATGTAGAAAAAAATGATCATAATGTGAACCCTTTAATAAGGAACAAGGCATGCAAAGTAGGATAGAGCAGAAAAAAACACCTAACAGCCTGTACCAAATAACAAACCAGCACTGGAGGATAAACCCTCCTTGATTGGCAATTAGCAATAGGTGACCCTCCTAATTGCCAACCAGGAGCAGGTGAGGAAAACTCCCCTCAGAGCAGAGGTTAAGTCACTGTCAACAAAAGAAAGTCGAACAAAGAAAAAAAATGGTGTGAACAAGAAAAAATATAAAACACAGGAAAAATACAACTATAGTCATGACCAAACCTTAAAAGCACAAACGGACAGGAATGATATTTTAATATTTGCGATGACAACGAGGGCCAACTTCACACAGGTTATTTATAGGAGTGTAACGACTGGTTTGAACAACCATTCGCCAATATTTTTTTTTAGTACGATACGATCCGAAAAGCTTATGTGAGTTGCAACCGATTCAGTAACTTTTTAGCAAAAAACAATTAACCAGTGTGACTGAGAAATAAATAATGGATACTGGACACTTCAGGTGAAGTTTTGTCACGACGTGCTTTTCGCTTACTGCTAGGTCGTTCTCCCAGGAAGGCAAACGGACGACTCCGGACAGGACTTGCAGGTAGGAACATGATTTAATTTTAAGAAACACTCAACAAGGTACAAAACAGAAAACAACCCGAAGGCAAGCGTGCCTATCGCACGTGGAAAATAAGGCAAAAACTTAGGGCAGGAAACATGAAACTATAGACATGAAACCTCACTAAACTGTGGCATGATACATATAGCATTAACTATGGCATAGAACAAACACGGAACTGTGGCATGAAACAACTAAGACTTACGTAGTCCAGGCATGAGGCAAACAACTAATGACGCCAGGACGACTGACTGGCAAAGGCAGGCTTAAATAGTCCTCTGATTAGAAGCAGGTGCGCGTCCCAAACACCAGAGGCAGGTGAAAATCATAAGTGGCCATGGTAACTAAAACAAACTTAGGTGTCAAACAGGAACTAAAAGAGTCCAAAACTAGCAGAACATAACAAAAACATGATCCGGACCACGGATCATGACACGTTTCCTATATTCCGGGTATTTCTTGTAGTGTATAAATAAATTATGGTTACAAACAAGCAAGTAAACGACAAATAATGGCCAATGCATTCACATCTTATTTGAATAAATCAATAAACCAATCAATCAATAAATAATCAAGACTTTAGACCTTTAAACCTTCACGCAATTTTATAGTAACCAACATTTTAACAGTTGATTTACCTGCTACTTTTGCTGTTGATTATCAACATAAATTAATACAATATTCATAGGAAAATATAGTGCAACCAGCATCTCTTCAGGTAGAATTAACAGTAGGTTTACCTGCTACTTTGGAAAAACATGATTCTAAAAATGTGGAGTTCCCATACACACGTCATTTTGCGATGTCGTCATTTTCTGTCCTTAGACAGAGAATTACTTACACATATATATATATATATATATATATATATATATATATATATATATATATATATATATATATATATATATATATATATATATATATATATATATATATATATATATATATATATATATATATATATATATATAGATACACACCTACATACATACATACATACATATATACATACATACGTTTGTACATATAGAGTCTGGAATTTGAAAAGGGGGCGTTCCAAGTACGGTTAGTTACCTACCGATTACTCAAAAACGAATTGTTATTACAGGAAATGAACGATTGTTTCATTTTCTGGAGGAAAAAAATCTATAATGTCCTTAAATAACTTACAAGGTGGTGGTCTCCAAATTTACAAAGAAAATTGAGACCAGATTTGTCCGGTGATGCATTTTCTAGCTCGAGAAGCGACACTATTGGATTCCTGAACAAAGGGAGTAAAACAATCAAGGGGAGGAGGAAAAAACTAATTGTGTGACCTTTATCGACGGGTTTTGGAGTGTGCACAGTCCCCAGTTACAAGGGCATGATTAACATTAATTGATCCGGGTGATCTCTTTCTCTCCCCTGATGTGGACCAAAGAGGCATGTTTGAGAGTGACACCTGTCGCACAAAGTGACACAAGACACATTTATTAGCTTCGTTATTGGTTATGCCAGTGGGGACAGAGCTCAACAAGGAAAAAATCAATTGCAATTCACACAGCTGAGATGTCAATCACAAGCAATATTGATTGGCTTTATTAGGATATTAATTCTCTGCACATATCCCTTTTGTTTTGTTTTTCATCTTGGGAGGTGTGCTATACCATTATTTCATATGATATAAACATGTTTCAATGTACAAAAAGGAACATTCTTTAGGCGATCAACTGAATTTATTTTTATTTACCATGTCTGAATATGAACAAAACTATTCTATCTTTTCTTGAATTAAGTATTTGATTATTTCCTGTTTGGCAAACATGTTCAAATACAAATTCAAGACAAACATTTTCTAAGTATTAGCTAAAATTGAGTGTTTTTTTTTATTTTATTTTTCGAAATGAGTAAAAAAAATATTAAAAAACGGGTTTTGGCCGCATCACTTCCGGTTTATATGATGTCACGCGAGTTTACGTCCTGTTGTCGTTATTCCTTCAAGTATTGATTGATCACTCCGTTCTAAGATAGCACAGTCTTTAGGTTCAATGTGCAAAATGTTAAAGTTTAGTTTCTCACACAGCTAGGTGTTTATACAAGTTTATATCAATCAATCAATCAATCAATGTTTATTGATATAGCCCTAAATCACAAGTGTCTCAATGGGCTGTACAAGCCATATATTATATATGCTTCTCCAGTAAATGAGTGGTATCACCGGTCTGCGAGTTTATTAATCGTGATTTTACGATCATTTTAATTTAAAACAGTAATACTAACCGGCCGTTTCGCAGTTTATCATTATACCATCTACCGTTTCATGCCTAGTGTGTGTATATATATATTTTTAATATATGCATATTTTTATATATATATATATATATATATATATATATATATATATATATATATATATATATATATATATATATATATATATATATATATATATATATATATATATATATATATATATATAAACATAATTATATGTGTGTATATAAATATACACATATGTATATCTATATATATGTATGTATATAAGTGTACATATATATATATATATATATATATATATATATATATATATATATATATATATATATATATATATATATATATATATATATATATATATATATATATATATATATATATATATATATACATGCAATACAGGCCACACCTTCTCTTTTCGATGTGTTTTCTTTATTTTCATGACTGTTTACATTGTAGATTGTCACTGAAGGCATCAAAACTATGACACCTGCAGAGTGAAAACCATTTCAGGTGACTACCTCTTGTATGAAAAGGTGTGTCCAAACTTTTGGCCTATACTGTAAATGCACGAATATATATATATACATTTATATATATAGACACATGTACATATTTGCATATACTGTATATATATACACACTTGTATATATTTACATTTATATACATATATAGACATATATATATATATATATATATATATATATATATATATATATATATATATATATATATATATATATATATATATATATATATATATATACATACATATATATATATATATATATATATATATATATGTATATATATATATATATATATATATATATATATATATATATATATATATATATATATATATATATATATATATATATATATATATATATACAGTGGGGCAAAAAAGTATTTAGTCAGCCACCCATTGACAAACAATGGGTGGCTGACTAAATACTTTTTTGCCCCACTGTATATATATATATATATATATATATATATATATATATATATATATATATATATATATATATATATATATATATATATATATATATATATATATACACATTCAGTATATAAATACATACTTACATATGACTTGGTCATTTGATAAGTAGCTAACCTGCTAAAAAAGTGTTACATGTGAGTAGCTTGCAAACGATAACACATTGACTGTAAATCATTTTCACTAGGAATGCACAAACAATCAGACAAAGTTCATTACTCTCTACCAGGGGTCACCAACCTTCACCACACAAATAGCCATTTGAGCCTATTTCCCACCAAATAAAACCCACCGAGAGCCAGAAACTCTGTTTGCTCCCTAAAATGACAATAACAGCACTTATAATTTCAGTACACTTATGAAATAGCATTTATTAAAATCAAACACTAGACATAAAATTACTCATTAAGTGTATTTGCTCTGATGAGCTTTCTGCAGCAGTTCAATATCTGCTATTTTTCGGCCATCTCCAGCTGGGTATTTTTCGCAAATGTGTGTTTGTTCTGAAAATGTCTTCAACATTTGACTTTTTTGGTTGTTTGCGATTTTCTCCCCACATATTAAGCACACACATGAACCAACCTCGTCAACAGTGAAGGCGAATAAATCTGTCCGTGAAGCATTAAATGTTCTATTTTCCATCAATTGCAAGCTTACCGGATGTTGAACGCTAAGAAACAACACAATTGCATGACAACAAAAGATGACACATAAGGGGGTGTGACATACATTTCTATAGACAAAATAATAAAATGTGTTTTTTTTTGTATTACAAGATCACTGAACTCTCCAAAATAACAAATGTAACATAAAATAAACTAACTAAATAAAAAAGAATTATTTAAAATTAAATAGCCATTATTTTATTGAAATTTTGTGTCAAAGGCAATTCAAAGGGAGCCAAGGCATGAACGAGCCGCAGGTTCCAGACCCCTGCTCTATACAATGATTTACCATTTTAAGGATAAGAAACCTCAAAAACATGCATTTAAGAAAATGCCAAACTACCTTATTGTGTTTAAAAAGATCACTTAACCCAGTGTTGTTCAACCTTTTTTGAGCCAAGGCACTTTTTTTCATTGAAAAAATCCCGAGGCACACCACCAGCAGAAAACATAAAAACAATGAAACTCAGCAGCCGATATTGACAGTAAAAAGTTGTTCTCTCAAATGTTGGATATTAATTTAAACCATAACCAACCATGCATCAATATAGCTCTTGTCTCAAAGTACTGTCACATCACGCCATGACTTATTTTGAGTTTTTTGTGTGTAGTGTTTTAGTTCTTGTCTTGCGCTCCTATTTTGATGGCTTTTCCTGTTTTGTTGGTATTTTTCCTGTAGCAGTTTCATGTTTTCCTTGAATCCTATTTCCCGCACCTGCTTTGTTTTCGCAATCAAGACTATTTAAGTTGTGCGGACGCTATCCTTCTTTGTGGGGACATTGTTGATTGTCATGTCATGTACGGATGTACTTTGTGGACGCCCTCTGCTGCTCCACACGCTGTAAGTCTTTGCTGTCGTCCAGCATTCTGTTTTTGTTTACTTTGCAGCCAGTTCATTTTTAGTTTCGCTTTGCATAGCCATCCCTTTGTTTATTTTTGGTTTAAGTGTTAGATACCTTAGACCCTTTATTTAACCAGATAAGAAACCCATTGAGATCAAGATCTCTTTCACAAGGGTGACCTGGCCAAGAGGTCAACAGCACATGTCACAGAGCAGTTTCAAAAAAAGTAATACGTTAAGACATACATTTTAAAATACATAAAAAATAACTGTAAAACAATTAAGATTTACACCTTTTAAAAACACAGGCCCTGTGCAAACGTCTCTCGCTGTTTGTCCGTCAGAATAGAACGGAAGGCTCCAAATGGAAGTAGTTCAGTGATTTTCATGCCATAGGGGCAGCAATGCCAAAAGCTCTTTTGGCAAATTCAGTCCGTACATGGGGAACAGTTAAAACATACAAATTGTTAGAGCGTAATGCATATGTACCTTTTTACCTACACGCTACCTCCTGTATATTGTGATCACGGCAAACCATGTTCCCGACATCGACAACACAAGTAGCTACCTGCTGCCACCTACTGATATGGAAGAGTATTACGCGGTTACTCTGCCGAGCTCTAGAGCTCATGTACGGATGTACTTTGTGGACGCCGTCTGCTGCTCCACACGTTGTAAGTCTTTGCTGTCGTCCAGCATTCTGTTTTTGTTTACTTTGCAGCCAGTTCAGTTTTAGTTTCGTTTTGCATAGCCTTCCCTAAGCTTCAATGCCTTTTCTTAGCAGCACTTTTGTTTATTTTTGGTTTAAGTGTTAGATACCTTTTTATCTACACGCTGCCTCCCCCATATTGTGATCACAACAAACCATGTTCCCGACATCGACAAAGCAACTGTTGCCACCTACTGATATGGAAGAGTATTACACGGTTACTCTGCCGAGCTCTCAACACTGGCACATTTACGGATTTTAATTACTGGTTTGCAAAAACTATTTGTAACCCAATTAGGTGAAATGACATAATCTCCCAAGGCACACCAGACAATATCTCACGGCACGCTAGTGGTTGAAAAACACAGACTTAACCTATCTGAAAGGGGACAACAGCCACCTCACAGACAACCCATACATGATTTGCATACATGGTCAAGAGGTCACAGACTCTGCAGCACAATATGACATTTTAATTCAGTGCAGACAGCCAGAGTCCTTTCCTAACCTTTGTCACACCCTCGTCTCACCCCGCTATTGCTATTCATCAGCAATCCCAAGCCCAGACTAGCCTTGCTATTAAAGGGAGCGTGAAATTAGGTCTTCAATAGACAGAACTCTTACAAACATCAAACAGGTCTTTGGGACTATTGTAGGTACCAGAGTGTGTTTGCCCACTACTATAAAAACCAAATACAAAACAAAGATGTGTTCTCATTTAGAGATGTCCCCCCTCAAGCGCACAGTGTGTGATGTTGTCAAGTGGGATCATTTTCGAAATGTTATGCAGATCTGATACCAAACACGTCGTCTAATGTCAGCCATATAAATGCAGATGAAGGCATTTTCCAGTTTCCGTGCACCTGTGTTAGATATTCATGTATTCATTTTCTATAGTTGCTCTTCAGGATCACAGGTGACTTTGGGACTCATCACCAATTTACAGTCGATAATTGCAAATGCTTCATCCCCCGTTGTGAGTTACACATGCTTTATAAAAATGTACACGCATAAAACATGTCCGTTGGAAGTGTTAAGCTTTGTTTTGTTGGTTTATTGCAAATTGCTGAAAGTCTCGTCAAAGTGACAAACCGTGAAAAGCTCCAACCTTCTACCGCAGTTTTAGCCAGTGAGCAAAAAGCCAACTTGCAGTCCAGCGCAGCAGCTATAAAGGCTCTCAAATAATTGGGGAGTGAGGTACCGTATTTTTCGGACTGTAAGGCGCACTTAAAGGCCTACTGAAACCCACTACTACCGACCACGCAGTCCGATAGTTTATACATCAATGATGAAATCTTAACATTGCAACACATGCCAATACGGCCGGGTTAACTTATAAAGTGCAATTTTAAATTTCCCGGGAAATATCCGGCTGGAAACGTCTCGGTATGATGACGTTTGCGCGTGACGTCACGGATTGTAGCAGACATTTTGGAACAGCACGGTGGCCAGCTTAAGTCGTCTGTTTTCATCGCAAAATTCCACAGTATTCTGGACATCTGTGTTGGTGAATCTTTTGCAATTTGTTTAATGAACAATGAAGACACCAAAGGAGAAAGCTGTAGGTGGGATCGGTGTATTAGCGGCTGGCTGCAGCAACACAACCAGGAGGACGGCCGGGGTGTCGTCGAAAGCCACAACGCCGTCCGCCGCCACGTCGCTGTCCTCACCGGTGTCTGGGTTGACTTCCTCCGTCTCCGGGCCGCCGACCGCACCGATGATTGTGGTGAAGTCCTCCGTCGCGCCGTCGATCGCTGGAACGCAGGTGAGCACGGGTGGTGATGAGCACATGAGGGCTGGCATAGGTGGAGAGCTAATGTTTTTAGCATAGCTCGGTCGAGATCCCGTAGCTAAGTTAGCTTCAATGGCGTCGTAAGCAACAGCATTGCCAGGCTTCGCCAGGCGGGACAGCATCAACCGTGTGTTTACAGGTCCAGGGTTAAGTTCAGTGTCTCCTGAGAGTAGAAGTAATAGTAGTATTGTTGATCTTCGGTCTACCCTTCTAGTCAGGGGCATGTTTCTTCTGTTTCTATCCGCAGTTGAGCACGATGCTATCACGTTAGCTCCGAAGCTAAAGTGCTTCGCCGATGTATTGTCGTGGAGATAATAGTCCCTGTGAATGTCCATTTCGCGTTCTCGACTCTCATTTTCAAGAGGATATAGTATCCGAGGTGGTTTAAAATACAAATCCGTGATCCACAATAGAAAAAGGAGAAAGTGTGGAATCCAATGAGCCCTTGTACCTAGCGAAAAAAGATACATCCTGGCGTCCTGCACTGCACTCTAATCCTTCACTCTCACTTTCCTCATCCACAAATCTTTCATCCTCGCTCAAATTAATGGGGTAATCGTCGCTTTCTCGGTCCGAATCGCTCTCGCTGCTGGTGGGAATGATTGTAAACAATGTGCAGATGTGAGGCGCTCCACAACCTGTGACGTCACGCTACTTCCGGTACAGGCAAGGCTTTTTTTATCAGCGACCAAAAGTTGCGAACTTTATCGTCGATGTTCTCTACTAAATCCTTTCAGCAAAAATATGGCAATATCACGAAATGCTCAAGTATGACACATAGAATGGACCTGCTATCCCCGTTTAAATAAGAACATTTCATTTCAGTAGGCCTTTAAAATCCTTTCTTTTTCTCAAAACTCGACAGCGCGCCTCATAACCCGGTGCGCCTAATGTACGGAATAATTTTGGTTGTGCTTACCGACCCCGAAACTATTTTATTTGATACACGATGAAATGATAAGTGTGACCAGTAGATGGCGGTCACACATACGAGGTACGTGTTGACTGCAATATGACTCAAGTAAACAACACCCAACATTTTATATGTTTAATGGAACGTATAGAAAAAGGTGGAAAAGGGTGTAGTGTCATCTCCGGGTTGGGGAGGAGATCTTGCCCCAAGTACCTCTGAGTTTTGTTCACGAGTGAGGGAAGAGTGGATCGTGAGATCGACAGGCGGATTGGTGCGGCGTCTTCAGTAATGCGGACGCTGTATCGATCAATTGTCGTGAAGAAGGAGCTGAGCCGGAAGGCAAAGCTCTCAATTTACCAGTCGATCTACGTTCCCATCCTCACCTATGGTCATGAGCTTTGGGTTATGACCGAAAGGACAAGATCACGGGTACAAGTGGCCGAAATGAGCTTCCTCCGCCGGGTGGCGGGTCTCTCCCTTACAGATAGGGTGAGAAGCTCTCTCATCCGGGAGGAGCTCAAACTAAAGCCGCTGCTCCTCCACATCGAGAGGAGCCAGATGAGGTGGTTCGGGCATCTGGTCAGGATGCCACCCGAACGCCTCCCTAGGGAGGTGTTTAGGGCACGTCTGACCGGTAGGAGGCCACGGGAAGACTATGTCTCCCGGCTGGCCTGGGAACGCCTCGGGATCCCCCGGGAGGAGCTGGACGAAATGACTGGGGAGAGGGAATTCTGGGCTTCCCTGCTTAGGCTGCTGCCCCCGCGACCCAACCTCGGATAAGCGGAAGAAATGAATGGATGGATGGAAAATATACAACCTTACACACGGCGCTCAAAAATCTATCAAAATTGTTTTAGTACGACTTTGGTAAGCTATGAAGCCGCACCGCTTGATGGATTGTACTGTGCTTCAACATACGAGTATTATCATGGTGTGTGTATAAGGTAAGACATATTATCTGGCGTTTTGTTTCACAATATAATGCAAAAGCAACTTTTCTTAACTTCTGGATCTGTATTTGGGATCTGCGTAAGTCCTGAAAATGCGCGCGCATCCGCCATTGTAGTCTGTGACCACACCGTAGTCAATAAGCTTCTTTTTCTCTATCTTCTTGTTATGGGACATTCATCCTCCGCTGTTGCCATTTCTAATATAAAGTAGCCACACTAGTTGGCACCGGCTTCACTCGGCTCCCAAAACCCTGGCTCTTATCCGGGTCACGGCACCAGTGGTAGCCCAGCGCAGTCCAACCTGGCACATGCTGGGCTCAAACTCGCTACTACGCATTCCCACTGGGGATAAAATAATAAACGGTATTAATAATACTGACTGCACCCCTATGCACACGGCACCCCTCTGGGTGAGGTTCAAGAAAGAGAGCTTGTGCATATAATGAATGTCTGAGAATCCTGCTCAGAAAGCCCAGGGGTGGTAGTGCCAGCATGCTTGTTTGTGAATTAGGGATAAACACATTCCACGGCACCCTAAGAAAACTGATGTTTAAGTTTATATGTAGACTGCAGGGGTCCTAGAATGATCTTATTATACAGATAACCAATCCTAAGTGAAGTTCTGTTAGGTACCAATGCTATATATGGAAACACTGGTATTTCTGCTTTTTATAGAATGTGTTGACGCATTTTTAAAGTTTATTTTTTTATTGCTGCTTTTATTTATTTATTAGATGCCCTTTACAAAATATGCTCAAGCACTGTTTTCTCTTATACTGTATTATTTTTTCGATGGACTGTATGTGATTATATGTCTACTTGGATGTTGAAGTCTGCAATAAAGCTTGATTAATTGATTGAATAAACCACGATGACCACTTTAGATTAAAATTAAGGAAAAACCGTGATTGATAACCGCACATTGATAATGGCTAGCGCTAGCTGTAACATTAAAACAAGATACATTACCATATTTCCCCATTAATAAATGACATAACCCAATCTAAACTTACCGTATATAAATACATTAATGTCTGTGCAACTCAGCTCTTCAAGCTGTGCTCTGAGTGTTCAAGTGAAGACATTTTGCCTTTATCATTTAAAAAACAAGCTGAAACCATTACAAATTAAAAGATAGATAAAATCTAGACATATTCATACAGTCAAATAAAATAATATGGCTCTTAATAAACCAAAACACTATTTTTTCAAGAAAAAAGTAATGTATATATATATATATATATATATATATATATATATATATATATATATATATATATATATATATATATATATATATATATATATATATATACACAGTATATATATATATATATATATATATATATATATATATATACACAGTATATATACAGTTTATATATATATATATATATATGTATATATATATATATATATATATATATATATATATATATATATATATATATATATATATATATATATATATATATATATATATATACATATATATATATACACAGTATATATACAGTTTATATATATATATATATATATCACGTCGGGGTCGCACATAGTAAAAGAGTGCGGGTACTAGACTGGCCTGCCTGTAGTCCAGACCTGTTTTCCATTGAAGATGTGTGGTGCATTATGAAGCTTAAAATACCACAACGGAGACCCCGGACTGTTGACCAACTTAAACTGTACATCAAGTAAGAATGGGAAAGAATTCCACCTGAAAAGCTTCAAAAATTGGTCTCCTCAGTTCCCAAACGTTTACTGAGTGTTGTTAAAAGGAAAGGCCATGTAACACAGTGGTAACAATGCCCCTGTGCCAACTTTTTTGCAATGTGTTGCTGCCATTAAATTCTAAGTTAATGGTTATTTGCAAAAACAAATTAAGTTTTTTAGTTGGAACATTAAATACCTTGTCTTTATAGTCTATTCAATTGAATATAAGTTGGAAAGGATTTTCAAATCATTGTATTCGGTTTTTATTTACAAATTAACGTGCCAACTTCACTGGTTTTGGGTTTTGTAAAATAATTCATTTATAAATAAGAGTCCCATTTCATTTATACAGGCCATTCTGGAACACATTAGATGCTATAAAGGGGGGATAACTGCATATACAATTACCTATATAAAATGTTTTAACCTCTGATGCACTAAGACTGTAGTAAGTGAACCAAGAAAGTAGCAAACACAGTAATACAGTGCACCTGGAAAGTATTCAATGCCCTTCACCTTTTTCCACATTTTGTTATGCCTTATTCCAAAATGGACTACATTAACTGTTGTCCCCAGAATTCTACAGACAATACAATATCCAGTGACAATGTGATTTTTTCTTTTGCAATTTTGCAAATGTATTAAAACTAAACAACTAAAAACACAAATACTTAAAGGCCTACTGAAACCCACTACTACCGACCACGCAGTCTGATAGTTTATATATCAATGATGAAATCTTAACATTATAACACATGCCAATACGGCCGGGTTAACTTATAAAGTGACATTTTAAATTTGCCGCTAAACTTCCGGTTCGAAACGCCTCTGAGGATGACGTATGCGTGTGACGTAGCCCGGCGAACACGGGTATGCCTTCCACATTGAAGCCAATACGAAAAAGCTCTGTTTTCATTTCATAATTCCACAGTATTCTGGACATCTGTGTTCGTGAATCTGTTGCAATCATGTTCATTGCATTATGGAGAAGGAAGCTGAGCAAGCAAAGAAGAAAGTTGTCGGTGCGAAATGGACGTATTTTTCGAACGTAGTCAGCAACAACAGTACACAGCCGGCGCTTCTTTGTTTACATTCCCGAAAGATGCAGTCAAGATGGAAGAACTCGGATAACAGAGACTCTAACCAGGAGGACTTTTGACTTCGATACACAGACCCCTGTAGAGAACTGGGACAACACAGACTCTTTGATTTGGATGACAAAGACGCAGACGTGCTACTGTGAGTATGCAGCTTTGGCTTCTAAACATTTGATCGCTTGACCGTATGTGCGCAACTTTTTTTTGCGTATGTACGTAACTTTTTTAAAATATATAAGCTTTATGAACCTTGGGTTAGGTGAACGGTCTTTTGGGCTGAGTGATTGTGTGTGTTGATCAGGTGTTTGAATTGTATTGGCGTGTTCTATGGAGCTAGGAGCTAGCAGAGGAGCTAGGAGCTAGCGTAACAAACACGCAGGTGTTTTTATGCAGGATTAATTTGTGGCATATTAAATATAAGCCTGGTTGTGTTGTGGCTAATAGAGTATATATATGTCTTGTGTTTATTTACTGTTGTAGTCATTCCCAGCTGAATATCAGGTCACCCCCGGCTCTCACAGCATCTTCCCTATCTGAATAGCTTCAACTCCCCACTAGTCCTTCACTTGCACTTTACTCATCCACAAATCTTTCATCCTCGCTCAAATTAATGGGGAAATTGTCGCTTTCTCGGTCCGAATCTCTCTCACTTCATGCGGCCATCATTGTAAACAATAGGGAACTTTGCGTATATGTTCAACTGACTACGTCACGCTACTTCCGGTAGGGGCAAGCCTTTTTTTTATCAGATACCAAAAGTTGCAATCTTTATCGTCGTTGTTCTATACTAAATCCTTTCAGCAAAAATATGGCAATATCGCGAAATGATCAAGTATGACACATAGAATAGATCTGCTATCCCCGTTTAAATAAAACAAATTCATTTCAGTAGGCCTTTAAGTATTCACAGCCTTGCTCAATACTTTGTTGATGATGCACCTTTTGGTAGCAATTACAGCCTCAAGTCTTTTTAATACTGTCTTTGGGCTGCACCTCTCAAGCTCCATCAGGTTGGATGGAAAGCATTGGTTTTCATCCAGGATGTCTCTGTTCATTGCTGCTTTCATCTTAGTCTAGTCAGGGAGGTGACCAAGAACCAGATGGTCACTCTGTTACAGTTACCGCATCATACCATGAATTGATTAAAGTGGACCTCGACTTAAACAAGTTGAAAAACATTTACTGGTCAATTGTACGGAATATGTACTGTACTGTGCAATCTGCTAATAAAAGTTTCAATCAATCAAATGTCTCTGTGCAGAGAGGAGAACCTTCCAGAAGGACAACCATCTCTGTAGCAATCCACCTATCAGGCCTGTATGGTATAGTGGCCAGACGGAAGCCTTAGTAAACAGTTTGCCAAAATGCACCTGAAAGACTCTGAAGACCATGAGAAACTACATTTCTGGTCTGATGAGACAAAGATTGAACTGTTTGATGTGAATACCAGACGTCATGTTTGGGAGGAAACCGGGCACCGCTCATCACCAGGCCAATACCATCCCTACAGTGAAGCATGGTGGTGGCAGCATCATGCTGTGGGGTTGCAGCAATATTCAGAGACATCCTAGAAGACAACCATAGCTTCCCATCCAATTTGATGGCACTTTAGAGGTACGTGTGCCAACCTTGTGGCATCGTATTGCCAAAGGTGCATCAATAAAGTAATGAGCAAATGCTGTGAATACTCATGTGTGTATGTTTTGGAATAATTGTATCTAAGTTATCACAAAAGTTTGTGTTTCAATGAGTTCCTATCGAGAAGCAGAAAACATGTCTTTGAACCTACCAAGAAGAAGGCTTGTAAAACTCCACTGTGTAGGATGGAAAGCAACATGAAGGTGTTCTGTTTCTTTTATGTATTGTATTTTATGTATTTATACGCAAGGGGACGGCGTGGCGAAGTTGGTAGAGTGGCCGTGTCAGCAATCGGAGGGTTGCTGGTTACTGGGGTTCAATCCCCACCTTCTACCATCCTAGTCACGTCCGTTGTGTCCTTGGGCAAGACACTTCACCCTTGCTCCTGATGGGTGCTGGTAGCGCCTTGCATGGCAGCTCCCTCCATCAGTGTGTGAATGTGTGTGTGAATGGGTGAATGTGGAAATACTGTCAAAGCGCTTTGAGTACTTTGAAGGTAGAAAAGCGCTATACAAGTATAACCCATTTATCATTTAATCAACAGAAATATATAGTTTTAGCCCAAGGACTACAAAGCGTAGAGAAGACAGGATCTGCCCAAGTTCCAGACACCTCTTTTTTTAACTCTTTTACGAACCTCTTTTACGACCTCTTTTTTTGAACCGACCTTTTCTTTTGAACTGTTTTGTAATCAAAGGCGATGGCTGTTTATGACCCACGTCCCTTTGGAAGCAGCTGTTGCCATGTGGTCAGGGAACGTCCAAATAACGGAGGAGGCGTACAATCTTACGCCAGAGCGTGTTGAGACACTGTCGAGGGTACAGTGTCCAGACGTTTCTCCTCAAATTGACCCAAATTGAATTCTGTCTCTGTTTGATTCTTTGCTTCTTGTCCTGTTTAATAAATGGCATCAGTGTTTGAACCTGACAGTATGTGATTTACATTTTTTAACAGATTTGCTTTGCAAAATTGAAAAACAATCAATCAATCAAATTGTCATAGGTACGGTTTGTAGAATTTTGAGGACAAAAATGAATGTATTCCTTTTTGGTAAAAAAGGCTGCAACATAACAATGTGGGGAAAGTGAAGCACTGTGTATACTGCCGAGTTATTGGACTACTCTGTGCTAACACACAGCTACTGTGAAGGGTTGAAGAAGTGAGCTCGGCTACGTGTTTTCCATTATAAAAAGGTTGTCAGTGTCTAATAAATGGCTCTCCTGTAAGGAGACATTGATGTATAAAATCGGCGATTTTCAATCAGTCCATTGACTCTCTCAGTCATGGTTCAAACGGAGACTGACCTCAACATTATAATTTCATCGGAGAAGTCAGAGTTGAGCGTTCAATCATGGATGTGAGGAAATCCGTATTTTATCATGGACAGAAATCAAAGTTGAATGAGCATGAGGCGCCTGTTTTATCGTCAAGCAGTAGATCATCGCTGAGGTCGCAGGCGCTCATATTATTTAAGATTCGAACATGAGGAGTGACACACTGCAGTCGTTTATGTGCAGGTTGTATTGTTGTGGACCAGACGTGTGCAGACTTACGCATATGAGCATATGGTTCTGTTAGCAACGCGCCAACATAAACATACATTTTTCAACACTTACTGACACT
The DNA here is from genome assembly GCF_033978785.1 of Entelurus aequoreus. NCBI lineage: Eukaryota > Metazoa > Chordata > Actinopteri > Syngnathiformes > Syngnathidae > Entelurus > Entelurus aequoreus. Next base: position 23,566,563 of record NC_084743.1, on the reverse strand, counting down.
TATTTTTTTTTATATTGCGCCCACACAGCTAAATTCTTGTTAAGGGACGGAAATAAATATGTTGCAGTGCTAAACTCCCTCACCACATACGGATGAGGGAAAAAAACCACACACCATCATTCTTGTCAAACAAAGTTTGTGAAATACTTGATATTTTTCATAAATAAAAGGTGGAATCACATATGGAATGTGTACACTGAGTGCATGATTGCACGAGACAGGTTACAGTTAGAGATTTCCGATAATATCGGACTGCCGATATTATCGGCCGATAAATGCTTTAAAATGTAATATCGGAAATTATCGGTATCAGTTTTAAAAAGTAAAATTTATGACTTTTTAAAACGCCGATGTACGGAGTGGTACACGGACGTAGGGAGAAGTACAAAGCGCCAATAAACCTTAAAGGCACTGCATTTGCGTGCCAACCAAATCACATAATATTTACGGCTTTTCACACACACAAGTGAATGCAAGCATACTTGGTCAACAGCCATACAGGTCACACTGAGGGTGTCCGTATAAACAACTTTAACACTGTTACAAAAATGCGCCACACTGTGAACCCACACCAAACAAGAATGACAAACACATTTCGGGAGAACATCCGCACCGTAACACAACATAAACACAACAGAACAAATACCCAACTC
>NC_084743.1:23410910-23560910 GCF_033978785.1 Entelurus aequoreus | reverse complement strand
ACAAAAGGTATCAAAATGGCCCCCGCAGACTTGAACTTTTATTTATGTGGCCCCCACTGGAAAAGTTTGGGGACACCTGACCTGGGCTTTTGTAAAGATTTGACAAAAAAAATTAAAAAAACATTTAAATCCACGACAGAGGGTACCGTGGCCCACTCAAATATTAACACTGCAATATAATCTCACTCTTAATTTTAACCGTGTTCAATAATTATATCAAATTACATTTTACATCCTTGTCAAATGATATGAAAGCATGTGTTAATCACAAAGATTATTATAAAGGCTTAGGTCAGGCTGATTACGGCAATAAATACTAATCAAATATACTGCAAAAGAAAGAACCTGTTAAAAAAAGGATGAAAAATAAAAGTACATATGGTGTTTTGATAAATACTTTCTAATTAAATTCATAATTTTTATTAACTGTATATGTTTCTTAAATTGAGTGCAAACGAAAATTTAGCTTCACCACTTGAGTCATAATTGTTGCACTTGAGAACAATTCTCTATAATTTTACCTCCAGACTTCTTCTGTTTGTTTGATATTCTTAAGTTACCATTAAGTGGTAGAAAAGTAGACAACAGAGTAAAAAAAATAATATTGGACAACATGTTAAATCAGACCTTAGTAAAGAACATAACACACACATAAATAAAACATTAGTTAAAGATTGAGTGCGGTGTAAACAGCTGTAGCTTTGGGGCCAATAATAAAGGAGTTTGGGGACGCTAAAGTGCATAAAGTTGCTTCAAATAGTATCTAAATTGCAATAAGTACGACAACTTCAGGCACAGGGTTGACAAGACAAACTGAGACAGAGCACACACACTCAACATTTGCCACGAGCACTGCAGTTATCGCGCCCTAACAAAAGCTAGTGGGACACAAATACAAAAAAAAAAAATGTAAAAAATTGCTGACGGCAACTAGACGCACGGAAGCACCAATTAAGATGACGGAGAGAGCATAATGAAGACAGCAGCGGCCAGCAAAGTCAATTATTTATCCTTTTTACACCTAACACCCAGGTAACTGCTGAAGCTATTTAATTATGATGTAGTATTTTGTTTTGTTAGTATTAAGATGTAATTATTTTGAACTAATTTTATTTAATTATGATTATATTTATGTAATTAGTTTTCTTGTTTATTAGTTTTTTGTGTCTTTTGGGCACTGTAGGAATACTATTTAAAGAGGCTGTCAGTAAAGGAACCATCATGCAAAATGTTTTTTTTACCGGAATGTGAGAGGCACATGATTTTTGTTGCTTTTTTGTTTTGCATAAATAAAGCACGTTTTCGTTAAATTGAACTTTGTTTTTGGCCTTGTTTTTTTTACCCCATCGGCGCACATTACACTACTTTTCTATGCTGAACCATCATCATCAGGCCTCCGTCAGTCGTAACGACTATGGAAACTGCGCCAGTCCAGAGGTCAAGTTTAAACTCAGCGACAACGCCTGCTGTGGCTGATGAGTCCAATGTGGGAGAGGCAAACACGGCCGCATTTACTGCAGATGTAGCTGGAAGGCGCAACTGCAGGAGTGCGTGTCTTCCGCTTGGTTCTTTTTTCATTGGCTGTGGCATGGATCTTTTCCTCGCCAGTCTTCAGCTGTTTGTGAAGGACACTGCGCCATTTGCTGCGGTCAGCTGCTGCATCTTCCCAGTGTTCAGTGTTTATGTCCAGGGCTTTCATGTCCCGCTTGCAGACATCTTTGAAGCGCAGTTTTGGCCGGCCAACAGATCTCTTGCCAGAGCCAAGTTCGCCATACAGGATGTCCTTTGGGATACGTCCATCCTCCATACGGCACACGTGGCCGAGCCAACGCAGCCTGCGTTGTCTGAGCAGCGTGAACATGGTAGGAAGACCAGCGCGTTCGAGGACCTGGGCATTCGTCACCTTGTCACTCCAATGGATGCCGAGGATGCGGCGAAGGCAGCGCATGTGGAAGGTGTTCAGTTTGCGCTCCTGTTTGGAGTATGTTGTCCATGTTTCGCTGCCGTAGAGAAGAGTGCTGACGATGCAGGCGTTGTACACTGCCATCTTGGTAGGAGTTGTCAGCTTCCGGTTCTCCCAGACGCGGGTCGTGAGGCGCCCTAGGGTTGTGGCAGCTTTGCCAATACGTTTGTTGATCTCACCGTCGAGGGACAGATTGTCACTGATGGTGGATCCCAGGTATGTAAATTGGTGTACGACTTTGAGTTGGTACTCATCGATTGTGATGGCTGGTGGAGTGTCCACTTCCTGACTCAGCACATTGGTCTTTTTTAGGCTGATGGTAAGCCCGAAGTCTTTGCAGGCCTGGGAGAATCTGTCCATAAGGCACTGGAGTTCTTGTTCAGTGTGTGAAACGATGGCGGCATCATCAGCAAAAAGCATGTCCCGAATGATTGTCTCACGGACTTTGGTCCTTGCTTTAAGACGGGCTAGGTTGAAAAGTCGGCCGTCAGATCTGGTACGTAGATATACCCCTTCTGTTGCAGTCCCAAAAGCATGATTGATGAGCAGGGCAAAGAAGATGCCGAAAAGGGTAGGAGCAAGGACGCAACCTTGCTTGACTCCGCTCTTAATGTCAAATGGGTTGGATATGCTACCCTCATACTGGATGGTTGCCTTCATGTCGTCATGAAAAGATCTAATGAGGCTATGGAGCTTTGGAGGGCATCCGATCTTGGGTAGGATGCTGAAGAGCCCTTCTCTGCTAACCAGGTCGAAAGCCTTGGTCAGGTCAATGAAGGATATGTACAGGGGCTTCTGTTGTTCCCTGCATTTCTCCTGAAGTTGGCGTAGGGAGAATATCATGTCCACTGTAGAGCGCTTGGCGCGAAAGCCGCATTGAGATTCCGGGTAAATGCGCTCAGCAAGTTTTTGAAGGCGGACAAGCACAACACGGGCATAGAGTTTCCCTACGATATTCAGGAGGGAGATGCCCCTGTAATTGTTACAGTCGCTCCTGTCACCCTTATTTTTGTAAAGGGTGACAATCTTGGCATCTCTCATGTCTTGTGGCACGGCTCCCTCTTTCCAGCACTGGCAGAGGACATCATGCAAAGGCTGCAGGAGGGTGTCTTTACAGCGCTTGATGAGGTCTGGGGGGATGCCATCAGTACCAGGTGCTTTGCCAGTTGCTAAGCTGTCGATCGCTTTGTGAAGTTCAGCAAGTGTTGGTTCAGCATCTAATTCCTCAATGATGGGCAGCTGTTCAATGGCATCAAGGGCTGAGGCGACGACAGTGTTCTCTCTGGAATAGAGTTCTGAATAGTGCTCTACCCATCTGTCCATCTGCTTGCCCTTGTCAGTGATATATTCCCCACTGGTGGTCTTTAGGGTGGCTGTTTTGCTCTGTGTTGGACCCAGAGCAGTCTTGATGCCCTCGTACATCCCCCTGATGTTACCTGAGGTAGCTGCAGACTGGATGGATTCACTGAGTTGTTGCCAGTATTCATTGGCACAATGTCTTGCAGTCTGTTGCACTTTGCTTCTTGTAGTTCTCAGTGCTTGCAGGGACTTCTCATTTGGGGAGCGTTTGTATTCAGCGAGGGCAGCTCGCTTTGCTTCAATGACGGGGGTCATCTCACTGGACTTGGCAACAAACCAGTCGTTGTTTTTGAAGATCTTCCTCCCAAAAGTCGCAAGGGCTGTTTTCTGAATGGCCTCCCTGAGGTGGCCCCATTTCTCAGAGGCAGAGTAGTGCTGGTGTTCTTCAGATAGGATGTTGTTGAGAGACTTGGCAAACTCTTCTACTTTCTCTGGAAGATGCATGCTGGTGGAATCAATGCGGGGCTTGCCTTTCTGTTTGGAGTTGTGAAACATTTTTGGTTGTAGCCTGATCTTGCAACAGACAAGTGAATGGTCGGTGTCGCAGTCTGCGCTGTGGTAACTACGAGTAACGAGCACAAACTTGAGGCTGGCTTGTCGGATCAGGATCATGTCTAGCTGATGCCAATGCTTTGAGCGGGGATGGCGCCATGTCACTTTGTGCTGTGGTTTCGTCTGAAAGTAGGAGTTGGTGACGCAAAGGTTATGGTAGGAACAGAACTCCAGTAGCCGTTGCCCATTGTCATTGACCTTGCCAACTCCGAAGTGTCCAAGACAGGAAGGCCATGAGTCATGGTCAGCACCCACTCTCGCATTGAAGTCACCAAGGATGATGAGATGTTCCTTGGGGGGAATGTTCTTGATGACGTCATTCAAGTTGGCATAAAATGTATCCTTAACTTCTGCTGTAGACATTAGAGTGGGAGCATATGCGCAGACTAGGGTCACTGGGACATCAGAGGTGTGGAGGTGGAGTGTCATCAGGCGTTCGGATCCTTTGTCTCCTGGTTCAACCATCTTTAACAAGGTGTTCCTGACAGCGAATCCAACGCCATGCTCTCTGCGGTCTCCGGCACTCTTTCCTTGCCAGAAGAAGGTAAAGTCTTTCTCCCTGAGGGTTCCCGAGTCGGCTAGGCGGGTCTCTTGCAATGCAGCTATGTCTACCTGGAGTCTCAGTAGCTCATTGTTAATGACAGCCGTTTTTCTAGCATCACTGATGTCTTGGAGATCGTTTGAGTGTCCGGGTGTCATAGTTCGGACATTCCAGCTTCCCAGTTTTAGGACTGGGCACCTGTTTTTCATACTTTGTTTCTTGCTTGGTGCAGGTCTTGCAGTCTGCTTGTCGGTTTTTTCCTAATCCCCATGCACCCAATGAGGAAGGCAGACTGTGGCGGGACAGCACCTAATTGGCTGGGGGCTGCCCAGCTTAAGGCGGGCAGTAGCTGTCCAATGAAATTCAAGGATCTCTCCCACCGTCGGAAGCAACCCCTGGCGCTATGCTCTACGCCAATCGAGCATTGTAGCTTATAACCGGTAGACTGTTGCTTCCCGTTGTTGTTTCCACGCTATGACACGAGGCTGGAGTGACCTCTCCAGGGCGCAAGCCAGGAGAGGTCAGGTCAGGTCGTATCCCTGCTACTGGTAAAATGTAACCCAGTACAACCTGCCGCATGGGTAGATGGGACCCGTCAGCCCAGTAAGGCGACCCATCTAGGAGAAGGTAAACTCCGATCCAAAACCGCCCCTGCCTTGTGGCATACCTTTCTAGGGGAAGGCTTCGGGAGTAAACCCTGAGGAAAAATCCGGAGATGGAGTCCCTAAGGTGGTCCACTGCTGGCTACAGCGGTGTACTGGCAACTCCTGCGACACTGTTGGTGCCAAATTGTACCAGCTCTTGCTGCTCCTTTGGATCCATCATCAGTGTGTAGAGGGGGGTCCTGCTGCATGGGCAACAGCTTGACCTCCATACAATTATGCTGAACAGTTTGCTTTGAAAACTTTATGTTCTGATCAACTACGACAGTAACATACATACATAAAATATATCAGCTATGGCAGTGGTTCGCAACCTAAGTACCACCTCAGAAAACACTTGACTCTCCAACTACCACCATAATGACCAACATTACAGTACGGTAGCGTAGTAGGCCTAAGTATTAATTAAAAACAAGGCCGAGGTTTTATTTAACAAGTATATTCAATATTTTTGTCAGAATAATTGTATCTAAGTTATCACAAAACTTTGTGTTTCAATGATTTCCCGGTGAGCAGACAAAAGCTGTCTTTGATCTTACCAATCAAAAGGCTTGTAAAACCCCATAGTGTAGGATGGGAAGTGACATGAAGGTGTCGGTTTCTTTTATGTATTGTAATCCACAGGAAGATTTTGTCTTGACCCGAGATCTACAAAGCGGAGAGGAAGCAGGATCTGACCCCCCTCCAGGCACTTTTTTTTAACTGTTTTGTAACCAAAAGCGATGGCTGTTTATGACCCCCCTTCCTTTAGAAACAGCTGTTGCCATGTAATCAGGGAAAGTCCAAATAAAAGAGGAGGAGTACAATCTTTCGTCAGAGCATGGTGGAAGACTGTTCAAAGAGTACAGCCCAGACGTTTCTCCTCAATGAGCTAAATTGTATTCTGTCTCTGTTTAATTCCTTGCTTCTTTGTCTGTTTAATAGATGTCATCAGTGTTTGAACCTGACAATTTTTGGCCACTGTAACGTTACTCACAGTTTAAACAACAACAATCAGTTTGAAATGAATATAGATAAAATAAAACACTGTCCTTAAATAACAAATCAAATCAAATTTTTTAAATTCTATTAAGTGAAGCCCGCATCTTGTAGTACGCATAGCACAGTTTGAAAATCAACTTGTTATGGAGCACCAAATGTCAAATTTAAATGACACTTTTTTAGCTGTTATATTTGGAATGTTTAGCTCATTTTTCTCATTTGTATTACTTTTCACACATGTAGCTAATATTCTTTACATTTGATGTAGAAATGATGAAGTGAAAACATATGTTATAATCTTAACGGATCATTTAAATTCAACATTTATATTTAACATTTATACTGGAAAATACAATTTAGATTTAACATTTGCATTCAGATTGAACATTCAGATTTAACATTAAAATGAACCATTTAATTCTTACCTTAAATTTGAAAAAAAAGTACCGTATTTTTCGGACTATAAGGCGCACTTAAAATCCTTGAATTTTCTCAAAAATCACCTTATAACCCGGTGTGCCTGATTCTGGTTGTGCTTACTGACCTCGAAGCAATTTTATTTGGTACATGGTGTAATGATAAGTGTGACCAGTAGATGGCAGTCATACATAAGAAATACGTGTAGACTGCAATATGATGGCAGTAAACAAACACCAAAACTTTAAATGTTGCATTGAAAATATAGAACATTACACCTGGCACTCAAAAATCTGTCAAAAATTGTTTTAGTATGACTTCGGTAAGCCAGGAAGCCACACCGCTTGATTGATCGTCGGCGTATTAAACATATGTGTATTATTATGGCGCGTGTATAAGGACCGCAAAATGGCACCTATTAGAAGACATATTACCTGGCGTTTTGTTTCGCAATATTATGCAAAAACAACTTTTCTTACCTTTTGGTACCTGCTGATGTGTATTTGGGGTCTGCATAAGTCCTGAAAATGTGTGCGCATCCGCGATTGTAGTCCGTGCAGACACCATAGTCATAAGCTTCTTCTTTTTCTCTAATTTTTGTTATAGGACATTCATCCTTCACTATTGCCATTTCTAATATAAAGTAACTCATGTGATTAATCCCAAAGAATTAGCACATTAATCATTAAGTGTATTTTTACCGAAAAAGCTCTTTTACCTCACCCGTTATACGGCTCTCTGATCATACAAAAATGACTGAGGAGACTCCAACCGGTGTTCTCGCTGGCAAATTTCACTCCACAAATACAGCCGGAGAGAACTTTAAATGAAACTGTTCCCAAGTTGTGTACAAATAAATAACATACATTTAAGTAAAAGATTTACAAACGTTCCTGAAGGACATTCTGACAATAAAATTGCATTTGCGTACAAATATCGGGGACTTCTCAGAAGATAATTTCAATGATGCCAGTGAGGAGTAATCACCTCGGATTAATCATGATTAATCCAAATTCCAAAACGGATTAAACTGATTTAAAAAATGTATTTAGCAGCCGTGTGAGCTCCAACACCAGATAAAATGACATGCTAACAACCCAAAAGAGGGTAAAATAACAAAGACCTTGCGCACCTTTTATCAAGACAGCGAATCAGTGACCCTCGTGCCCAGGTGATGCGTTCACAGGAGCGCTGCTAGTGGGAATTTGCATTGTCCAATGCAGGGGTCGGCAACCCAAAACGTTGAAAGAGCCATATTGGACCAAAAATACAAAAAACAAATCTGTCTGGAGCCGCAAAAAATTCAAAGCCATATATAAGTCTTATAATGAAGGCAACACATTATGTAAGTGTCTATATTAGCTATAATAGCCTACTATCAAAATGACTATGTGTCGCAGGCTGAAGCAAATCTTCGTTGACAGAAATGTTGAAATGTAATATTTATTCTACACATTTGTACAACATTAGAAACCATTAGTAAACAAGGGCTACTCAGAAGGTGAGGTAACTCCTGGAAATTACTGGCTTTTAATGGCCAAAGGTATAGATGTGTGTGTCCAAGTTAAAGGAAACGACAGGCTGTCTTCTTTTAATAGATGTATTACAATATTCAGGCAAGCTAGACAATGTTTGCTGTGGTCTGGAACAACATGGCACACAAACATCTGGAATGCAGCCAATATTACGTACAGATAATGTGCCATGAGACATGCAAAACTAAATTATATACAAAGAGGATACAAGTAAAGGATATTAAATGAGCTCAAATATACCTACAAATGAGGCATAATGATGCAATATGTACATACAGCTAGCCTAAATAGCATGTTAGCATTGATTAACTCACAGTCATGCAGTGACCAAATATTCCTGATTAGCCCCCCAACAAGTCAATAACATCAACAAAGCTCACCTTTGTGCATTCACGCACAGTATAAAACTTTTGGTGGACAAAATGAAACAAATAAGGATTGGAAGATTGTATATGTTAACAAACTGTTGCATCACAGTTCACACTATGGTGAGTTCAAGAAATTAGTAGCTCAAAACGATGTTCACCATATACTCTCATCAGTGAAGCATACACACAAACATATTAAACAGTGGGCTTTCTAACAATTGGGAAGGTTTGTGTCATGTTTGTCCTCAAACAAAAAACATACTAAAAAACCTAAAAAATCCTTTTCCATTTTAATACTTTTTTAAAAATGCTCCAGGCACTAAAGAACCACGGGTTCCTGACGCCCGGTCTAATGAAACCCACTGTGTTATATGTGTTTTCTGACCGTTGTCTTTTGTTACTTTGTCGTGTTTTGTTGTCGTTTTGTGTTCGTAATTATTTTGATTCTCTGCTTCTTGGGGTTCAACGAGCAAAAATACCGCTTAAGCGCCTTTTGCACAGCCTATTTCGAGCCAGGGGATTTATCCGCCCCTTTTTTCCAGGTCAGGTCTTACGGAGTGAAGACAAAATAGGGGCCAACAGATTCCCCTTTCAGAGGTCGTAGTAGACCTGGGACTGATGACTGACAACATTCCGGGGCTGTTGTTGGCATCTGATGTTGTCATTATTAAAAAAAACAAAAAACAGAGCACGTCAGAAAGAAACAATCTGTATAGCTTGAATAAACCTTGGAAAAAAAACAAAAACATGTTGAGGAAACAATTTAGGTTGTGTGAGAGTCATAAAGGGAAGCCTGCAAACAGCTGTGAATAGTCTGGAAGTGTCACGGTTTGGTGAGTCCAATTTAAAAACCACACACCGTTACCATAGCAACACAAAAGTCATATTCCAGCAACATTGTTGTGGTTTCTGCAATCAGGTTTCAGCTTCATAATTATGTGGGTTTATTTTTCATTCCGTTTTGGTGCCTAATTTGTGTTGTGTTGTTGATGCCAGTGACGTGCAGTGACCTTTACACCTTTTTCATTTTCTTTTTTTTTTTTAACCTAAATTGATACGTTCTTACTCAGCGTTTCTTGTTGGACCATGAGAAACCCCTAAAAAAATAATATCTTCTTCTCAGCTGCGGTTCGTATGGGGCACAACAGCTGTACTCAGTTGTAATACACTTTGCCACCACTTGGGGCAGTAATGACAACATCAAAACAAACTTGAGCTAAAGTCACGAGGATTATGACTAAAGTGGTGAAGCTGTATTTTCATTTGTACTTAAATTTTATCGACAATGTTTTAAGAAACATACATAATTAAATATTATTAATTTAGTTCCAATGCATTTATTTTAGAACTGCATAAATGTATGTAAACGTATGTTTCATCAGCATTTGAGTCCATTTTTTTGCCGTAAATTTGTAACAAGCGTGACCTACGATGATAAACTTTGTCACATGGTTTGATATCATTTGACAAGGTTCAAACTGTAACTGGGGCGCTCATTCGGCCTCTGCTCGGACCACAAACCCCTCCAGTGGCTGACTTCCTCTCCCGCTCCCACGCGGGGGCGAGTAGGCGCGGCCGGACAGCTTCCCGGCCCGAGTCTGGCGGTGGAGGTATGTGGAGGGGGGCGTGGTCTGCGGGCCTGCCGCGGAGCGTTGTGTGTAAGGACCGGCCTCGAAGCCAGCGGCAGGTGAGTAGATTGCCCAGCTGGGGCTGGTTATCTAATCACCTGTCACCTTCATTAGCAGCAGCCGGACCGAGACACGTTGTTGGAGTTGGAGCCAGAGAGAGAGAGACACGCACAGAGACACGCCAGACTGGAAAGTCCCATATATATATTGCTGGAAAGCAAGCCATTCCCGGGTGTTTATGTCAATAAAAGACTTGATTCTAACTGTCTACCGGGCTCCCGAAAATCTGTCGGCGTCAGGAGAACCCACCACGTGCAGGGACGTTCACAAAAATATATGAAATATTTACATTTTTATACATACAATATATAATATATACTGATATAATATATTATATTATATGTTTATATATATTATATACAATATATAAAAAATCCCAATTACCATGCACAATATTACAGTATATGTAACAGATGCAGCAAAAAAAAAAGGGCAGCATAAAATAGACAGTAGATCCAGCAGAAAATATACATTATAAATATTATAAACAACAACAATACATTTAACATGCAAACAAAGTTGACTTGTTTACGACCTAAAAAGCAGGTGTACATAAAATACTTCCCTGCTGTGAGATGTTATATCATGATGTTGCTGGTGCACAACCTATTGTGCTAATAAAATGGTAGAAAACCCAAAATGTTTTCATATTTTCATCAACACAAATTACATATAGTACTGATAAATTAATATAGGTATCGAAAAAGGAATATCGATATTGGTGTCAGTATAAAATCCTAACGATATTGCTAAGTAAGATTATTAATTTAGTGTTAGAATATTTGAGTTGCCTACGGGGCCCTCTGTAGTGGAAAAGTTGGGCCCCGGGGTCAAAAAGCTCTAATCATTGTTACTACAGGTTTAAAATAAATTAAATCACGAGAAAAAGAAGGGAGTAATTCACTAATGACATTATGAAAGCTTGGACAAAGGAAATAAATGTAAAGTGTATTTCCATCCAAATAATATTGTATAGCTATTCTTTTGGGTTCATATCTATAAAGTTGGTTTGGTATGTGAATCAGGGCATCACGAGCCATGAACTGGTCGACCTTTGTGTTAGATGTTGCAATAAATAAAACAATACTCAACATGGCTGATGTTGTCCCAATGATAAAGAACAGATTACAGCATGATGACTATCACAGATGAAGATAGCAATACTCCGCACGTTTTCATTTGACACAGGGAACGCTCATTATGAACATAAATTCACAGCCCTCCTTTTTGAATGGGTTAATTAAGACCGTATCATTGGTAGCAGATGATACCATGAAAGCACCCATCAGTCTAATTAAAATGCTCAGAGGCTTGTTTTTGCCAGCTTAATCACACAACCATTATTGTCTTTTGTAGCTTTTCTGCCGAGCCCTTCTTTGTACGGTTATTGTGTAATTCTTAAATCTCCCCGTGGTTATTACTGTTTTGAGAATACATTATTCTAATTCTGTATACAGGCCTGACAGTTTTATAACCCAATTCCAATTCTCTGAAAAAGTGATTACTGTTCGAAATATTGACATAAACTCTGTAAAGGATGATACATTTTGCTGATCTGGGAGTTATTATTTCCCTAATCCATTCACTGTCTTTTCATTACTTTTGCATCTAACAGACTTCAGGAAACTAACTTTGTCCCTATTTTTTCTTTGTATCCCCCCCCCCAAATAATCAACAGCTAGTTATTGTTAAAATGAGTGTTTTTATATTTTTTTGTAATTACATTGAAGAAAAGTTGCTTATCGCCCCAAAATAATTACCGTAAATTTCGGACTATAAGATGCTAATTTTATCCTACGCTTTGAGCCCTGCGTCCTATGGATTTTTCTTCGGTGACAGGCATAATGCAAATAGTTAAAAAAAACAAAACAAACAAAGATGCCGAAAAGGTGTGTTATTGTTTGTGCTATGGCGCCATCTTTTGGACGAGTTCGCTCACTGCAGGTGCCAAAGTGCTCTTGTTTTGAGAGCTTTCAACCGGAAGTACAAGTGCCGTTCCTCCTTCCAGCGTTTCTACTTGTATGAATCCTTCATTCATCACTCCAAGCAACATTTTAAGTTTTACAATGTAACTAAAACAATTCGTGTGTTGTATGTAGGAGTGTTTTCACGCATATTTGTACGTGTTATCATAATGTAATCAAGCCAGTGTTGTTAGCATTAGCTAATATGCTAACAGGTTTACGAATGTCTGTGTTAGTTGGATGCAAAACAATAACAGTGCAATACTTTTTCATAACATGGTCACTACTGCCTAGTTCCTCTTGTTATATTCTTATTTTACTGTTATATTTGTATTCTCATTGTTGCTTTATATTTTTATTCTTATTGTAATATTTTTCTATTTTGTTTCCATTTATACCCCCATTATTTACTTTTTACTTTTTAAATTTGATCTCAATTCTGTACACTGCTGCTGGAATTTAAATTTTCCTGAGTGAATTCTCCTGAAGGAATCAATAAAGTACTATCTATCTATATATATATATATATATATATATATATATATATATATATATATATATATATATATATATATATATATATATATATATATATATATACATATATATATATATATATATATATATATATATATATATATATATATATATATATATATATATATATATATATATATATATATATATATATATATATATCTAGTATTTTTAACTTGCAATGGCTTTCTCTTTGTATTGTTTCGGTTTTGTAAATTCACTAAAACGTCACCATGGACTATTTGAGTCGGTTTAGATCAGGGGTCACCAACCTTTATGAAACCAAGAGCTACTTCTTGGGTACTGATTAATGCGAAGGGCTACCAGTTTGATACACACTTAAATAAATTGCCAGAAATAGCCAATTTGCTCAATTTACCTTTAACTCTATGTTATTATTAATAATTAATGATATTTATCTTAATGGAAAAACACTGATCATCTTAATGATTTCTCACAATAAATATATATAGAAACAGATAAATATCAATATGCAACACTTTATTTTTATATTTTCTCTAAGTGCACATTTTTCAAACTGAACATTTTCAAATGATCACTTCTAAGACAGTCTTGTGAAATCACAATATCCCATTTTAACTAGCTAGCCACTAACATTGTTTAACAAATCATGATTTACTTTGCACCATATTTGTACAAATAATAACTCATGTAAAATTCAAAAGTCAACTCTCAAATGTTTAAATAAATCATGTCACACTTTGAACTGGACACCAAATCTGTTATCTGTTTCTTTGTCAGTTAGTGAAGACCAAGTCTTTAAAATATTTTCTTGGATTTTCAAATTCTATTTGAGTTTTGTCTCTCTTAGAATTAAAAATGTCGAGCAAAGAGAGACCAGCTTGCTAGTAAATAAATACAATTTAAAAAAATAGAGGCAGCTCACTGGTAAGTGCTGCTATTTGAGCTATTTTTAGAACAGGCCAGCGGGCTACTCATCTGGTCGTTACGGGCTACCTGGTGCCCGCGGGCACCGCGTTGGTGACCCCTGGTTTAGATGATTGAAGAGCTGTCTTCTGCAGCTAGGGGGTCCATGATCCATGGTCCATGACGTCTGTTTTGTTTGATCAACCCTTTTACTGCCGTGTTACAGACACCGTTTGAAAACAATTAAGGTATGTAAATAAACATTTTCTAAATATTTTGGTGTAAAAAACTAATTTCACAATGTACTGCATATACCTACGGCTTATAGTCAGCTGCGTCTAATATATGGAACATCATTTTGTTCTTCTAAGATTTAGTGGGTGCGGCTCATATACCGGTGTGCTCTATAGTCTGGAAAATATGGTAGTTTAGATTCGAATTAGTCATGGCTCTCACTTGCCGTGTGTGCACATGAACATACACAAAAGTAGTCCCAGTGAAGCAACTAACAATTTGCAGTCATATGTACAGTATATATGTATATATATATATATACATATATACTATTAATAAGCTCAGGCAATGCACTGGGCGGTTTTCACCACCCTCTGCATCACCTTCCGGTCTCGTTGATGCAGCGGTGGAGGTTCAGAGTCCCCCACTGCTAAGCCTTTTTGACCAGGTTCAAGTAGTCAGTTGTCCACAGGAGAGGACTTATGAGATGTAGATCTTCAGGAATTCACACACTCCACTGTCACACCTTTGATGTGGATGGGTGGGAGAAGGACAGCATTCTTCATGAAGTCAACTATGGGTTATTTTGTTTTTGGTGTTAAGCAGCAATACGCATCCAGGCGATCCACCTCTTCCCTGTTGGCCGACTCATAGTTGTTCTTGATGAGGCCAATCACCGTTAGATCCATGTTCAGGTCTGCAGTTGTGAGTAGAGAGGGTGTAGAGGAGCGGACTCAACACGCAGATTTGTGCCAGCTTTTCATGATGAGGTTGGAAGAGCAGTGGTCGTCTAAAGCCCTGTTTACACTAAGGTTATCCAGGGTAAATCTCACCTAACCTTACCCGTGTCCACACACAACAATGCCCCCGTTTAAAGGCCTACTGAAATGAGATTTTCTTATTCAAACGGGGATAGCAGGTCCATTCTATGTGTCATACTTGATCATTTCGCGATATTGCCATATTTTTGCTGAAAGGATTTAGTAGAGAACATCGACGATAAAGTTTGCAACTTTTGGTCGCTGATAAAAAAGCCTTGCCTGTACCGGAAGTAGCGTGACGTCCCAGGTTGTGGAGCTCCTCACATCTGCACATTGTTTACAATCATGGCCACCAGCAGCGAGAGCGATTCGGACCGAGAAAGCGACGATTACCCCATTAATTTGAGCGAGGATGAAAGATTTGTGGATGAGGAAAGTGAGAGTGAAGGATTAGAGAGCAGTGGAAGCGATTCAGATAGGGAAAATGCTGTGAGAGGCGGGTGGGACCTGATATTCAGCTGGAAAAGACTAAAACAGTAAATAAACTCAAGACATATATATACTCTATTAGCCACAACCAGGCTTATATTTAATATGCCACAAATTAATCCCGCATAACAAACACCTCCCCCCTCCCGTCCATAAACCCGCCAATACAAATCAAACACCCGCACAACACACTCAATCCCACAGCCCAAAGTACCGTATCATATATTTCCCCAAAGTTACGTATATGACATGCACATAGCGGCACGCACGTACGGGCAAGCGATCAAATGTTTGGAAGCCGCAGCTGCGTACTCACGGTAGCACGTATCCAACTCAAAGTCCTCCTGGTAAGAGTCTATGTTGTCCCAGTTCTCCACAAGCATGCGTATCCAACTCAAAGTCCTCCTGGTAAGAGTCTCTGTTGTCTCAGTTCTCCACAGGCCAATGGTAAAGCTTGACTGTCATATTTCGGGAATGTAAATAATGAAACACCGGCTACGTGTTTGTGTTGCTGCAGCCGGCCGCTAATACACCGCTTCCCACCTACAGCTTTCTTCTTTGCTATCTTCTTTGCTCATTAAACAAATTGCAAAATATTCACCAACACAGATGTCCAGAATACTGTGGCATTTTGCGATGAAATCAGACGACTTAATAGCTGGCCACAATGGTGTCCCAAAATGTCCGCTACAATCCGTGATGTCACGCGCAAACGTCATCATACCGAGACGTTTTCAGCAGGATATTTTGCGGGAAATTTAAAATTGCACTTTACTAATCTAACCCGGCCGTATTGGCATGTGTTGCAATGTTAAGATTTCATCATTGATATATAAACTATCAGACTGCGTGGTCGGTAGTAGTGGGTTTCAGTAGGCCTTTAAGACCCCTGTCCCCCTCCGTCTGTCCGTAGTCTTCCCTTGACGGCCAGGTAATACAAAGCACACGCTACCTTTTTCATCACATCCACGGGAGCCCGCATTCTCGTTGATTCTCCTTCGACAAATGGACAACGTTTTTCGCCAAGCAAAATCACAGCTGACATTGGAAAGTTCTCTTGCCGTCTGAGAAGTGTTGTATCCCACATAGCTGCAATCGCTTTCTCTTAAGGTATTCATGTGTGATTTCCACACGCATCTGTACAGACGGAAGGAGAACAACGGCATGTCTGGATGACTCGGCTTCATATTTCCAGGGTTTACCTCCGAGTTATGAAACTGCTTTATTATGAAGCTGGCTGTGGCGCATTCTTTCTGATGTCACTTCCTGTGTGGGCGCGGTCTTTCTGGCGTCACTTCCTCTCCGAACTCAGTTTGTAAACGATCAATGAGTCCATACAAAGCTAAGAGCCGGAGATTCAAGAAATACATGTCGCACTTAGCTGTGTAAAACATTTTGTCCGAGGAGGGGGACCTTAAACGCTGGTTTAGTGTGGCTGAAACGGGTCTCATGCTAAATAATTTTTTTAAGGGGTTAAACGACTTAATGTAGACATGGCCTATTTATCAATCAATCAATCAAAGTTTATTTATATAGTCCTTAATCATAAATTCCTCTAAGGGCTTCACAATCCACAACGGCTCAGATCCCACATCAGGGCAAGAAAAAACTCAACCCAAAGGGAACAATGAGAAACCAGATGTGGGGACCCTCCTCCAGGTGACTGGTGCAAAGGATGCCGAGTGGATACAGTTAATAATGTGAGAGTCCAGTCCATAGGAAGGTCAGCAGGGGATCCTCTTGTATGCAGACAAGTCTGACAACCGATTGATGCACAGAGGCGTTATCCACCCCTGGTCCCGACTTACAATAGCTAGAGCCTCCTCCGTGGAAACTGATCCATGGCCACCTGGTAACCTCTCCACACAGTAAAGGGGGCAGAGCAGAAAAGAGAGACAGCAGATCAACTGGTCTAACCATGGGTCTATTTAAAGGCTTGAGTATACAAATGAGTTTTAAGATAGGACTTAAATGCTTCTACTGAGGTATAGCGTCTCCAACTGTTACTGATAGGGCATTCCAGAGTACTGGAGCCCGAATAGTAAATGCTCTAAAGCCTGCAGACTTTTTTTTTGGGCTTTGGGAATCACTAACAAGCCAAAGTTCTTGGAACACAGATTTCATCAGCAAGATAGGATGGAGCTAGACCGTTTATTATTTTATACGTAAGTAATAAAACCTTAAAGTCACATCTTAAGTGCACAGGAAGCCAGAGCAGGTGAGTCAGTATAGGCGTAATATGATCAAATTTTTTTGTTCTTGTAAAAAGTTTAGCAGCCTCATTTTGAACCAACTCACTCACTCACTCTCTCTGATGCCGAGAGGCTCGTCCACGCCTTTGTCTCCTCCAGGCTCGACTACTGCAACGCACTTCTTGTCGGGATCCCCAGCAAGAACATCCAGAAGCTGCAGTACATACAAAATAGTGCTGCTAGGATCCTGATGAGAGTGCGGAAATATGACCACATCACACAAACTCTCAAATCCCTTCACTGACTTCCTGTTCCACTCAGGATTGAATTCAAAATATCCCTACTAACCCACCAGTGCCTCCATGGAAATTCCCCCGTCTACCTTAAAGAACTGTTCACCCCCAAATCCTCCACACGACACCTCGGCTCCAAACAGGCTAACCTCCTCCAACCTCCAAGGACAAAGCTACGTACTATGGAAGATTGAGCTTTCTGCTCCGCTGCTCCCAGTCTGTGGAACGCTCTCCCTGACCACCTGAGGGCACCTCAGAATGTGGATGCTTTTAAAAAAGGCTCAAAAACCCATCTTTTTAAAAAAGCCTTTGTATAGATTTTGATAGATATGCAAGCTGGTTCTAGCTATTGGGCTGTTTCTAGTTTTATATTTTATTTATTTTTATAATCTTTTATTATTATTACTATTTTATTTTAATTTTTTTAACACTGTGGCACTTTGAGGTTGTTTGCTCAACGTAAAGTGCTTTCTACAAATCAAGTCATTTTGGTGATTTAACCCCCGATTCCAACCCTTGATGCTGAGTACCAAGCAGGGAGGTAACGGGTCCCATTTTTATAGTCTTTGGTATGACTCGGCCGGGGTTTGAACTCCCGACCTACCGATCCCAGGGCGGACACTCTACTAACCACAAGGCCACTGAGCAGGCTACGGAGATGAAAGAAGGCTGTTTCAGTAACATTCTTGATGTGTGACTCAAACGAGAGTTGGGTCGAAGATAATACCCGGATTCTTTGCCGAGTCGCTTTGTATAATTGTTTTGTTGTCCAATCAACATTGCCGTTTTCTTAGCGTTAAGATGCAAAAAGTTGCTGGACATCCATTTTTTTAAATTTCATTAAAACATGCCTCCAGATGACTACACTCTGGCGTGTTGGTCAGCTTTCGGGGCATGAAAAGTTGGGTGTCGTCAGCATAACAGTGAAAGCTAATCTAATGTTGTTTAATCTTAAAAATGATGACTTTTGATACTTAGCACCATCTTAAAATTATGTTATTATATCCTATGCATGCTAACACATTTTACCAGCATTTTAGCTAATTTTGTTTGTTTAACCCTAAAAACCATAGAATTTGATAATTGCCGCATCTTAGAAGTTAGCTAACTTCTCCTGTGTTATCATGCTAATATTATCATGCTAATGTTTTCTTCTAGCTTTTTAACTAATTTTAATTGTTTAAACCTACAATTCATGGCTGTTGATACTTGACACCATCTTAAAAGTATGCTAACTTAACATATGTCATTAACATTCCAACATGTTATGCTGGCATTTTAGCTCATTTTAGTTATTTAAACCTTAAAATCATGGCTTTTGGCATTTGCCACCATCTTAAAGGTATGCTAACTTTTTTTTTTAATCTTAGCATACTCATGTTAGCATGCTTACATGAGTATGCTATTATATCCTATGCGTGCTTACGCATTTTACCAGCATTTTAGCTAATTTAGTTTTTTTGACCCTAAAAACCATGGAATTTGATACTTGCCGCCATCTTAGAAGTTAGCTAACTTCTCCTGTGTTATCATGATAATATTATCATGCTAATGTTTTCTTCTAGCTTTTTAACTAATTTGAATTGTTTAAACGTACAAATCATGGCTGTTGATACTTGACACCATCTTAAAAGTATGCTAACTTAACATATGTCATTAACATTCCAACATGTTATGCTAGCATTTTAGCTCATTTTAGTTATTTAAACCTTAATCATGGCTTTTGGCATTTGCCACCATCTTAAAAGTATGCTAACTTTTTTTTTAATCTTAGCATACTCATGTTAGCATGCTTACATGAGTATGCTATTATATCCTATGCGTGCTTACGCATTTTACCAGCATTTTAGCTAATTTAGTTTTTTTGACCCTAAAAACCATGGGATTTGATACTTGCCGCCATCTTAGAAGTTAGCTAACTTCTCCTGTGTTATCATGATAATATTATCATGCTAATGTTTTCTTCTAGCTTTTTAACTAATTTTAATTGTTTAAACCTACAATTCATGGCTGTTGATACTTGACACCATCTTAAAAGTATGCTAACTTAACATATGTCATTAACATTCCAACATGTTATGCTGGCATTTTAGCTCATTTTAGTTATTTAAACCTTAAAATCATGGCTTTTGGCATTTGCCACCATCTTAAAAGTATGCTAACTTTTTTTTTTTATCTTAGCATACTCATGTTAGCATGCTTACATGAGTATGCTATTATATCCTATGCGTGCTTACGCATTTTACCAGCATTTTAGCTAATTTAGTTTTTTTGACCCTAAAAACCATGGAATTTGATACTTGCCGCCATCTTAGAAGTTAGCTAACTTCTCCTGTGTTATCATGATAATATTATCATGCTAATGTTTTCTTCTAGCTTTTTAACTAATTTGAATTGTTTAAACCTACAAATCATGGCTGTTGATACTTGACACCATCTTAAAAGTATGCTAACTTAACATATGTCATTAACATTCCAACATGTTATGCTAGCATTTTAGCTCATTTTAGTTATTTAAACCTTAAAATCATGGCTTTTGGCATTTGCCACCATCGTAAAAGTATGCTAACTTTTTTTTTTATCTTAGCATACTCATGTTAGCATGCTTACATGAGTATGCTATTATATCCTATGCGTGCTTACGCATTTTACCAGCATTTTAGCTAATTTAGTTTTTTTGACCCTAAAAACCATGGAATTTGATACTTGCCGCCATCTTAGAAGTTTGCTAACTTCTCCTGTGTTATCATGATAATATTATCATGCTAATGTTTTCTTCTAGCTTTTTAACTAATTTGAATTGTTTAAACCTACAAATCATGGCTGTTGATACTTGACACCATCTTAAAAGTATGCTAACTTAACATATGTCATTAACATTCCAACATGTTATGCTAGCATTTTAGCTCATTTTAGTTATTTAAACCTTAAAATCATGGCTTTTGGCATTTGCCACCATCGTAAAAGTATGCTAACTTTTTTTTTTATCTTAGCATACTCATGTTAGCATGCTTACATGAGTATGCTATTATATCCTATGCGTGCTTACGCATTTTACCAGCATTTTAGTTAATTTAGTTTTTTTGACCCTAAAAACCATGGAATTTGATACTTGCCGCCATCTTAGAAGTTAGCTAACTTCTCCTGTGTTATCATGATAATATTATCATGCTAATGTTTTCTTCTAGCTTTTTAACTAATTTTAATTGTTTAAACCTACAATTCATGGCTGTTGATACTTGACACCATCTTAAAAGTATGCTAACTTAACATATGTCATTAACATTCCAACATGTTATGCTGGCATTTTAGCTCATTTTAGTTATTTAAACCTTAAAATCATGGCTTTTGGCATTTGCCACCATCATAAAAGTATGCTAACTTTTTTTTTTTTTATCTTAGCATGCTCATGTTAGCATGCTTACATGAGTATGCTATTATATCCTATGCTTGCTTACGCATTTTACCAGCATTTTAGCTAATTTTGTTTGTTTGACCCTACAAACCATGGAATTTGATACTTGCCGCCATCATAGAAGTTTGCTAACTTCTCCCGTGTTACCATGCTAATATTATCATGATAATGTTTTCTTCTAGCTTTTTAACTAATTGTAATTGTTTAAACCTACAAATCATGGCTGTTGATACTTGACACCATCTTAAAAGTATGCTAACTTAACATATGTCATTAACATTCCAACATTTCATGCTAGCATTTTATATAATTTAAGTTATTTAAACCTTAAAATCATGACTTTTGGAATCTGCCACCATCTTAAAAAGTATGCTAACTTCTTATTTCATCTTAACATACTCATGTTAGCATGCTTACATGAGTATGCTATTATACCCTGTGCGTGCTTACGCATTTTACCAGCATTTTAGCTAATTTTGTATGTTTAACTAAAATCATCAGCCCGGAGGTTGGTTCTTGGGCGCAGTTGGGTGTTCCAACAGGACAATGACCCCAAACACACCGTCAAAAGTGGTAAAGGAATGGCTAAATCAGGCTAGAATTAAGGTTTTAGAACGACCTTCTGTTAGAATAATTATGTATATATTATCACACAACTCTTATGCTTAAGGGCCGTGCTTACGCATTTTACCAGCATTTTAGCTAATTTTGTATGTTTAACCCTAAAAATCTTGGAAGTTTTCTAACTTCTCCTGTGTTAGCATGCTAATATTATCATGCTAATGTATTATACTAGCTTTTTAACTAATTGTATTTGTTTAAACCTACAAATCATGGCTGTTGATACTTGACACCATCTTAAAAGAATGCTAACTTAACATATGTTATCATGCTAACACTAACATGCCAACATTTTATGCTAGCATTTTAGCTCATTTTAGTTATTTAAAACCTTAAAATCTTGGCTTTTTGGAATTTGCCGTCATCTTAGAAGTATGCTAATGTCATTTTTCTTATCTTAGCATGCTCATGTTAGCATACTTACATGAGTAGGCTAACATCGTATGCTAGCTTTTTAGTTTCAATCAACACGGGCCAGAGCAGAGGTTTACAGCACAGATTGCAGGCCTAACATAATTTTTGCTGGATTTTTCCGGTTACTAATATTGCTGTTATTACAAATATTAGTGTATGAAAACCCCCCAAAAAAATTAAATAATCACGCTTTAAAAGAAAAGAAAAAAACAAAGTATTTGAATTTATTAATTCAAGCTTTGTAAATATTGTCACCTCATTTTGTAAACATAGAGTATTCCAACAACATGGTAAAAAGAACAATTTCAATGTAATCACCTGCCCATATTTCTCTTGTAGACTACATCCTACAGCCATGCATACCCATAAAGATATGCAGCAAGAAAACCGTGTGGCTACTTGACCACCACCGAGACTCCCTTCAGGGCCATCGCCACCTACTGTTACACCTCTCATTATACAGAATACATACATTGCTCATGAAAATACATGACTCACATATGTCTTCTTTTCCACAAAATACACAGCATCTTGTAATGAATAAAACATTATTCAATGCCACATTGCTGGAAATGATTTCACTCATTTTCCGGGAAGAGAACAAAGTCCCTCCTTCTGGGCTGTGGTAGCCTCTAAGGTGGATCCCAGCTGCTTGGGAGCGGCAATGGCTCAATCCATTAGGACAAGTGGTCTCCAACTCTGAGCAAAACAGTAGTATCTGGAAGGTCAACCTGAATCTATAACATAATGATGGCTGACAAAGTTTAGTGGATATTATATTATTATACAAACCCCAAAACCAGTAAACTTGGCGCGTTGTGTAAATCGTAAATAAAAATAGAATGCAATGATTGGTAAATCCTTTTCAACCTATATTTAATTGAATAGACTGGAAATAATTTGAAGAAAAAAGAATAGAACTGGTGCTTTACAGGACAACCTAAAATCATCAGCCCGGAAGTTGGGTCTTGGGCGCAGTTGGGTGTTCCAACAGAACAATGACCCCAAACACATGTCAAAAGTGGTAAAGGAATGGCTAAATCAGGCTAGAATCAAGGTTTTAGAACGGCCTTCTGTTAGAATAATTACGTATGTATTATCACACAACTCTTATGCTTAAGGGCCGTTGCCATAGTTATTATCAATTGTGCTAAAATGTTATTTTTCTTTGTCTGTGCAAAACTGACAATCCAAAAGATTGCAAGCCAGTCTCGTATCAGAGTTTGTTTCCAGAATGGGCCTGCTGACTGCCGAGGCCGAACATCGAGTATCGTGACGCAGACAGAGCAGAGACAAGGCGATATCACGACTGTCCGCACATTTGCATTTTTGTATAATCATATATTGTGTCTAACTGGAGCTGTCGAGATTACACCCTTCCCTCAGCGACAGCTTCAGTGATGTAACCAGGGACCTCCCAAATAAATAGAGAGGGGTCGGCAACCCAAAATGTTGAAAGAGCCATATTGGACCAAAAATACCAAAACAAATCTGTCTGGAGCCGCAAAAAATTAAAAGCCATATTACATACAGATAGTGTGTCATGAGATATACATTGAATTAAGATGACTTAAAGGAAGCTAAATTACCTCAAATATAGCTACAAATGAGGCATAATGATGCAATATGTACATATAGATAGCCTAAATAGCATGTTAGCATCGATTAGCTTGCAGTCATGCAGTGACCAAATATGCCTGATTAGCACTACACACAAGTCAATAACATCAACAAAACTCACCTTTGTGCATTCATGCACAACGTTAAAAGTGTGGTGGACAAAATGAGACAGAAAAAGAAGTGGCATAAAACACGTCCTAGAAAGTCGGAGAAAGTTATACATGTAAACAAACTACGGTGAGTTCAAGGACCGCCAAAATTAATAGGACAAAACGGCGCTCGCCAAATACTCGAATCAGTGAAGCATGTTTAATATAAACAGTGTGCTTTATAACAATTAGGGAGGTTTGTGTCATGTTTGTCCTCCTACAGAAACCATATTAAAACAAAAATTATATGTTTTTCCCCTCATCTTTTTCCATTTTTCATACATTTTTGAAAAACCTCCAGAGAGCCACTAGGGCGGCGGTAAAGAGCCGCGGGTTGCCGACCGCTGAAATAGAGGAAGCACGTGGGCTGGACTTTTAGAACGTAGTTTGGATCTGTAACTAGAGTACAGACCCAAAACACGTCTCTTCCCAAAGTCCTGACTTAAACGTGTGGACAATGCTGAAGAAACAAGTCCATGTCAGAAAACCAACACAATTAGCTGAACTGCACCAATTTTGTCAAGAGGAGTGGTCAAAAATTCAACCAGAAGCTTGCCAGAAGCTTGTGGATGGCATATCACCAAGCTCTACCTCCTTGTCACAAAACACTTCAGGAATGTAGCGGCATAGTGCGTCAAATTATGCTTTTACAAAATAAAAGCATGTTTTATTGTAAGTTTATGAGCTTAGAACTATATATAGACATATTATTTTGGTTTATGGCCCTGCAATGAGGTGGCGACTTGTCCTTCCGCCCAAATGCAGCTGAGATAGGCTCCAGCACCCCCCGCGACCCCCAACGGGACAAGCGGTAGAAAATGGATGGATGGATTTTGAAAACTATCGGCAATTCGACAGCAATTGCATGCATCCGAGCACAGCCGCAAACACCCTTAGTAGCAGTCATGGCGCCTGTTTAGTTGGCCGCATTCTCTTGATACACGACTCCGGGTGTTGTGGCTCTGGCCTTGTGGGAGGGGCTTAAATAATTAGGCCTGCTTCGCCGCCTCCTCTCCCGTGTTTGCAAGCAGGGGCTGTGTGTCCATGCATGCTTGGTTGCTCTTCTCTCACTCTCTCTCCTCCGTTTGCAGGTTCCACACCTGCAGCTCATTAGCCTTATTAGCTGGAGTGAATATCAGCTGGGGGCCCAGGACATCAGTCCCCGCTCTGCTCTGTCCCGGATCCGTGTACCTTCGGTTCATTTTACTTCCAATTCTTCAACGCAAATTAAAAAAATACAATTAGGGCTGTTTTTCGATTTTTATTATATGTGGCAGATTTTAAAACAAACAAAAAAGAGGGTTGATTTTCATTAAAATATTGCCATGAAATTGGATTTTGTGCTGTTTTCCTTTGATGGATTTATTCCAGATAAACAGAAAAAAAAAAAAAAAAACGTTCATCCAAAAATGCATGTTTATCTGTGTGATGACAAATTGAACCGGAAGCAGTATTTTAGCTTTTACTATGCGTTTAGCATGTTTTTAACATAACAGTAACACCTTTGTTCAGCAGGAGTCCTATTGTCGTTTTAAAAAAGTGTCATTAAAGTTAGAGATAAATGCTTTAAAATGTATTATCGGAAATTATCGGTATCTGTTTCAATAAGTAAAATGTATGACTTTTTAAAACGCCGCTGTACGGAGTGGTACACGGACGTAGGGAGAAGTACAGAGCGCCAATAAACCTTAAAGGCACTGCCTTTGCGTGTCGGCCTAATCACATAATACCTACGGCTTTTCACACACACACAAGTGAATGCAATGCATACTTGGTCAACAGCCATACAGGTCACACTGAGGGTGAACGTATAAACAACTTTAACACTGTTACAAATATGCGCCACACCGTGAACCCACACCAAACAAGAATGACCAACACATTTCGGGAGAACATCCGCACCGTAACACAACATAAACACAACAGAACAAATACCCGGAACCCCTTGCAGCACTAACTCTTCCGGGACACTACAATATACACCCCCCTATCTCAACCCCGCCCACCTCAACCTCCTCATGCTCCCAAATTCCAAGCTGCTGTTTTGAGGCATGTTAAAAAAAATGCACTTTGTGACTTCAATAATAAATATGGCAGTGGCATGTTGGCACTTTTTTTCCATAACTTGAGTTGATTGATTTTGGAAAACCTTGTTACATTGTTTAATGCATCCAGCGGGGCATCACAACAAAATTAGGCATACTAATGTGTTAATTCCACGACTGTATATATCGGAATCGATAATTTAAAGTTGGACAATATCGGAATATCGGATATCGGCAAAAAAGCCATTATCGGACATCTCTAATTAAAATAGTTGTCCAACTTTTGTTTCAGAAATGAAAATAGGAAAAAATGTCCCGAAATTACTTTTTTGATTTGCATTTAAGAATTGAATGAAATGTATGAAAGAGAAAAATATAGGGGGAAAATATATTTTTGTTCTAATGTGGTTATTATAGGAGGACAACAACAACACCGGAAATGTGTCCCGTGAAAAAACGTCCGACCGGAACTCTAATGACTAAAGTTCCTTGGGTGAATAATACAAACTCACTACACCGGTATGTTGTAGCGCTTCCATGGCGAGTTTACTGACAGATATAAGGAAGAATTTTACGCTACTTTATATTAGAAATGGCAACAATGGAGGATGAATGTCCCATAACAAGAAGATAGAGAAAAAGAAGAAGCTTATCGACTACGGTGTCAGCACGAACTACAATGGCGGATGTGCACACATTTTCAGGACTTATGCAGATCTCAAATACACATCAGCAGGTACCAGAAAGTAAGAAAAGTTGCTTTTGCATAATATTGTGAGATAATATGTCTGTTAATGGGTTCTTATACACACGCCATAGTAATACTTGTATCTCTGACTACGGTAGCCGTAATGCGCCGACAATCCATCAAGCGGTGCGGCTTCAAAGTCGTACTAAAACATGTTGACAGATTTTTTTAGTGCCGTGTGTAATGTTATTTATTTTCCATGGAACATTTAAAGTTTTGGTGTTGTTTGCTGGCGTCATATTGCAGTCTACACATATCTTTTATGTGTGACTACTCTATTGGTCTCACTTATCATTACACAATATACCAAATAAAATAGCTTCGAGGTCGGCAAGCACAACCAGAATTATTCCGTACATTAGGCGCACCGGGTTATAAGGCGCACTGTCGAGTTTTTAAAAAAATGAAAGGATTTTAAGTGCGCCTTTAAGTCCGAAAGATATGGTAATTACTATGCTAGACTTAAACTGTCCGCTTGTTTTCGTCATTTTCCCATTCAAGTGTTTGTGGTTCGAATAGTCGTAGGTTTTCCTAAAAATGTTTTACTCTGATGTATAGCACGTGTTTAACGACGGCATGGTGGACTTGTTTTTACCATAGCAACACGGACAGAAGCCTGCCGCCTCCTTTGTTAAACGTTTGTTGTGTTGTGATAGTGACCTTTACTGTTATCAAATCTATTTTCTTGAAATTGTTTTCTTTTATTGCCAGATGTAATGCCGTGCAAATGTTTGGGGGGTTTTGTGATAGGCAGTAGTACCTCAACTTACAACTCAATTTGTTCCAGCTCGTACCAGTAGAGTGGAAAAACAAGTTGATTTTATATGCTTTGTGTCTCATTATATCCTTTAGACCAGGGGTCACCAACCTTTTTGAAACCAAGAGCTACTTTTTGGGTACTGATTAATGCGAAGGGCTACCAGTTTGATACACACTTAAATAAATTGCCAGAAATAGCCAATTTGCTCAATTTACCTGTAACTCTATGTTATTATTAATAATTAATGATATTTACACTTAATTGAACGGTTTAAAAGAGGAGAAAACACGAAAAAAATGACAATTACATTTTGAAACATAGTTTATCTTCAATTTCGACTCTCTAAAATTCAAAATTCAACCGAAAAAAAGAAGAGAAAAACTAGCTAATTTGAATATTTTTGAAAAAAATTTAAAAAAGAATTTATGGAACATCATTAGTAATTTTTCCTGATTAAGATTAATTTTAGAATTTTGATGACGTGTTTTAAAAAGGTTAAAATCCAATCTGCACTTTGTTAGAATATATAACAAATTGGACCAAGCTATATTTCTAACAAAGACAAATCATTATTTGTTCTAGATTTTCCAGAACAAAAATTTTAAAATAAATTCAAAAGACTTTGAAATAAGATTTACATTTTTATTCCACAGATTTTCTAGATTTGCCAGAATATTTTTTTTGAATTTTAATCATAATAAGTTTGAAGAAATATTTCACAAATATTCTTCTTCGAAAAAACAGAAGCTAAAATGAAGAATTAAATTAAAATGTATTTATTATTCTTTACAATAAAAAACATAAATTTACTTGAACATTGATTTAAATTGTCAGGAAAGAAGAGGAAGGAAATTAAAAGGTAAATAGGTATATGTGTTTAAAAATCCTAAAATCATTTTTAAAGGTTGGATTTTTTCTCTAAAATTGTCTTTCTGAAAGTTATAAGAAGCAAAGTTAAAAAAATAATGAATTTATTTAAACAAGTGAAGACCAAGTCTTTAAAATATTTTCTTGGATTTTCAAATTCTATTTGAGTTTTGTCTCTCTTAGAATTAAAAATGTCGGGCAAAGCGAGACCAGCTAGCTAGTAAATAAATACAATTTAAAAAATAGAGGCAGCTCACTGGTAAGTGCTGCTATTTGAGCTATTTTTAGAACAGGCCAGCGGGCTACTCATCTGGTCCTTACGGGCTACCTGGTGCCCGCGGGCACCGCGTTGGTGACCCCTGCTTTAGACCATATCTAATTGTATTTACAATCCACAAAGTATGTGAAAATACTGTCTAAACATCACAAAATGCCACAAATTCTGTCAGCCATTTTGAATATTCCGCTCCGAACATCTATCCATTTTTTCAGTACTATTGATTTTGTTATGAAATGCATCTGTATTCAATATAAAACATTACTAAATTAATGCAGGATTCCAAGAATTCAAGTTTGCAGCCAACCATTCAAAGCCCCCTCGAGAGTGTCGCACTGAGAGCCTACCATATAATTACTGTGTGGAGACATGCGGAAATAACTTGAAAAGTACACTAAAATCACTATCCGTACAGCAGAAATGAACAGCCTACAATATTAAGTAACATTTTTCAGTACAAAAAAGGCCTTGTTCACAATGCAGGTCTATTTAGATTTTTTTTTTTTTGCCCATATATCATCATTTCTTTTTATTCCTTTCATGAAAATGCATATATACAAGCCATATACAGTTGACACTTTCATTGTTTTTTTGTTTCTTATACATTTCCAGGATCAGAAAGGAACAGATGGAAGAATACTTTTCTTATATTTATCTGCCCCCTTTTTAACACAAATAATTTTGGATGACTTTATCACTGTTCCCTCCACCAACACCCCAACTCCAACATACTTTTAGTTTCCCTTTAAGCCAGGGATATCCAAAGTGCGGCCCGGGGGCCATTTGCGGCCCGCAGGTCATTTTTTTAACGGCCCCACGGCACATTTTAAAAATACGATTGAAAAAAATAAAAAACATTAAAAGTGGTATTTAAAGAGCAAACAGGTGAAATGTAACAAGAAAATGTAGCAATGTTTACTCTAATCACACAAAGCTGCCATGTAGGCTGTTTATTTCTTTAAAAAATAATAATGAATCAAAATCAATGTCATTATGAATTATTGACCTATTCAAGGCTCCAATTACGTCACATTAAATATTTTGAGATATTTTTGGGGGAAAATGTTGCATATTTTGTGTTTGCCATGTAAAATGTTTTTTTTTAAAGAAGGGCCTAAAACGAACAAACAAAAAACATAAACAACAATAAAACTTATAATTAAAAGATAGATCTGAAGTTGATCTTGAGATTATTGTGTTAAAAGAAAACAGTAAAAAAATATATATATATAATTTATTTTTTAACACTTTAATGAGTAGGACCCTTTTGGATCCCCTACAATTTTAGTGTGATTAGTTTTTAAGTGTCATTGCTCAAAAAATAATAATGAATTAAAATCAATGGTGTTATGAGTTATTGACCTTTTTAAGGCTCCATTATTATATAATCTCAAATATCCCACTTAAACATTTTATTGGGTGAAAATATTGCATATTTTGTGTTTTTTTCATTAAAAAAAAGGGTTTTCTTTGACAAAAAGAGCATACAATTTAAATCTTTAAAACATGTTGTATTGACAGATAGACCTAATGCTGATCTAGAGATTTAAAAACTTGAACAATAACACAAATAATAATACTGAATAATGACACATTTTTTATATTTTTTGGACCAAAACCCTTTGGGGTTCCTGAGTGGAAGCCTAAATGTATATTTTTTATACATATATTGTATTGGTTTTTCAAATAAAAAAATATCAAAATGGCCCCTGCTAGCTTTGATTTTTCAATGTGCGGCCCTCAGTGGAAAAAGTTTGGACACCCCTGGTTTAAGCATTTTCAAAATGACACGTCCAATCAAAAATCAAAAATCAGTTTGATATAATTCCAGTTGTCTCTTTTTGTAACTCTTTTTAAATTCAAAGATATTCTTGCAACTTTTTAAGTCTTTGTCTAGAGACGTCCATGCTTTCACACCAGCAACATACAAGCACATTTGCTTCAAATTTGTTCGCACTCTAGGATGTTTAAAATCATACGGCCTTCTGTGGTTCTCATCTTCAGACGTGAACACAAATAACTTTTGTAAGTCCTTCGGAAGAACTTTATTTCTAGCTTTGAACATCACTAATAGAGGATGCAATTCTACAATGTCTTTTAGTTTTAATAATCCTGTATCATTATATATGATGTATCATTTTTTTTTTGTTAATGTGAACAGTGCAATTCCGATTAAAAAAAAAATCAGAACCAGGGTTGATTGATTGATTGAAACTTTTATTAGTAGATTGCACAGTACAGTACATATTCCGTACAATTGACCACTAAATGGTAACACCCGAATAAGTTTTTCAACTTGTTTAAGTCGGGGTCCACGTTAATCAATTCATGGTAGGATGCTTTTGTATGTGGATATAAATCAGCTATATATTGAATGCAACTGCAGTATGAACGCTGCTGTTACGTTCATCCAACCAATACTTTATCAAATAGTGATAAGCGTCATAATTCTTCAGCAAAATAGACGGTTGCAAATTAAATAGTTGACAAAAGAGCAGAAAGTAAAATAATGTTTTCGGAACCCATGACAATGTTCCACCACTACTACCTGCGACTGCTCGCCCAAAGACTATTTAGAGCAGACATCAAAGTACTATATTTTCCGGACTATAGAATGCAGCACCCACTAAATTTTAGAAGAATAATCGTTGTCACGACGTGGTTTTCGCAGCTTACTGCGAGGTTTGTTCTCCCAGGATGCAAACGGACTATTCCGGACAAGGCTTGCAGGTAGGAACATATTTAATGATCTTCTCTCTAAAAAGGTACAAAAAAACGGAAAACAAGGCTGATCGCACTTGGAGTTAAAGTAAACAACTAGCATAAGCTATGGCATAGCAAGAAACAAACATGAAACTGTGGCATGAAACAACTAACCAAACTATGGCATGGAGCAACTAGCATAACTACGGAATCTGACATGACACAAGCAATGACGCCAGCCGACTGACTGGCAAAGGCGGTTTAAATAGTCTCTTGATTAGAGCCAGGTGAGCGTCGGAACACCAGCGGCGGGTGAAAATCATATACAACCATGGCAACCAAAACAAACAAGAGTGCACAAAAAACAGGAACTAGTGCAGTTAAACTAACAGAACATAATGAAAACATGATCCGGACCACGGATCATGACAATCGTGTGTATTAGCCACACTGGACTATAAGCCACAGGTATATGCCCTGTGAAATTTGTTATTTAGACAGAAATATTTAGTAAATGTTTATTTACAGACCATAATTGTTTCTAAACAGGCAATGAAACAGCTGGTCAAACACAACATAAGTCATCGTCATGGACCCATTAGCTGTGGAAGCTAGCGCTTCAATCATTTAAACAGATTCAATAACTCCATTTTGGTAAATTTACAACCTGAAACAATACATAAAGAATGTCATTGTAAGTTAATAATACTAACACAAACACTCGTACACATTATAGCGTATAAGCTAATGGTACTCATGCTAGTTTCAATACATTAGGATAGCATGTACAAATGTGCGTGAAAACACCCCTACGGACATCAGAAATGGGACGGTTTACATAGTAAGAATCGTTTTAGTTATATTGTAAAACTTACAAACGTTACTTGGAGTGATAAATGAAGAATCCATACGAGTAGAAACGCTTCGGCCGATCTTAAAGCTCTAAACAAAAGGGTACTGCAGCATGTGCAGTGAGCGAACTCGTCCAAAAGGTGGCGCCATAGCACAAACAATAACAAACTTTGTCAGTGTCTTTGCTTGTTTTTTTTAAAAACCTTTTAGCATGAAGGTCCATCAGCGAAGAAAAAGTCCATAAATTAGCCACACCGTTTTATGAGACGCAAGGTTCAAAGCGTAGGAAACAAGCAGCGGCTTCCACAAACTGTAAGAGCTAAAATCTTCGACGCGCAATAACGCAGCTTAGAAAATGTTGAGCTTGATTCCACAAAATCCTTGAAATTGCCACAAATGCACCACGACTGAGAATTGAAGCCATGTTTACTTATGTAAACACTGCAACACGTGTGATGTCGCGTTCAATTTTTTTGTGGTAATGTGAACGATTACGTAAAAGATCGGATTTGACAACAAAAAAAAATCTGAATTCGTCATTGTGGAGGTCTCGCTCCTCCGGGTTCCTTGGACCACCAATGATGGACATGACAGCCTCGTTCATCTTTGTGAACAATGATTTATTTTACAATAAATGTTATTTTTCAGCCATTTCTGTCCGTCTCGCTCTCACTCTCGTTCGTGCTCGTTCTCCTGTTCCATCATCAACAACTCTCTCTCTCATTCTCGACTGCTGCCTTTAACAGAGCGACAGGTGATCAGACGAACACTCTCAGCTGGGTCACCTGTCGCTGATCTCGAAGCCGGTCCTGACACACTCTGCTTCGCTGCAGGTCCGCAGGCCACGCCCCCCCACAGTCATCCTACCCTGCAGCGTAAACGTAGTCTTTCTGCAACCTTCAAACACGGTGGATGAAGAGAAAACATATATATATATATATATATATATATATATATATATATATATATATATATATATATATATATATATATATATATATATATATAAAATTAAATAATTGTAGTTTACACAACAGTATACATTGTTTGTAGCCGATGTACCGCAACAAAAACTACAAAACCCAAAACCAGTGAAGTTGCCACGTTGTGTAAATCGTAAATAAAAACAGAATACAATGATTTGCAAATCCTTTTCAACTTATATTCAATTGAATAGACTGCAAAGACGAAATATTTAATGGTGTTTCTGGGTGTTGTTGATAAATGGCTTTCGCTTTGCATAGTAGAGTTTTAAATTGCACTTACAGATGTAGAGACCAGCTGTAGTTACTGACAGTGGATTTTTGAAGTGTTCCTGAGCCCATGTGGTGATATCCTTTACACACTGATGTCGCTTTTTATGCAGTACCGCTTGAGGGATCGAAGGTCCGTAATATAATATTTTACGTGCAGTGATTTCTCCAGATTTTCTGAACCTTTTGATGATATTACAGACCGTAAATGGCAAAATCCATAAATTCCTTGCAATAGCTGGTTGAGAAATGTTGTTCTTAAACTGTTCGACAATTTGCTCACGCATTTTTGTTCACGAAGTGGTGACCCTCGCCCCATCCTTGTTTGTGAATGACTGAGCATTTCACGGAAGCTGCTTTCATACCCAATCATGGCACCCACCTGTTCCCAATTAGCCTGTTCACCTGCGGTATGTTCCAAATAAGTGTTTGATGAGCATTCGTCAACTTTCTCAGTCTTTTTTGCCACTTGTGCCAGCTTTTTTGAAACATGTTGCAGGCATCAAATTCCAATTGAGCTGATATTTGCAAAAAATAACAACGTTTTCCAGTTCGAACAAACGCGGGGTGAGAATGCTCCAACTTTTTGAGTCGGAAATCCTACATCGAGTGGCGTTTCAGTCGAAATTCTGACCTCCCAGTACAAATAGAACGCAACAGATATGTGGCTGTTCTTGAAGCGCACCTTCTGGCGCACAGCTGGCTGTTGCGCGCTAATTGCGCCTGATTGTGGGGTGGAGCCGAAGGCATTTAAGCCGAGACCTGTAGTGGCTTGGATCCTATTGTTTCTCCCATGTGTTGGATACGTGGCAGCTGTGTCTGTGGTAATTGGGACTGTGGCGGCGATCAAAGTGGTTGTATTGCGCGGCGGGTACCGTGCGTAATCGCCACTGCTGCTTCCTGTGGCGCTCGAAGGGCCCCGCATGTACGTCTGATTGGCTGTGAAATATACAGCTTGGGTAAGGATTCATATGGCACCATTCCTGGGTGGGTCTTGCTTGAGAGGAAGGTGGGGGCACGGTTTCCCCTAGATTGCCACTATATACGTGGCGGTGGGGGCGTGGTTAATATGACATCATCATACACTATATTGCCAAAAGTATTTGGCCACCTGCCTTGACTCACATATGAACTTGAAGTGCCATCCCATTCCTAACCCATAGGGTTCAATATGATGTCGGTCCACCTTTTTGCAGCTATTATAGCTTCAACTCTTCTGGGAAAGTGCATTGGTGAGGTCACACACTGACGTTGGTCGAGAAAGGCCTGTCTCTCAGTCTCTGCTCAAATTCATCCCAAAGGTGTTTTATCGGGTTCAGGTCAGGACTCTGTGCAGGCCAGTCAAGTTAATCTGCACCAGACTCTGTCATCCATGTCTTTATGGACCTTGCTTTGTGCACCGGTGCACAGTCATGTTGGAAGAGGAAGGAGCCTGTTCCAAACTTTTCCACAAATTTGGGAGTATGGAATTGTCCAAAATGTTTTGGTATCCTGGAGCATTCAAAGTTCCTTTCACATGAACTAAGTTAAAGTTAAAGGGCCAAGCCCAACTCCTGAAAAACAACCCCACACCATAATTCCTCCGCTGAACCCTGTGTCAGTTTACGTGGCCTACCACTTTGTGGCTGAGTTGCTGTTGTTCCCAAACTCTTCCTATGACAGTTCCACGCTGGAAATCACTGAGAGCGGCCCATTCTTTCACAAATGTTTGTAGAAACAGTCTCCATGC
Organism: Entelurus aequoreus; assembly: GCF_033978785.1. Classification (NCBI taxonomy): domain Eukaryota; kingdom Metazoa; phylum Chordata; class Actinopteri; order Syngnathiformes; family Syngnathidae; genus Entelurus; species Entelurus aequoreus. The sequence continues at coordinate 23,526,033 of NC_084743.1, read as the reverse complement.
CTAAGTGCTTGATTTTATACACCTGTGGCCGGGCCAAGTGATTAGTATACCTGATTCTGATCATTTGGATGGGTGGCCAAATACCTTTGGCAATATAGTGTATGCTTCACATGATAAATTGGATTTGCAATGATGCATATATTTTCTTGAAAAAGGCTAAACAAATGTTTTATGTATATTTAAAAACAAATATTACTGTTGTAAGTAATCAATATAATAATTAATAATAATAATATAAACCTTATTTTCTTATATCATCAGAATCACAATCACAATCAGCTTTAACACAAGGAATTTGACCTGGTAGACTCTGTAGAATTTGACCTGGTAGACTCCTTTTTGTTCAATGCAGTTTCAATTGTTGCTTATTGTAAAAGGTAACAATATGTAAACAGTCCTTTGAATTAGATTTGAAAAAAAAAAAAAAAAACCTCTAGGTCAGGGGTGTCCATAGTGCGGCCCGGGGGCCATTTGCAGCCCAGAGCTAATTGTTAACCGGCCTTCCCACACATTCTGCAAAAATTGCAAAATTTATAGTATTGCAAAAATAAATTAAAAAAACATTTAAAAAAAGTGGAATGAGGTGAAATCTAACGAGAAAAAGTTGCAATTTTGACACAAAGCTGCCATGCAGGCAGTTATTTTTTTTTTGTCTTTCTTTTTTTTGCCATTGTTCAAAAAAAAAAAAAGCCAAAAAATCTATGTTATAATGAAATATTGACCTATTCATGGCTCCAATTACTTCGAAAATTTCACTTTAAAAAGTTTTATGTGGGAAAAATATTGCATATATTGTGTGGTTGCCATATAAAAACATCAAAGTTTTCTTTGACAAAAGAGCATAAAACAAACAAAATAATAGTTCAAACGTAAAATTGATAGATATATCTGAAGTTGATATCTGAAGTTGATCTCGTAACTTAAGTGTTGAAAGTTAAAAAAACTAACTAATAAAAATGTATCACTTTAAGAGTGGGGGACCTTTTGGATCCCAAATATATTTAGTGGGATTTTATTTAACTTTTCACTGTGATTACTCAAAAATATTAAATAATTAAAATCAATGGTGTACTGCATTATTGATGTTTTAGGGCTCTAATTACTAAATATTTCAGTTTTACTATTAAAAAAAACAAAGTTGTATTTGACAGAAAAGGCATGAAACCTTTTTTTTTTAACTTTATATCAACCTGAAGTTGATAGAGATTTACTGTAAGCGTTAAATAAAAAAAATAAAAAACAAGTTGACTTATTTTTAACATTTTAATGACAGATCCTTTATGGTCCCAGGGGAGCCCTAAAGGTTAAAAAAAAAATTCCAGATATTTTTTGAAAATGAAAAATATCAAAATGGCCCCCGCAAATATGGCAGTGCCATGTTGGCATTTTTTTCCATAACTTGAGCTGATTTATTTTGGAAAACCTTGTTACATTGTTTAATGCATCCAGCGGGGCATCACAACAAAATTAGGCATAATAATGTGTTAATTCCACGACTGTATATATCGGTATCGGTTGATATCGGAATCGGTAATTAAGAGTTGGACAATATCGGATATCGGCAAAGAAGCCATTATGGGACATCTCTATTCAACACATTTGAATTATTGTGTAGAGATATGAGGAAATTACTAAAAAAGTCACGGTAACTGCACAGCCAAAAAGAGCAGTCGGGATAATCATTATTGCTGGTTATGAAAACACACAAACCATCTGTTCATTAAATTACAAATATTTAAATGAGCTTGAATAATGCACAAGGCAAACAGCAACCTGCAACGCAATCATGAGAAAAGAGATATATCACCTAAATTACACTTATGTAAAAACCTTTGGCATATTACCGTATTTTTTGGACTATAAGGCACTTAAAATCCTTTAATTTCCTCAAAACTCGACAGTGCGCCTTATAACCCGGTGCGCCTAATGTATGGAATAATTGTGGCTGTGCTTACCGACCTCAAAGCTATCTTATTTGGTACATGGTGAAATGATAAGTATGACCAGTAGATGGCAGTCACACATAAGAGATAAGTGTAGACTGCAATATGATGGCAGTGACACACATGAGATGCGTGTAGACTGCAATATGACTCAAGTAAACAACACCAAAATGTTATATGTTCCATTGAAAATACAGAACATTACACACGGCGCTCCAAAATCTATCAAAATGTTTTAGTACGACTTTGGTAAACTATGAAGCTGCACCGCTTGACGAGTATTATTATGATGTGTGTATAAGGTAAGACATTATCCTGGCGTTTTGTTTCGCAATATTATGCAAAAGCAACTTTTCTTACCTTCTGGTACCTGCTGATCTGTATTTGGGATCTGCATGAGTCCTGAAAATTTGCGCGCGTCGGCCTTTGTAGTCCGTGCCGATTCTGTAGTCGATAAGCTTCTTCTTTTTCTCTATCTTCTTTTTATGGGACATTCATCCTCTGCTGTTGCCATTTCTAATATAAAGTAGTGTAAAGTTCTTACTTATATCTGTCAGTAAACTCACCATGAAAGCGCTAAAACATACCGGTGTAGTGAGTTTATATTATTCACCCAAGGAACTTTAGTTATTAGAGAGTTGGACGGTTTTTCACGGGACACATTTTCGGCCTTATCGTTATACTACTAAGCAACGGATGAGGAGATGCTGCTCCATTATTGATTTAAGTAAAGTCTTAATGTCATTGTGGGGGGGCGTGGCCTGCGGACCTGCATTCGAAGCGGGGTTTGCCAGGACCGGCTTCGAGATCAGCGACAGGTGCGTAGATGGCCCACCTGGGCGCGTTTATCTAATGTTGGGGAGAGTTGTTTGGATTGATGTCGAGCAAGAGCGAGACACGACACTGGAGAGAAACCATTCGTGTGCTCACTTGGTAGACAGACAACTGCTGAAAAGCACCCACAAGACTTTGCACGTTTTATTGTAAAATAAAACACTTTTGTAAACCTGGAAGAGCCCGGCATGTCGATGATTGGTGGTCCGAAGAACCCGGAGGAGCAAGACCTCCACAGTCAATAAAACAGTTAGCTCCATCTTTTTGACACTTCTTCCACCCCCGTCCTTGCACGCTACACCGCTACAACAAAGATGACGGGGGAGAAGACGTTGTCGAAGGTGAGACACTTAAATAAGACCGCCCACAAAACGACGCATCCTGAAGCGACTGTCAGAAAGCGGCTTAAAGATGATCTGTAAAACATAATCTATGCATAATTTTGACCGAAGAACCGCCATTACATGTTATGTAGACCACAAGGAAGTGTTTTACATTAAGAAAAAAAATAAAATAAAATGACCCCTTTAATGCGCCCTCTAATCCGGTGTGCCTTTTGTATGAAAACAAACCTGAATAGACCCGCTCATCAGCAGTGCGCCCTATGGTCTGGTGTGGAATTAGGTATAGACTTTAGGGTTATTGGGGTTTTGCCTCTAAAATTAATATTCAGACTTAGTCCAGAAAAATTACTAAAGATACAAATACAGAAATCTGAATAATCATTGAAATCACCACTTTGTATTCCATCTCACTTTTCAGCCTTCATCAAAATCCGTCCTGTCATTTCAAGTTGGAATTAGCGAAACAGACTTACTTTTTTTTTATAGTAGCAGCAAAATAATAATGGCTGTGACTTGAATCGAAAATCCGTTATTTGAGTTATGCTTGGGAAAAGGTTGCAATAAAACGTGGGTTGTCGGAGATGTAATTAAAGGAACAACTGGTGAGGTTTTTAAAAGGTCATATTAATTACAAGAACAACCTACGGGAAAACGATAAAGGGTCAGGCACACTCACAAATGAACGCATTTACAGACCATCAAAGCTGCCCAGTTGTGAACTATTTCTACATCATTAGACCAATTTTGCATTCTTTTTAGCTGTTTTTTTTTGAAGATGATCAATTGCTATAGTTGATAAATCATTTTATTTGTCTTTTTTGGCAATATATTGTTAACACAGATATTACAGTGCATGCTTGAACCCCATGTGGGTCCATGCAAATCTTCTGAAACTTTTGCTCACTGTAATATTTACAGATATGAAGCAGCGAGTCATCAATCAACGCATTTACTCGCCACAATGGACCACAATGGAAACAAGCCTTTTGGCTTTTTGTGCCATCCATTTGCCTTTTTAAAGCATTACATGGATTCAATTATTTAAAGGCCTACTGAAATGAAATGTTTTTATTTAAACGGGGATAGCAGATCCATTCTATGTGTCATACTTGATCATTTTGCGATATTGCCATATTTTTGCTGAAAGGATTTAGTAGAGAACATTGACGATAAAGTTCGCAACTTTTGGTCGCTGATAAAAAAAAGCCTTGCCTGTACCGGAAGTAGCGTGACGTCATAGGTTGAAAGGCTCCTCACATTTCCCCATTGTTTACAGCTAGAGCGATTCGGACCGAGAAAGCGACGATTACCCCATTAATTTAAACAAGGATGAAAGATTTGTGGATGAGGAACATGAGAGTGAAGGACTAGAGTGCAGTGCAGGATGCATCTTTTTTCGCTCTGACCGTAACTTAGGTACAAGCTGGCTCATTGGATTCCACACTCTCTCCTTTTTCTATTGTGGATCACGGATTTGTATTTTAAACCACCTCGGATACTATATCCTCTTGAAAATGAGAGTCGAGAACGCGAAATGGACATTCACAGTGATTTTTATCTCCACGACAATACATCAGCGAAGCACTTTAGCTACGGAGCTAACGTGATAGCATCGGGCTTAACTGCAGATAGAAACAAAAGAAATAAATCCCTGACTGGAAGGATGGACAAAAAATCAACAATACTATTAAACCATGGACCTGTAACTACACGGTTAATGCTTTCCAGCCTGGCGAAGCTAAACAATGCTGTTGCTAACGACCCCATTGAAGCTAACTTAGCAACGGGACCTCACAGAGCTATGCTAAAAACATTAGCTATCCACCTACGCCAGCGAGCCCTCATCTGCTCATCAACACCCGTGCTCACCTGCGTTCCAGCGATCGACGGAACGATGAAGGACTTCACCCGATCATAGATGCGGTCGGCGGCTAGCGTCGGATAACGCGTCTGCTATCCAAGTCAAAGTCCTCCTGGTTGTGTTGCTGCAGCCAGCCGCTAATACACCGATCCCACCTACAGCTTTCTTCTTTGCAGTCTTCATTGTTCATTAAACAAATTGCAAAAGATTCACCAACACAGATGTCCAGAATACTGTGGAATTTCGCGATGAAAACCGAGCTTTTTGTATTGGATACAATGGTGTCCGAATACTTCCATTTCAACGATTGACGTCACGGGCAAACGTCATCATACATAGACGCTTTCAACCGGAAGTTTTTCGGGAAATTTGAAATTGCACTTTATAAGTTAACCCGGCCGTATTGGCATGTGTTGCAATGTTAAGATTTCATCATTGATATATAAACTATCAGACTGCGTGGTTGGTAGTAGTGTCAGTAGGCCTTTAAGATGTCAATAAACTTCTCAATCAATCAATCAATGCCAAGCTGGTCATTATTATGTTTCCCCGCCCTTACCAGGGCGGTTCACCTTAACCTCAAACCTATAGGAACCCACATGAAGAATTAATTCACTTCCTCTAGGGAGCTACTAAACACCATGCAAATCAAATCAAACTGGCTTTTAAAGTTCTCGCTAATTAAAGGTCAATTCCTTACAAATGTGATTTTATTCACTTGTCCCGTGGGCTTTGTCACTGCCATGTTTAAGTCCACACTTTTAACGGCTATTCCAAATTACAACGCTCATTCTGATTTTACATTATGACAAGAATACAAATTACAGTAACTCAAAATGACTTCTTGTACCCACTTTCACACAATTTAGTTTTTGAATTTTTGTCTTTTTTTTTACTGTTAGTTGATTATTTCCATTGCTTGGTTTTAGTCAACTAAATTAACTTTGAAAACAATAATACTAACAACTTAATCCTAGATACAATAAGATATGTAGTTTTTCTATCCGTTATAGAGGGCCAAATGGGACAAAATAAAAAAAAAATATATATCATTAATTAGTTATCATTGGAATTAAATGAATACATTTTATTAAATGTGCCATTGTGTTTATTCAATCTAAAATTACGTTCAATTATTTAATAATTTAATGATTGATTCCATTATTTAATTAGATTTAGACTTACACAAACATTATTGATCCACAAGGGAAATTGTTCCACACAGTAGCTCAGTTACAGAGGATGGAAAGGGTAAGGATGGAAAGGATAATGAATGAATTAAGTTTTTTTCGGTCATATAATCAACCATCAACCATTAACCATTTTGTGTGACCAGTTTAAGAGTACAGACTATATATACACTACCATTCAAAAGTTTGGGGTCACCCAAACAATTTTGTGGAATAGCCTTCATTTCTAAGAACAAGAATAGACTGTCGAGTTTCAGATGAAAGTTCTCTTATTCTGGACATTTTGAGCGTTTAATTGACCCCACAAATGTGATGCTCCAGAAACTCAATCTGCTCAAAGGAAGGTCAGTTTTGTAGCTTCTGTAACGAGCTAATCTGTTTTCAGATGTGTGAACATGATTGCACAAGGGTTTTCTAATCATCAATTAGCCTTCTGAGCCAATGAGCAAACACATTGTACCATTAGAACACTGGAGTGATAGTTGCTGGAAATGGGCCTCTATATGCCTATGTAGATATTGCACCAAAAACCAGACATTTGCAGCTAGAATAGTCATTTACCACATTAGCAATGTATAGAGTGTATTTCTTTAAAGTTAAGACTAGTTTAAAGTTATCTTCATTGAAAATTGCAGTGCTTTTCCTTCAAAAATAAGGACATTTCAATGTGACCCCAAACTTTTGAACGGTAGTGTAAATAACAATCATACACATTTACACACAAAAGGAAAAGAAAAGAAAAGAAAAAGCATGACAGAAAAAGGAATAGGTCAAATTACAGCTCAAAGAGGCAAAAGTGACTGTTTTTAGTAAACTTTTGTCTTGAAGGGGGAATTACCAACTTCCTGTTGATTTTTGCCCAAGGATGTCAAATTAGGAAAGAGGTTTTTGTTTCATGTCTCTCCAGCCTTCCTAGTGGGAGTTACAGGCAGTTTTGTCTGTGTTCTTTCCTAGGGGGCGCTAGAGCGCAATTTTGAGTTTTGGGGCTAGGGTTTTTTTATCAGATAACAATTTTCACAGGTCCTGATGTGTGTGTCAAATATGGTGAGTTTTGAAGCATGTTAAATGGGTCAAATTACAGCTCAAAGAGGCGGCCGGTATAATAATAATAATAATAATAAAACCTTACAATAACAATAGGGTCCTTCTGTCCCATTGTCAAAGGACTCCCGTTGGGAGTCCTTTGACAATGGGCCGTGCGGGCCCTAATTACCATGTATAATATTACAGTATATGTAACAGCTGCAGCATAAAATAGAGAGTAGATCCAGCAGAAAATATACATTATAAACAAAGAGAGGTAGCTAACATAGAAGGTGTCAGGTAGTAGACAGATATAATCTATTGCTGCATGGCGAGTGATTATACAGCTGGCTGGAGTGCGGAATGAAGGTGTTCTTGAATCGAACACTGTGGGAACGAAGCTGAAGGAGCCTGTTGGAGTATGAACTCCGCTGTCCCTCAATTGTCTGTTGGAGTGGGTGGGCAGGATTGTCCATGATGCCAAGCAGTTTGTCCAGTGTCTTCCTGTCCCTCACTGACACAAACGCCTCCAACTGCGTGGCAATAGTTTCGCCGGCTTTCCAGATCAGTTTGTCAATCCGGTTTAAGTCCCTTTTGCTGGTGCTGCTCCCCCAACAAACCACTGCAAAGTACAGGGCACTGGCCACAACAAAACCAATCTGGGCATCACTCCATCTTATCCGTTTTTAACAAAGAAACAAGGAAGTCACAATCTTCGTTCAATGAGTGTTCCACAATTTGTCGTCCCCAAAGTAAGAACTGAACTGGGCAAGAAAGCATTTAGGTTTTCAGCACCGAATGCTTGGAATAACCTACAATTGAATCTTCAACCTCAAACCTGTGTTACATTAAATGAGTTTAAAGCTTCTGTGAAAGGATTGCAGTCTACCTTGTCTGTATGCACATGTGTCATATGAGCAAGTCTTAATGTGGTAAATTTGATTTTTTATGTGTTGTTTACTGTTTTTGATGTAACATAGCTGCTGCCCTCTTGGCCAGGTCGCCCTTGGAAAAGAGATCTTTGATCTCAATGGGATTTTACATGGTTAAATAAAGGCTAAATACAAAAATAAAAATAAATCCTAAAGGCTATTTAGTGCAAATAGAAATATACGGTAACACTTTAGTATGGGGAACACATATTCACCATTAGTTGCATATTAACATGCAAATTAGTAACATTGGCTCTTAATTAGTAATTATTAAGTAGTTTTGCATGGCCTTATTATACAACCAGTAAGCCACTAACTAAGAGTCTACCCTCAATAACCTCAGAATGATTGCCTATTAGTAACCCTAACCCTAACCCTAACCCTTATATGTTCCCCTAGTGTCCAAATAACTCTGAATTAAGTCGTTGTTACTTGAACAAGCAACTAATTAATGGTGAATGTGTTCCTCATACTAAAGTGTTACCAAATATACATTTAAATACAGTACAGTATTTTTACATTATACGCAAAGATATTTAAAGTTTGTGTATATTTATAAATCTGGAATAGTTTTAGGTTTCCAGGCAATTCCACTTAATTTAAGCTATTTGCTTGATGTAACGCTAAAAATAAATCTAAATTAATGTTGATTTTAAACTCTAAACATCATAATACATTTACTGAACTACTCTAATTACCGAGCAATGGAGCCGCACCCACCTAATTTTTGGACAAATGTTGTTTTGTACATATATTGTCCGCAAAAGTCTATAAGCCACAGGTGTACACATTGAAACATTAAATATTTACAATGGGCTTGTGTTCTTTCACATATTTAGCGCTAAAGTTGTCTTCTTTAGCATGTGGTGGTTTGGTCTTTTTATGGCCAGGTATTTGCGGTGGATTTCTGTACTGTGCTACAGGCTTTTCCTTTCAGGTCGATCGTCTTCGGCTACGGGGCTGCGTCATGTGCATTTAGTCGTGTCTTCTCCATAATGAGGGTGAGTCCATAATGCACCAAACGGCTGACTGAATGATTGTTTTAATTTGGCAATTTCATTGATCTGATGTGACGTGGCTACATTTGTCGGCGGCATGTAAAACTTGTGAAGTAGTGGCTTAGAGTCCAGAAATAACGGTACTTAAAAGGCCGCTTTTCATTTATTTTTTGTCTCATTTGAGTAACAGGACTGAAAATAATGGAAGTGAGTTTTTAGATCATACTTAAGAATGATATGAAATATAGCTGCATGACATTTATGCTAATACATGATGGCACGACCAAAAGCATAACAAATGCATTCTAAAAAAAATACAAAAATAACTCAAAACGTATTACAAAAACACTCAGAGAGATAGACCCGGTCTTCCAGCAGTAAATACAAAAAAACATAAATCAGAGACAATTTGTAATGAAATAAACTATGTGTGGGGGGGCGTGGCCTGCGGACCTGCAGCGATTAGCGACAGGTGCATAGATGGCACACCTGGGCCGGTTTATCTAATCACCGGTCGCTCTGTTAAAGAGCAGCAGCCGGGAAGGAGAGGGGTTGTTGACGATGGAGAACGAGTACGAGCACGAGCATGAGAGAGAGCGAGGACTGACACGTAACGCAATGACTGAAAAGGAACACAAAGAACATTTATTGAAAAATAAATCATTGTTCGGAACTATGAATGAAGCTGTCATGTCTGTGATTGGTGGTCTGAAGAACCCGGAAGAGCAAGTCTTCCACACTATGCAATCCATCTGTGACTAGGGATGTATAGCTTTAAGATTTTATCAATACGATACCTTTATCAAAATTCCTCAACAATGCCGGTATTTATAGACACTCGTATCGTACTATATGCAATTTGTGGGAATAAAGATGTAAAAAAAAGAGCATTTTAATTAGTATTTTAACTAGCATTTATATTAGCGCAAGATGTTGAACACCTCCAACATGATTAAGATTAAAGATTAAAGTACCAATGATTGTCACACACACACTAGATGTGGTGAAATTTGTCCTCTGGCAGTGGGCAGTTGTACTGTAACATCGCACAGCAGGGAAGTCTTTTATCAACACCTGCTTTTTTAAAGTGTTAAACAAGTCAACTCAGTGTGCAGTGCAAGGTAAAATGCAGTTATGGCATCTTCTTGTAAAGACTCATACCTTTTTACATGATATATCAAATATATCATATAAATCAATGCAATCAATTGGGTGTGCACAATAGGACTTTTTTGTGTTTAAGTTGCACACGGACGTAGTTGAGTGACAGATCAGAAGCCATATTGACTGTTAACAGCTACCAATGTATGTGTATTATAGAAATAAAAAGCCTCAGTGAGCAAATATAACACTCGATCGTTCAGTTTGTAGTCAAGAGACCGAAGGAACTGAAACGCATTTAAGCAAGATGTCTTTTAATGGTACGCAAACGCGGCGCAATGGATTGACGTCAGACGGCAACCAGAGACCTGTCAGTCACAGTGGATGCTATCGTGCTTCAAAGCAACTTTACGGATTATTATATTACCTCAATTGTTTACCTTTTTAAATGGGTTAATATTGGCATGTGGATTAATGGATTGCTAGGAGGACGGTTAATGAAACGTATAATTTTGAGGAACTTTTGATGAGGAAGTATTGTGTTACAAACTTTTGTGTGGTGTTGCTCCCTTATTTGTCATTATTCAAAGTTGATTTTAATGTGTACCAGCGGCAGCTGAACTGAATGTGACAACGTGTCATAATTACATCGGTCAGGTGGAACAAAACATACCGATAGCAGTATTGTTTGTACAGGTTCTACACCAGGGGTGTCCAAACTTTTTCCACTGAGGGCCGCACACTGAAAAATCAAAGCAAGCGGTGGCCATTTTGATATTTTTTATTTTAAAAACAAATACAATATATGCATAAAAAAGATACATTTAGGCCTCCACTCAGACTTGATCCCGGGGACCCCAAAAGGTTTTGGTCAAAAAAAATATTACAAATGTGTCATTATTTAGTATTATTATTATTATTATTATTCAAGGTTTAAATCTCTAGGTCAACATTAAGTCTATCTGTCAATATAACGCTTTTAAAGATTTAAGTTGTATGCAATTTTTGTCAAGGAAAACCATGTTTTTTTATGGAAAAAAACACAAAATGTGCAATATTTTCCCCCAATAAAATTTTAAAGTGGAATATTTGAGATTATATAATAATTGGAGTCTTAAAAAGGTCAATAACTCATAACAACATTGATTTTAATTCATTATTTTTTTGAGCAATGACACTTAAAAAAAAGAAAAGGCCCACTAAAATTATTGGGGATCCAAAAGGGTACTGCTCAGTAAAGTTTAAAAAAAGTAATCCATAAAATAATATATGGAATACATTTTTTTAAACTTTTACCACAATAGTCTCAAGATCAACTTCAGATCTATCCGTCAATTATAAGTTTTATTGCTGTTTGTATTTTTGTTTGTTCTTTTCAGGCCCTTCTTTAAAAAACTTAGTTTTTTAAATGGCAACCAAAAAACATGCAACATTTTCCCCCCAAAATATCTCAAAGTGGAATATTTAATGTGAAGTAAATGGAGCCTTGAATAGGTCAATAATTCATAATGACATTGATTTTGATTCATTATTATTTTTTAAAGAAAGAAACAGCCTGCATGGCAGCTTTGTGTTATTAGAGTAAATAATGCAACATTTTCTTGCTACATTTCACCTGTTTGCTCTTTTATACCACTTTTTATGTTTTTGTTTTTTTTTCATCATATTTTTAGAATGTGCCGTGGGGCCGTTAAAAATTTACCTGCGGGCCGCAATTGGCCCCCGGGCCGCACTTTGGACACCCCTGTTCTACACGGTCCTCATGGACCGACCTAATCAGAAACCGGTACCAAAAAATACCGGTACTCTGTATACATCCCTATATGTGACACTGATAAATGTTTTCTTCTTTGAAGATGACCTAAAGATAGCGGAAATAATTATTTTAAAATGATCAATCTATCAACTTAAAAGGCAATATTGTAATAGAAATACTGTTGTTTGTGGCAAAATACTGAAAATTCCTATACTCCATGAACACACCATTCGCTGTCAATAAGCCAGTGCTTCTCAAATATTTTCTGTTATGCCCCCCTCCAGGAAGAAGAAAATATCCCCCCCCCCCCCCCACACACACACACACACACACTCTCCACCGTGACTATAAATAGTACATTTTGTCTATAAAATTGTTATAAGTACACCTCAGCATAACATTGTAAGCTTATTAAGATTAAAGTCGCCCCTGACATCGCACCGTGCCCCCACCGCAGGGGAGCCAGCCCCACTATTTGAAAAGGACTGTGGATGGATGGATGGATGCAGTAAGTTAAGTGGAACTGCAGGCTACGGACAGTCAGTGAATGCATCGCCAGTGTGGTTTGCAATGACAAACAGGCCACATTAGAAGCAGTTAATTACAAAAGTATAAATACAACCTGGTAGTTATGGTGATACTAATATAACATGTATGTCAAAAGACACACAAACAGTTTAACCGCCTATTAAAACAAATTAATTTGAACAAGTATCAAAACGGATTAATTTGAACAGAGTGTTTAGCAGGGCACTTAATATTAGCAATTAACTTGGCACTAAAAGAGAGAAATTCGCATAATTAAAGTTTTTTAATTGAAAACAGCGTAAACAAAATTTAAGTAAAGAACTGTACCGGTAATTAAGAAATAGGGACTCTTCTCTGATGACTCTTCAAGACAGCCACACTCCATAAAGGAAGTGATAACTATTATTGGATGCAGATTTGTTCCAATTGTCCAGAAAGAAATAGGACTGAAACCTTTTGAACAATCTTGTATCCAAACATTGATCCGGAACGGCCCCAAAATCAAAAAAACTTAGGGCCCCATTCGCCAATATGAGTAAGTAAAAGATGCTGCGCAACTACGCGCCTTCATCCAAGATGCACATTTTGGGTGCAGCAACCCTTAAATGTGGGTGGTCCATGTCAAATCTATACTTTCGTCAATTTAGTCACTTTTGATCTTAAGGCGCCTCTGATGCTGCAATAAGTCGTGCGCCCCAAGAAGTTCAAACATTATATTGTAATTAAAGTTTGAATGCAGTCTACGCCACACATAATGCAATATATATTCAAAACAATTCTTGAAAACGTGTTTCACAACAGATTAGATCAGGGGTCAGCAACCCAAAATGTTGGACCAAAAATACAAAAAAAAAAAATCTGTCTGGAGCCGCAAAAAATTAAAAGGCTTATATAAGTTTTATAATGAAGGCAACACATGAAGTAAGTAAGTGTCTATATTAGCTATATTAGCCTACTATCAAAGGCTGACGCAAACCTTCGTTGACAGAAATGTTGTATTTTAATTTTTATTCCGCACATTTTTGCAAAATTGGAAATCATTAGTAAAATGGAGGCTTCGGGGTGAGATAACTTCTGGAAATTACTGGCTCAGAATGGCCAAATTTATAGATGTGTGTGTCCAAGTTTAAGGATACACCAGTCTGTCTTCTTCTAATGGATTTATTACAATCTTTGCAAGCTTGGTAACGTTTGCTGTGGTCTGGAACAACATGGCACAGAAACAACTATGAGAAAGGCAGCCAATATTACATACAAATAATGTGTCATGACTGCGATGAGGTGGCGACTTGTCCAGGGTGTACCCCGCCTTCCGCCCGATTGTAGCTGAGATAGGCTCCAGCGCCCCCCGCGACCCCGAAGGGAATAAGCGGTAGAAAATGGATGGATGGATGGATGGATAATGTGTCATGAGACATGCAAATATACAGTTTAATACACAGAGGACATACAAATGAGGCATACAGATGCAATATGTACATACAGCTAGCCTAAATAGCATGTTAGCATCAATTAGCTTGCAGTCATGCACTGACTAAATATGCTTGATTAGCACTCTAGCAAATCAATAAAATCAACAAAGCTCACCTTTGTGCATTCACGCACAGCATAAAACGTTTGGTGGACAAAATGAGACAAAGAAAGCATAAAACACGTCTTTCTGTGGCAGCATCGGAGAAAGTTGTACATGTAAACAAACTACAATGATTTCAAGGATCGCTGAAATTAGTAGGACAAAGCGGTGCTTGCCAAATACTCTCATCAGTGAAGTATGTTTAATACAAACAGTGGGATTTCTAACAATTAAGAAGGTTTGTGTCATGTTTGTCCTCCGAAAGAAACCATAGTAAAACAAAAAAATTGAAATGTTTTCATCGTTTTTCATTTTCACACATCTTTGAAAAAGCTCCAGGGAGCCACTAGGGCGGCGATAAAGAGCCCAATTCATGAATAAAAGTGGAACACTCTCAGACAACCGATATGGATACAGACCTAACATCTCAACATCAATGGCATTAATCGAAATAACAGAACGGATTACCAATGCAACAGATGGTTAAAAGTGTTTAGCTGCACCTAACAAAAGCATTTGACACAATCAATCATATCTTAATCAACGAATTACAACGGTATGGCGTCAAAGGGCTAGAAAGCTACTTAAACAGGCAGCAATACGTGAAGCAAGGCGACCACGCGATTACAACTCTAGATATATCTTGCGGTGTACCCCAGAGATCAATACTGGGACCACAATTGGTCGATCTCTCTATAAATGACATTAGTAAAGTTATGTAAAGTTACAAAGGACTTTAAGTTTGGGCTGTTTGCAAACGACACAACTGTGTTTTGTTCAGGCTGGCAAAAAGCCAATCGTGTCTTTCCAAAGTGGGCTTGACTTAAGGTTATTGAGCCCCAAGCCAGCATAATTCGAGCCAGTGAAAACATCAAAGCTCCAACAATGGTATACGAACTCAGGAGCTTTTTATGCGATTTCCATTATTCATTGAAGATTATGTCAAAGTCACTAGACCACGCACACAGCTACTTTACAAGGATTTTTAAATGGAAAGAACCAGAATGATGGTGTTTTCCCAATGATGGAACGAAATCTCCCTTCCCCATGCCTAGCCTTTCAAGATAAATACAAGGAATTCTACCTTCAGGCTGGTTTATCCCCCACTGCTTCAATGCCGCCCTGGGTCAAAAATGTGACACAATGAGACACCAGTAGACCTCCTAGCAGTGATGTGGTGAAATTCTCAGACTGTGGTATTCTCAGAATGTTGGTGGCCGGAATGTCATTCAACGTATTACCTTCAGTAACAGCCAATGTCTGAGGTTACGGCATGTGTCAAACAGCTGTGTCCTTTACTAGATAGTGGCCTAATAAGGCTATGGCATTGAAGTTAGATATGCCAAGAACCGTTGGATAGGCCTTGGCAGAGGGTTAGTGAACGGTCGATATTGTAATTCCGAAAAGCAACTGCAGTTAAAGTTACTAACGGCCACTAGGGGCTCTTCTCCCTGTTAGTATCACGATGAGAATGCATGTTTCGTATGTCTTCGCTTAGTCTATTACCAGAGTCCATAGTGCTCTGTTCAGACTAAAACTATGCTTGCCATAACCGCTTGTAAAATGTCCAGAACAAAGGAGTAAATATGCAGAACCGTTCCTGGCTTGTGAGTGGATAAAGGGATAGGCCTGTAGTGGAAAAAAGTCAACAGCCACTCACAAATATCTAGTCTAAAGCCAAAGCCTAGTGGCAAAACTAGGCGCAGGAATATGAGGATTCTTGGGAGTTTTGCTCCTAACCGTTCAAAACTGTGTGGCAAATGTCATCACCCACTGAAAACCAAAAGAGAGAGACGAAAACAAGGAAATTAGAGAGTAAACACGAGTCCTAGTTTATAAACCAAACAACATTGACTTAATCAGCAAGCAGGAAGATTCCCCAGAATATTCAGTCAGGCATCCATCATCAAACAACTAACTGCTGTACCCTGGAATGTCCAAACTCTACCATGACTATGGTGTTAATTTTATCTGAGACGAGAATTT
This sequence comes from Entelurus aequoreus, assembly GCF_033978785.1. Classification (NCBI taxonomy): domain Eukaryota; kingdom Metazoa; phylum Chordata; class Actinopteri; order Syngnathiformes; family Syngnathidae; genus Entelurus; species Entelurus aequoreus. The sequence goes on along the minus strand of NC_084743.1, from coordinate 23,509,964 downwards.
GCTAGTGGAGAGCTAAACAGTTACAGACTCAAAGCCTTATGTCCAGCGATGTTTAGTCACTCCGAAGTAGGGCAGGCCTGTGCTCCCACTTTCAAGTGGACGAGAGCTGAACTGTTATTGTTACAAGTGGGTATAAACAAACCAAGATGAGGCTTTCAAAGTGGGAGGAGTATATCAATCAATCAAACTTTACTTATAAAGCGCTTTTCATACATGAAAGAAATGCAACGCAAAGTGCTTTACAAAGTTAAAAACAATACCCCAATGACCCAGATCCCCCATCATCACATACACACGCACGGACACACATACCAAACAATCAATCAATCAATCAATGTTTACTTATATAGCCCTAAATCACGAGGGTCTCACAATTCAAAAAGGTGGGTCTTAGGCCTGCTCTTAAAAACATGAACGCTCTCTGCAGCCCTGAGGTCCACCGGCAAGCTGTTCCATAGAGGGGTGCCATAATGGTAGAAAGATGCCATCCCGTGACGTTGTGTCCTGACTTTTGAAATAATTAGGAGATGAGTGCCACAGAATCCCAGGGCCCGGGAATGTTCGTAGGGTAAAAGCAAATCTGAAATATAGGCCCAATACCATAAACAAAAAAAACATTTAGAAACTATAAGAAAAAACTTAAAATCGATTCTGAAACACACGGGGAGCCAATGCAGATATTTTAAAACTGGTGTAATGTGAGCCCACCTTCTGGTCTTTGTCAGGATTTTGGAGTAATTACAAAGGTGTAACAACCTTTTTAGGGAGACCAGAAGGCAGGGCGTTACAATAATCTATACGACTTGTAATAAAAGCATGCATTAGCGTCTCAATGTTGCCCTGAGAGAGAATTGGGCAAACTCTGGCTATATTCTTAAGATGACAAAAACCTATGTGGTATAAATCTAAGGTCGGAGTCGAAAACAACACCCATATTTTTCACTTGTAGTGATGGAGTTAAAGACAATGATTGTAGTTTTGATATGTGTTTCTCTCTCAGGGCCTCAGGGCCAATGACTAAAACCTCAGTGGTATACTGGTTAAGCTGTAAAAAGTTATCTGCCATCCAGGACTTAATATCTGAAATGCAATTAAAAAGAGTATCAATCGGTCTTGTCTCATCAGGAGGCATGGACATATGTGTCGTCAGCATTACTGGGGAAATTAATTGCATGTCTTCTGATGACACTGCCAAGTGGAATCATGTAAATATTGAAAAGAATAGGACCTACAATTGATCCTTGAGGCACACCACATGCAATTTCAGAGTATACCAACTCTTGGGAAACAGACATGTTCCATTAAAATCTTCAACAATAGTTACATGCCTTGAACACTTCTTTTGGCATGCACCAACCACCAAAAACCAAAGCCAACACTGTTTTAAATTTTGGTCTGTTCCAGGACGGGTCTCCGTTGGATCATCATCACTTTACACAGCCTCCAAGTCGTCCTATCCCAGTGCTTCTCATATATTTCTGTTACGCCCTGCTCACGCTGCCTCAACAAGACCCGTGATAATTGCGACGAGCCGCAGTCAGGGAAATTCATAGGTAGCGTTCTCAAACTGAAACTACCGTCACTACTTTTCACTCTTTGAAATTAAAGGCGAGAATGTTTATGTAACATGCTGGCTAAGTCCAAGAAAACAAGTATCACACCTCACATTAAGAGATGCCAACAGGACACTTGTTGCTGTTGCTAACCCAACCCCGAGCCCATACACTGCCAATTTTTTAAACATGATTCGTTACATTTTGGAATTTGGATTTATTATGATTAGTCACAGATGATTACTCGCTTGCATTATTCAAATCATTTTAAGAAAAAACCCTGATATTTGTACACAAATGCAATGTTATTGTCAGAATGTCATTCATTTTAAAATAGTTTACTTGAATGCATGTCATTTGTTTGCCCAAAACTTTGGAACAGTTTTGATCTAAAGTTATTTCAGGATGTATCTTGGTATACAGGTGCAGAAGTTCCCCAATTAAAAGCCAAATATTCCTTTGTGTCTTATTACCTAAATTGACATTTTTGGTATTGTATTAGGTTTTGTACTTTCAATATTTAATTTTGTTACTTTACGGAATATTTATTTTTTCATATGGTACACTGCAATCTATTGAGTCCAGATAAATGCCAAATATTCCAAAATACTGTCTATAGTGTTTTTATTCTTGAATCAATTAAATTAACATCTTTAACGTTGAAGACGTTATCGAACGTAATCCATCCATCCATCCGTTCATCTTCTTCCGCTTATTTGAGGTTGGGTCGCAGCGGCAGCAGCCGAAGCAGAGATCCCCAGACTTTAATATGTTTGTGTGTATGCTTCACTGATGAGAGTATTTGGTGAACATCGTTTTGTCCTACTAATTTCGGTGGTTCTTGAACTCACCATAGTGTGGACTGTGACGCAACAGTTTGTTTACATGTACAATCTTCCACCCCTTCTTTGTCTCATTTTGTCCACCAAACATTTTATACTGTGCGTGAATGCACAAAGGTGAGTTGTGTTGATGTTATTGACTTGTTGGAGTGCTAATCAGGCATATTTGGTCACTGCATGACTGCAAGCTAATCAATGCTAACATGCTATTTAGGCTAGCTGTATGTACATATTGCATCATTATGCCTCGTTTGTTGGTATATTTGAGATCATTTAATATCCTTTACTTCTATCCTCTTTGTATATTATTTAGTTTTGCATGTCTCATGACACATTATCTGTATGTAATATTGGCTGCATTTTTGATAGTTGTTTGTGGGCCATGTTGTTCCAGACCACAGCAAACATTACCTAGCTTGCCAAAGATTGTAATAAATCTATTAAAAGAAGACAGCCTGCCATTTCTTTTAACTTGGACACGCACATCTATACTTTTGGCCATCTAAGACAGTTACTTCCAGGAGTTATCTCACCCTGTGAGAAGTTTTACTAATGTTTTCCAATGTTGTAAAAATGTGTAAAATAAATAATACATTTCAACATTTCTGTCAACGAAGATTTGCTTCAGCCTGTGACACATAGTCATTTTGATAGTAGGCTATTATAGCTAATGTAGACACTTACGTCATGTGTTTTCGTCATTATAAGACGTACTGTATATAAGACTTTTAAAGTCATTTTAATAGTAGGCTATTATAGCTAAAATAGACACGTCATGTTTTGTCTTCATTATAAGACTTGATTTCATAGTTTAGCACCTCTCTGTGTGCAATTTGTACTTTCCACCCAGAGTCTGAATGCTTCTGTATATATTTATATAGTATACTATTTAATATTTAAACAACGCATTCAGAACATTCGTTCTCAGGACTTGACTGTGCACCTTACTCCTTACCTCCTTTTGCATTATTTATTTTATTTCCTTTCTGTGTTTTGCATATTTATAGACTGTCGTACTGATACTGGAGTTGATTTTAATCTCATTGTAGTGACAATAAAAGGCATTATATTCTATTATATTCTATTATATACAGCTTTTCATTTTTTGCGGCTCCAGACAGATTTGTTTTTGGTATTTTTGGTCCAATATGGCTCTTTCAACATTTTTGGTTGCCGACCCCTGACCTAAATAAAAAGCTAAACCACAGTTTGTGAGGTTTTTGGCTCTGGCGCAGCACCAAGAGGACATTCAACTTGACTAAATAGACAAAATAAAAGTGGTAACAAAGTTTCCGTGCAGTATGCAAACCAGTGGATATTTCATTACTTTTTTTAAGCGGAGAGCTACACATTGCGGGTGAGGCGCTACGTCCCGACACGCGCAATATCCATATTCCAGCAGGTTGAGACGCGCGATGGCATAGTGAGTTGACAGCAACATCCTCCCAACACTATTGGTGAAATATTCTTGTTTGCAGATAAATATATATTTCTATAATAGGAGATGCGGGAGATTAAACACACATCGCATCAGGAAGCAGAGATTGATATCTTGTGACAGCCGAAATTGAAAGCAGATAAGATTTATATCTCACTCCCTAAAAAACTATTTGTCTGCACACAAGAGTCTTTTACTAATATTTAAAGATGATATGATGAACGTAATCAATTTATTCTCAACACACCTTCTGCACGCTGGTACTTAAAGGGGAACTGCACTTATTTTGGAATTTTGCCTATCGTTCACAATCATTATGGAAGATGGATGGATTTTTTTTTTTTTAATGCATTCTAAATATTAAATACATGCTATCAAAAGTATGCTTACAAAGGAGCCTAAAAGAGATGTTCAATTCTGCCTAAAGAGGCGCTAAAAAAACCATCCAAACACCTCCATTTATAATAACATTAAATATTTACCGTATTTTTCGGAGTATAAGTCGCACCGGAGTATAAGTTGCACCTGCCGAAAATGCATAATAAAGAAGCAAAAAAAACCATATAAGTCGCACTGGAGTATAAGTCGCATTTTTGGGGGAAATTTATTTGATAAAACCCAACACCAAGAATAGACATTTGAAAGGCAATTTAAGATAAATAAAGAACAGTGAACAACAGGCTGAATAAGTGTACGTTATATGACGCATAAATAACCAACTGAGAACGTGCCTGGTATGTTAACGTAACATATTATGGTAAGAGTCATTCAAATAACTATAACATATAGAACATGCTATACGTTTACCAAACAATCTGTCACTCCTAATCACTAAATCCCATGAAATCTTATACGTCTAGTCTCTTACGTGAATGAGCAAAATAATATTATTTGATATTTTACGGTAATGTGTTAATAATTTCACACATAAGTCGCTCCTGAGTATAAGTCGCACCCCCGGGGCCAAACTATGAAAAAAACTGCGACTTATAGTCCGAAAAATACGATACATACTTTGATCATTTCAAAAACGCTTCACAACGTTCGCTTTCTTTCTTTTTCTTCATCACTGGTTATTCCTCACTGCAGACTGCATGGGAGAAAACAAACATCCTAAAACATCACTTACTGTGCAAGGTCTGCTGTCATAAGGATGCCGACTGCTGGGATGTTCATATATTCCCATTTAGATGAAAAATGTCTCATAATCCTTGCGGCGAAAACTAGGGAGGCAAGCACTTTTTGTACCGTTCTCGCCAGTTCCAGTTCTTAAATTTTCTGTCAAAGTGTACCAACTTGTCAGAATACTTACTAAGACAGGTTATGTGCAGGTGAAAGGCATGATTTGTGATCTGGAATAAACTTAGAGGGAGCGAGGAAGCAGCAGACCACTCGATTATGTAAACATCGAGACACACAGGAATTGATCACGCACCGCTATAAATTGTTTGTCTGCGTTAGCGCTTATAATAACAATATCACTAATACTTGGTTAATATTCAAGTCACAAAATGTAAACGGAGTATTGTTGGCGCTTTTTGGATGTTAATTGTTGCGTCCGACCAGTATTCCCTCTCAGGGAATTAAAGTCACTGGTCAATCCCAAGTTCTTTCAGATGACATATATACAGAGTAAGAAGGACCATCAGGACAGAATAGGAATATTATCATGTTTTACTGAAGATTCAGGAGACCAGCCCATATCAATACAGTCATACCGTCATCTCGGGATAGTCTAACATTCAAACGGAAGAGACAACTTCTTGCATACTAAGAAAGCCCCCACCCTCTCCAGAAAGGAATACAGGCTCATTGTTCTACTACAGATAAGATATAAGGGAGTACTCCATCTCCTACATTGCAAGCCTTCAAGGTAACACACACAGTTTACTTGCGGACATAAAATGCAAAAATAGAAACAGTACAAATGGAAAAACACTAGCTGCTTTAAACATGACTATGAATAAAGAAATAACTCTTAAACATATATGCATTCTCCACATTATTTATCATATTTTATGGGCGGAATGGTGAAGCTCCCATTGGTTCTGCTAGAAGTGGACTATTATTTAAGTTTGTTTTAATATTTAGGATGCATTAAAAATAATCCATCCATCGTCATGTCTCTCATAATTGTGAACGTTATGCAAGATTCCAGAAAAAGTGCAGTTCCCCTTCTTCCCATGGAGGGGCCTGGGGGTTTAATATCAGACTATTTTTGACTCCAAGTTTGATAGTCGAATCAGACTCCTATGAATTGAATCGACAAATCATCGACTATTTGAAGACAGCCCTATTTATTTCCATTTGTTCAGAGGAAAATTAAGGTCTTTAATGTAAACCGAAATTGTCTTATTTCTATAGTTCATGTCTATATTATATCTATTATAAACCATGTACATTATAGATAATACATACATTTTCACCTCACCTTACATCCCTGCAGGACGAGGAATAGCTAAACATGCTTCACTACACACCGTAGGATACAATAGCTAACCGCTAACAGAAAACTTGCGCCCCTGAATGTAAACAAAGGGGTGGATCTCCACAAACTGTAACGATACCAAGTAAAAGAGCCGTATATAGTCGATATTATGATTATATAGATTTTTTTAGTAGCTCAAAATCTTTTGTCATTGTTTATGTTTACAAACCCATGAAATATGTCTCTGGACACAGGACTTTAATTATGACCAATATATGATCCTCTAACTACTTGATTTTGGATTAATACCCAAATTTGTAGTATCACCCATATAATGTAAAGTATCCAAACAACAGAAGATTTAGTGTTTATTACATTTTAAAAGAAGTGTAGACAGAACATGTTAAAAAAGAAAGTAAGCAAATATTAACAGTAAATGAACAAGTAGATTAATAATATTTTTTTTACCGCTTGTCACTCATAATTTTGACAAAATAACAGAATGGGAAATGACACAATATGTTACTGCATATGTCAGCAGCCAATTAGGAGCCATTGTTGGCTTACTTACTACTAAAATATAAGTTGTCTATTATCTTAACTATCTTATTTATTGACAACACTGTTCTTTTGTTTGCAATAAAAAAGACATATGTTTAATGTATGACAAGATTTACTGTTAAAATAAAGCCAAAAACGACATTTTTTTGTGGTCCCCTTTATTATAAAAAGGATCAAAATACATACTGGTATCGATAACAGTACCAAAATATTGGTATCGGGACCACCCTAGCACCAACCTGTGTTTTCCGGGATCCCAGTGAAAGCAGAGACTGTACAGTAAGAGATTGTTTTATTATGTTCTTAGTTTGTATATCTTGGTTAGCACTTAGAAATACTGCTACTTGCTGTATCGGTTTATCACACAGCTTGTAAAACTTGTAACTCATCCTCTGTATATTCAAGCTCACAAATACAAAACCCAAAACCAGTGAAGTTGGCACATTGTGTTATTCGTAAATAAAAACAGAATACAATGATTTGCATATCCTTTTCAACTTATATTCATTGAATAGACTGCAAAGACAAGATACTTAATGTTCGAACTAAGAAACTATTTTTTTTTGCAAACAATCATTAACTTAGAATTTAATGGCAGCAACAGATGTTATGGATGGTGAAATCCCTAAATTCCTTGCAATAGCTCGTTGAGAAATGTTGTTCTTAAACTGTTCGACAATTTGCTCACGCATTTGTTCACAAAGTTGTTCACCAATACACCCCCATACAATCACAGATGTTAGCTTTTGGACTTTGCGCCTATAACAATCCGGATGGTTCTTTTCCTCTTTGGTCCAGAGGACACGACGTCCACAATTTTTAAAAACAATTTGAAATGTGGACTCGTCAGACCACAGAACACTTTTACACTTTGCATCATTCCATCTTAGATGAGCTCGGGCCCAGCGTAGCTGGTGGCGTTTTTGGGTGTTGTTGATAAAAGACTTGTGCTTTGCATAGTAGAATTTTAACTTGCACTTACAGGTGTAGCGACCAACTGTAATTAGTGACAGTGGTTTTCTGAAGTGTTCCTGAGCCCATGTGGTGATATCCTTTAGACACTGATGTCGTTTTTTGATGCAGTACCGCCTAAGGGATCGAAGGTCACAGGCATTCAATGTTGGTTTTCAGCCTTGCTGCTTATGTGCAGTGATTTCTCCAGATTCTCTCTGAACCTTTTGATGATATTCCAGTCCGTAGATGGTGAAATTCCTAAATTCCTTGCAATAGCTCGTTGAGAAATGTTGTTCTTAAACTGTTGGACAATTTGCTCACACATTTGTTCACAAAGTGGTGACCCTCGCCCCATCCTTGTTTGGGAATGACTGAGCATTTCATGGAAGCTGCTTTTATTCCCAATCATGGCACCCACCTGTTCCCAATTAGCCTGTTCACCTGTGGGATGTTCCAAACAAGTGTTTGATGAGCATTCCTCAACTTTCTCAGTCTTTTTTGTCACTTGTGCAGGCATCAAATTCTAAATGAGCTATTATTTGCCAAAAATAACAAAGTTTTCCGGGTCGAACGTTAAGTATCTTGTCTTTGCAGTCTATTCAATTGAATATAGGTTGAAAATGATTTGCAAATCATTGTATTCTGTTTTTATTTACGATTTCACTTGTTGTGGGGTTTATATAAGGTTCTGAATCAACATGTGCCCAAAGTAGTAGTTGTCATCTCTCATGAAATGCATACCAAAGCCCTTCACGTATTGATATCATTACAGTGTTTGAATACGGCAAGTGTGGCAGGATTATTTGATAAACAAATCAATCGGACTTTAAGTCTGATGTCAAGTACTTCAGATTTCTTTGGTCTTAAGTGTTGGTTGCAACGAGATTTGCATCACAATAGCCTCCCTCATGAGGCTCAAACAAATAGACTCATTAGAATTCCAGTTGTAAGAGCCAATTTAGGGGGTGATGATGTGGGGAGACGGCATTTAAAATCAACACTTCATGCAGAATTCATTTGGCATTGTAGACCAGTTGGTTGAGTGTGGTGGAATTTGATATAATCCATAAGGGTATTATAATGTATGACACTGTGGAAGGAGTTTTGATGGTTCATTTGCGAGGCAGGCATAAAGACTTATTGACAATATTTCACATAGAGTATGAAGATAGGGAATATACCGTATGTATATGATTGTTTCACATTAGTCCTAACTCTAGGTAACATAAGATGAATTAAAAAGGTCAATCACATGTTTTGTGACAAAATAAAATGCAGAAAATGTGTACACCGCACAGCGAGAAAAAGTAACCACGTGTCATTCCAAAAGAGAGGAGAACATTAGACATAGCAATGTTTTACAGTGCCGCATGTTGGCTGATGATGTGACCCCAGGGTGCAGAGACGGACGGCGACATGCAGGTAAATGTTTTTAATAGGCCTGACAAAGAACTAAAAAGGTAGCGACAGCAGAGTCGCACATGCACGCCGGAAAAGCAATAATCCAGGACTGGCAAGGAGCAACAAGTGTTATGGTTTGCAGAGGGAGATGACGGCAACAGACACCAGGGGCTGGTATAGCTCTAAGATTATTTATTATATATATAGCTAATATATATAATAATAATAATACAAAACAATACACACTAAACTAAGGAAATGGAGTGTGTGACAAAACCCAAGAGTGAGTGGTGTTAGACTATGTGTTTAGTTAGCTGTTGTGTATTACCGTGATGTTGGATGAGGAAGCAGACAAATCCAAAGAGGGCAAGGCAAAAGGGATCCGAGATCCGCGACAGGTCCGTGGGGCAAAGAGAGGCGTCAGAGTCCGGGGGCGAGAGAGGGGTCGAGGAACGAGGGAGGCAGTCAGAGTCCAGAGGGAGAGCCATGGAAAAGTGAGACGCACAGCTCACTTTCAAGCCGACGGAGGGTATGTACGCCAACAGAAGATTATATTCCGGCACAGGATGGCAGGTTGAGCAGGCTTAAGAAGGCAGCTCGCTCATCACAGGCAGGTGTGCTGATTGCCGGTGAATGATTGCAGATGGCGGCTGCTGCAGGGCGGAGACGCGCCCGGCGCATCCCTGGATGTGCGCGACCGTGGGCGTGTCCGGAGGTGCGACAAGCAGAGCGCAAGGATGAGGGCGCATTGGCCCTGGCCGGGACAACAAGTGACTCTAAATAGACTTAATTAACCATTAGAAAACTTAACAGGAAAGTAAAGATAACAGGAAGGAGAACGAAAATAAGAGCACCAGGACAGGAAGTGATGCAAAATCCCAAAACTGTCACAAGCACTGTTTCCATTACCCCTAGAAATGCGCAAAACCGAAATATCGCAATAAGAAACTGGTAATGGCCAATATTGAAAAAAAACCTCTCAAATTGTTACGGCTCAAGCACCTGCCGCCTCTCATTCTTCTGTGCGCTCCTCTGAGCGCTCCTCCGGACACGCCCACGGGCGTTCCTCTCCTGCTGCGGAGGCGCGGCTGCACTCTATCTGCAATCCACACACCTGCCGCTGATGAGAGCTCGACGCCTTTCTTAAACCATCATGTCCTGCGTTCCAGTGCCAGAACGTAGCCACGTGTATAGTTCAGTAAGCCCACACGTCTCTAGCTCCTTTTCATCCTGCAGCTCCTCTTCGTTCCCTGGATTTGAGCTGTGTGTCTCGTCTCCCCGGATTCCCTCTGGTCTTCTTGCTGCCTTCCCAGATCTCGACCTCTCGCCTGCCCACGGACCTCCGAGCATGCCTTGCTCCTTCTGGACTGCCGTATATCTCACAACACGCACCTTCAACATTGTACGGTAATACTCACCAGTTAAATGCATCACATAGTCAAACACCACGTATTTTGGTTTACTTACACACGTTACTCACTTGTGCTAATAAACACGCCTAAGGCTAAAAGACGTCCCTGCCTCAGTGTCGTCTCCTTCTCCACTGAACCTTTACACAAATATCGCAAAAATATTTTTTCGCTCTCATGAAGTGGTTTTTGAGACGTTTTCATATTGAAGTTTTTCGCAAAAGCATGATGGAAACCCTTTTTTCACATTTAGAGATCACCTAAACACCAAACCAATGCAGGATAACCACGGCAGACGGGTCATCTTGGTCGCTGCACAGGACCGTCTCGCAGGTCTCTTCCCCGCAATAAAGGCCGACCCGCAGGCTCAGAGAGATCCACATGTGTCAAGGGGGCCATAAAGAAGTTGCCTTTGAGCGACCACCCGCTGACTTCGTCTTCTATCGACATTACGACAACAGCAATATCTTTCTCAAAGTGGAATCTCGCAGGATGAAATTTTACGAGAATTACAGCTCACGGCGCAAAACACCGTTTAATGGAAACACCTACAAGGCGCTAATGTACTTTGTCGAAATTTTGGAAATATCAATTTTTTTTTGCAAAAAACTGCAATGGAAACGCAGCTACACAGACCGTGACAGTACCCTTCCCCCTAACTCCGGATTTCCACTGAATGTGAAACAGCATTCAGGGTAAGGAATGGATCCCTGAAGTAGTTCCAAAAGTTCAAAAGTAAAGAGAGGGTGGCCATAAAGGGCGGAAAAGATGGCCACCAATCCGGGCCGTTAGTCAGGTGGTTGGCGGTGAGTGACGTACTGCTGTAGCAGGCCAGGAGGAAGCAAACGAGCGCAGGATGGATGCTCCGGCAAAGGAGGAAGACCATGTCCAGGTTCCGGGCTTTGCTGCTGTTTGGCATCGATGGCTGACGTTCTGAATACTGTGCCGAATTTGACGACCCGAGCATTCACATCGCTTACTTTCTCTGCATCCTGGGATCACGTCAACAGCCAAATTGTGACACCAATTAGAATTTTGAGAGCAATATACTGTTTTTATTTTTTTTAATATATTTTACCAATCAATTAAAAATGACAGAACCAGCTTTACAAAATCTATATGCTGTACATTTGTAACGGCCCGGGCGCATGCCAATGCGCACTCATCTATGCGCTCTGCTGATTGCGCCTCCAAGAGCGCACCTGCGCTCGCCACTCCGGCTGCAGCAGGCAGCTGCAATCAATCTGCAATCTGCACACCTGTCGCTGATGAGCTCTCTGGGCTTCTTAAGCCAGTTCCTGGCCAGAACATAGCTACCTGTTCCGTACATGTTTTCTTCCATTGCCTTGGATTTGACCTGTGTCTCGCTTCCCTGGACTCTCCCTGGATCTCGACCCCCTTGCATGGACACAAACTTTGGCGCCTTGCTATCGCCCCGGCTACCTGCTTATCTCACGGACCCTCTTGCCTGCCCTTCCCCTTTTGGACTTGCCTCTCGCTCAACACTACGGTAACACATAGTCACACACCACACTCTTGGATTTTGTCACACTCCATTCTCTAGTTCCATCCATCCATCCAACTTCAACCGCTTATCCGGAATCGGGTCGCGGGGACAACAGCTGTATCAGAGACCCCCAGACTTCCCTCTCCAGAGCAACATTAGAAACTTCCTCCTGGGGAATCCCGAAGCATTCCCAGGCCAGAGAGGAGATGTAATCCCCCCCATCTGGTCATTGGCCTGCCGCGGGGTCTCCTCCCAGTAGGACGTGCAACGAGGACCTCCCTAGGGAGAAGCTCGTGAGGCATCCGCACGAGATGCCCGAACCACCTAAGCTGTCTCTTTTCCAAGTGAAGGAGCAGCGGCCCTACTCCGAGTCTCTCTCGGGTGACTGAACTTCTCACCCTATCTCTAAGGGAGATGCCTGCCACCCTTCTGAGGAAACTCATTGTGGCCTCTTGAATCCGCAATGTTATTCTTTCGGTCATTCTCTAGTTGATTTATATTATTATTGTTTGTTATTATATATATAGTGCATATATATAATAAATCATTGAGTTAAATATCACGCCCCTTATGTGTCTGTGCCGTCTACTCCCCCCTGTACATAACAACATTCACCACAAGCCATGAGTGTGAGGTCCCTTTAATGCAGGGGTGTTCAAACTTTTTCCACTGAGGGCCACACACTGAAAAATCAAAGCAAGCGGGGGCCATTTTGATATATTTAATTTTAAAAACCAATAAAATATATGTTTAAAAAAATATACATTGATGCCTCCATTTAGGCTTGATCAAAGGATTTTGGTCAAAAAAATATAATTATTCAGTATTATTATTTGTATTATTATTCAAGGTTCAAATCTCTAGATCAACATTAGGTCTATCTGTCAATATAAAGTAGTTTAAGATTTAAGTTATATGCCCTTTTTGTCAAAGAATATCCTGTTTTCTTATGGAAAAAAACACAAAATATGCAATATTTTCACCCAATAAAAAATTTAAGTGGAATATTTTGGATTATATAATAATTGGAGCCTTAAAAAGGTCAATAACTCATAACAACATTGATTTAAATTAATTATTATTTTTTGAGCAATGACACTCAAAAAAAAGTCCTACTAAAATGATTGGGGAGCCAAAAAGGTCCTGCTCAGTTAAGTTTAAAAAAAATAAATCATACATTTTTTTTAAACTTTTAACACAATTGTCTCAAGATCAAGTTCAGATCTATCCGTCGATTATAATTTGTATTGTTGTTTATGTTTTTTGTTTGTTTGTTTTAGGCCCCTCAAAAAAAATAAAAAAATAACTGTTTTTAAATGGCAAACACAAAATATGCAACATTTTCCCAAAAAACTATCTCAAAGTGGAACATTCAATGTGATGTAAATGGAGCCTTGAATAAGTCAATAATTCATAATAACATTGATTTTGATTCTTTTTTTTTTTTTTTTAAGAAAGAATGGCAGCTTTGTGTTATTAGAGTAAACATTGTAACATTTTCTTGTTACATTTCACCTGTTAGCTCTTTTATACCACTTTTTATGTTTTGATTTTTTTTAATCGTATTTTTAGAATTTGCCGTGGGGCCATTAAAAAATGACCTGCGGGCCGCAAATGGCCCCCGGGCCGCACTTTGGACACCTTTGCTTTAATGCATGAACCACAGAGTTTATCATTTTTCTCCACTTTGGCTGCTATGAAGAGTATGCCAAGGGAGCAGGAGTTATCCAAAAGCAGAAATAGAGAGCATGATCTGCAGAGGTGGGACCAAGTCATTGCTTTGCAAGTCACAAGTAAGTCTCAAGTCTTTGCCCTCAAGTCTCGAGTCAAGTCCCGAGTCAAGACAGGCAAGTCCCGAGTCAAGTCCAAAGTCAAGACTAGAAAGTCTCAAGTCAAGTCCCAAGTCCTGCATTTTGAGTTTCGAGTCCTTTCAAGTCCTTTTAACCACAGACTAATATTTTTACACATATTGTGTATGCTTTTAAAACGCTGTATGTATTTATTAAAACAAGTGCATTTGAAATTGCAGGAAAAAAAATAGTGCTGACATTGCAATTCATAATAGCACTATTAACCAGTCATTTTAATAGTTTAAACAATTTTAAACATTTAACTCATTCCTTTACAGAATAAACACATTTGCAAAAACAAACATTAACATACTATTGGTTGTATTTTATGAAAATAACATTACCACAAAGTTGAGAAGGAGCAAAGATCTTCAATATTTGTATGTGAGAATCACAAAGAAATCTTCTGGGGGAGGATGACACCCCTACAGGGGTTTGGTTTACAAACTTTCAGCCCCACCTAAAACAAAATTCACCAGCCGCCACTGATTATGATGCATTCTCATTTTAGGCAATACTTTCTTAACAGTATAATTGTAACCAGGAATAAGTCTTCAAGTAACAATATTCAAATACTAACATTGTTGGGTAAGACAGCATTTGGTTTTATTCTGAATCCAGTGAAACAGATTGGTGGTTTTAGCTGATATAAAGACTTTCAGGTGTTTATATATGTTTAAGTATTTGGCAGACGCTTTTATCCAAAGCGACATACATAAAAAATAGATATAAAACAATCACTGTAAACATTATCATTTAAGGGAAGAATGTAATACAAAATATCAATACAAAGTGTCAAGACAGAATAAACTCTCTGCTGCTGCAGCAACAGAGTTACAGTCTATAGGTCCCTAAAATATATAGATATCTAATGTATTCATACATTGTTTATGTAGGATATACGCATGTATATATAATCTAATCATATTGTTCCTTCAACTTAAAAATAGCTGACCGTTTTTTTCCCCCTTCTCTGGGCTTATATTCCCAGTTTTGATCTCGGACGTCTGGTCACTTATAGCGTATAAGAATATTATATTACTGTTAAGCAAACTATTAATAATAAAAACGCCAAAACATGTGTCCGTTATCATAGCTACACGTATGACAAAAAAACGCGTGAAAATCAGTGGTATTCAGTGAGGTAAGATGAATTAAATTTGCTGACAGTTCATTGCTCCTGCCAAATGAATTGCACTGAGTGGAGCGGATCACCACTCCAAGATGGCGGCTCCGCGTCTCGTCTGCGCCAGTAGGCAGTAGCGCTCGATGCTGCGTACCCTTATAAGATGTCTAAGGTTATAACGTTAGCAGTGAGTTTACAGCCTCACTGATTTAACTACACAGCAAATAAAAGTCATGTTACTTAGCCAATAAACGTTATCTTACATTCAAAACTTACCCTTCTTTGTGCAACTTTAAATGTCGAACGAAGTTGGAAGTTGTTGCGTCTCCGTCTGTAATATTCGAACTGCGTGATTTGCATACGGCAATTCGTTTTTTGTTGACCGAGTCGTAGTTTTTATACCCGAAAGAAACCAACTTCGGTATAATTGTTTCTCACTGCCGCATTGTTTGACAACTCTTGTTCGGTGGTTGTCCTGCAATTGGATTGGATGAGAGCTGTGTGATGAAAACAACGTAGATTTAATTTGATTGGCTGTTGTACTGACAGCACACACGCTGACACGCAGCACACACGCTTATAGACACAGACGTATAAAATGAAAGATACGGAGCGCTCCCAAATAACTTTTTAAGCTTTGGGTTTTGGGGAAAGTAGCAAGTCATGTCAAGTCAAAAGGCTCAAGTCCAAGTGAAGTCACAAGTCATTGATGTTAAAGTCTAAGTCGAGTTGCAAGTCTCTTTACATTTTGTCAAGTCGAGTCTAAAGTCATCAAATTCATGACTCGAGTCTGACTCGAGTCCAAGTCATGTGACTCGAGTCCACACCTCTGATGATCTGTCTTGGCAACAAAAAGTGTTTAATTGAAGAACTCTTCCAGTCATTGAAAAAATACCAAAAAAAGTTAAAATTAAACTCGAAGAAAGAAAAAGGGCCTGGCTTACGCTGCTCCGTAGAATACCAGTAGAATATGAATTATTTCAGAAAATTAAATGCAAAGCATGTAATCTATATGTATACCCAGAAGGACACCTGGGGATTTTTTTAGCTGCGGTTAAGCAGGCGGAGGATGTGGATTGGCGGCAAGGTTGTAATTTACGGCGTGCAGTTAGGGGCTGAAAGATGCAGCAAGATTCATGACAGAATAAAAGTACATAACTTATCCTCAAACAGAGGCTAGTCTTTGTCTGTTATCCATGAATCCAAAAAATACAAACACCGTGCCGTAAGAGACAGACTCGCCCTCGTTATAGCTTCTGACATAAAATACTCCCACACACGTTTCTCCTCGCTAGAGACAACACAACACTTTCTCGTTGTCTGCTTCACACACACGGCGAGCTACGATCAGGAACACCCAAATGTTGACCAATAATATACTGCAGCACAGGGGTTCTTAGCGCTTTTGACCTCGGGGCCTAATTTTTTCCACATCAGATGGGCCGGGGACCCACTCAACTATTAACACTGAATTAGTAATCTTACTGTGGATTCGAGTCGTATTCAATAATTCCAGTTTACAACCTCGACAAATGATATGAAATCATGTGGTATTCATAAAGATCATTATCAAGGCTCATGTCTGGCCTCGTACAAAAATAAATACTAGTCAAATATACTCCAAATGAAGGGACTCATAAAAACTGATGAAAAATACATTTAGATACAGTGCTAAAATAAATTATAACTACAAAAACCAAAACCAGTAAAGTTGGCACGTTGTGTAAATCTAAAATAAAAACAGAAAACAAAGATTTTCAAATCCTTTTCAACGTGTATTCAATTGAATAGACTGCAAAGACAAGATACTTAACATTCGAACTGAAAAACATGTTTTTTTTTGCTAATAATCCTTAACTTAGAATTTAATGGCAGCAACTCATTGCAAAAAAGTTGGCACAGGGGCATTTTTACCACTGTGTTACATGGCCTTTCCTTTTAACAACACTCAGTAAACGTTTGGGAACTGAGGAGACCAATTTTTGAAGCTTTTCAGGTGGAATTCTGTCCCATTCTTGCTTGATGTACAGCTTAAGTTGTTCAACAGTCCGGGATTTTGTGGTATTTTAGGCGTCATATTGCGCCACACATTTTCAATGGGAGACAGGTCTGGACTAAAGGTACGCCAGTCTAGTACCCGCACTCTTTTAATATGAAGCCACGCTGTTGTAATACATGGCTTGACATTGTCTTGCTGAAATAAGCAGGGGCGTCCATGATAACGTTGCTTGGATGGCAACATATGTTACTCCAGCATTAATGCTGCCTTCACAGATGTGTAAGTTACCCATGCCTTGGGCACTAATACACTCCCATACCATCACAGGCTGGCTTTTAAATTTTGCGCCTATAACAATCCGGATGGTTAAGTTAAAAGTTAAGTTAACTTAATGGTTCTTTTCCTCTTTGTTCCGGAGGACACAACGTCCACAGTTTCCAAAAACAATTTGAAATGTGGACTCGTCAGACCACAGAACACTTTTACACTTTGCATCAGTCCATCTTAGATGAGTTCGGTCCCAGCGAAGCCAGCAGTGTTTCTGGGTGTTGTTGATAAATGGCTTTCACTTTGCATAGCAGAGTTTTAACTTGCACTTAAAGATGTAGCGACGGACTGTAGTTACTGACAGTGGTTTTCTGAAGTTTTCCTGTGCCCGTGTGGTGATATCCTTTACACACTGTTGACACTTTTTGATGCAGTACCACCTGAGGGATCAAAGGTCCATAATATCATCGCTTACGTGCAGTGATTTCTCCAGATTCTCAGAACCGTACAAACTGTAGATGGTGAAATCCCTATATTCCTTGCAATAGCTCCTTGAGAAATGTTGTTCTTAAACTGTTCGACAATTTGCTCACGCATTTGTTGACCCTCGCCCCATCCTTGTTTGTGAATGACTGAGCATTTCATAGAAGCTGCTTTTATACCCATTCATGGCACCCACCTGTTCCCAATTAGCCTGTTCACCTGTGGGATGTTCCAAATACGTGTTTGATGAGCATTCTTCAACTTTGTCAGTCTTTTTTGCCACTTGTGCCAGCTTTTTTGAAACATGTTGCAGGCATCGAATTCCAAATGAGCTAATATTTGCAAAAAATAACAAAGTTTACCGGTCTGAACGTTAAGTATCTTGTCTTTGCAGTCTATTCAATTGAATATAGATTGAAAAGGATTTGTATTTTTTATTTTATTTTTTTCTTACGATTTACACAACGTGACAACTTCACTGGTTTTGAGGTTTGTAAATCAATAATAAACAATGTTTCTTAAAGGGGAACTGCACTGTTTATGTTTTAGTTTGCCTATCGTTCACAATCCTAATGAGAGACAAGAAGACCAAATTTTTTTGCATTCTAATTTGTAAAAATCGGCTCGTTCTTGGTGGCTATCAATGCAGCTAATGAGACAAATCCATTTTACCTTTAAATCCTTTTAAAAATGCATCCAAAAACTGCCATCAATACTTCATTTTGTTTTGCTTAACCTGTATGATAAACAAGCTGTAGAGACATTGTTATTGTAAGAGCGAACACTGAGGAACTATGTATCTAGCGTATTAACGTGTATAACGATCAATGTTATAGTGACTCACTCGATGGACATTTGTCTGTTTGCTCCAGCTGGCCGGGGAAGTTTTTTTCCTGTTGATTTTGGGTAAGCATTCTATTTTTGTCGGCATAGCTTGGCTCATAATTACACGTTTACATCAGCATGTCAGGTCGACCTCACTACTTCGGCTTCGGTCTGCTCCAACATTTCACCGTCTCTTTGTGATCGTTTCTATACGCAGTAGTTCATCCTCTGTATATTCAGCTTCAAAAAGATGTCCATCTTTGTTGTCTGTTACCAAATCTGTCAGGATTACAACACACACACGCGCGTTTGTTTCCGGAAGTAGGAACACACATTTGTTGCCGAAAGTCAGAAGTGCGCTGCCATGAAAACGGAAATAAATGTGCTGGAAAAATAAAGTTCCGGTAATGCATAAAATGACCAAAATACAGTAAATATTGTACACATTACATGTTGTTATGAACGTGTCTGTTGCCACATTATATATAGATTTGCACTGTGTATATAAAATATTGAAGTAGGGTTGAAGTTGTTTTAGAGGGCTTTGATGAATATGTAAGTATACTGTATATGTAATGTAGTAATGGACACATTTATAATAACATTTAATATTTACGTATTTTGCTAATTTTAGGCATGTATTTAAAAAACACATCACAGCGTTTGCTTTTCTTTTCAACATCTTCACTGCAGACTTCATGAGAGCCAGCAAACATAATAAAACATCACTTACTGTACAAGGCCTGCTGTCATTAGGATGCCGACTGCTAGAATGTTCATATATTCCCTCGCAAAGAAAAGGGAGGTGGAACCAAGCGTCTTTTCGTGTTGTTCTCGCCATCCTGGCTCTAAATTGGCTGTCAAAGTGTAACGACTTGTCTGAATACGTCCTCATCCTTCTACTATCCAGGTGAGAGGCATCATTTATGATACAGAATAAAGTTTGACGAGCAAGGACACAAGGAAGCAGCTGACCAGTCGATTATGTCAACATTAGCACACAAGCTTGTGATCACGGCACCGCTATAAATAGTGTGTCTGTGTTAGCACTTATAATAACAATATCACTAATACTTGGAAAATGTTTTAAGTCACGAAATGTAAATGGAGTATTTTTGGCGGTTTTTGGATGGTTTTTATGGACAAAAATAAGGATCTCCCATTGGCTCCACTGTAAGCAGACTTTTATTTTATCGGGGCAGACTCCGAGATGGTGGCGAGGAGGCGTGGCCGGCGGACCGGCAGCGAGATGGACGTCAGGTGCGTGGATTGCCCACCTGGGCGTAATTCTATAATCACCTGGCAGTGTGTAAAAGGGCAGCAGCCGAGAACGACGGGGCAGAAGGAGTTCGAGAGCCAGTGGATGCAGAGCGAAAGCGACCGAGAGCGAGACAGAGAAGACAACGTGGGCGGCTGAAAAGCAACCGGCAGAGCGAGCAGTGGGAGGAGGAGCTGAAAAGCAACCCGACGAAACTGCTCACCGTCATGTCTGTCCCTGGTGGTCCACGCAACCCAGAGGGAGGAAGACCTCCACACATACTTGCCAACCCTCCCGTTTTTAGCGGGAGAATCCCGTTATTCAGCGCCTCTCCCGACAACCTCCCGGCAGAGATTTTCTCCCGACAAACTCCCGGTATTCAGCCGGAGCTGGAGGCCACGCCCCCTCCAGCTCAATGCGGACCTGAGTGGGGACAGCCGTTCTCACGTCCGCTTTCCCAGCAGCTTGCCTGCCCAATGACGTCATAACATCTACGGCTTTTAGAGAGTAGAGTGCACAACAAGGGGAGAGAGTTCTTGGTTTCTTATGTGGGTTTATTGTTAGGCAGTTTCATTAACGTCCTCCCAGCCCGGTAACAACACACAACAACAGCAGTCACGTTTAGTCTACCGTAAAGCAGTTTGTCTGCCGTAAAAAGCAATGTTGTGACACTCTTAAACAGGACAATACTGCCACCTACTGGATAGCCTGCAGAACACTGAAATTCAAGTATGTCTTTTATTTATATGTATAATAAAATAAAAAAATATATATATAGCTAGAATTCACTGAAAGTCAAGTATTTCATACATATATATATATATATGAAATACTTGATTTGGTGAATTCTAGCTGTAAATATACTCTCCTCTTAACCACGCCCTTAGCCACAAAATTCGGGGGAATGGTTGCCCCGGGAGATTTTCGGGAGGGGCACTGAAATTCGGGAGTCTCCCGGGAAAATCAGGAGGGTTGGCAAGTATGGTTTTATGAGTGGAATAGTGTACTCCAAAAAAGCTGCATTGTTTGCCGCCTCGTACTTCCCGAATATTTTAAATGACCGTGCATCAAAAATGAAAAACATATGTGTGCTTGTCTTATATAGGCATGGTGAATGATAGGCTAAATAAAAAATAAAAAAGTGTAGTTCCGCTTTGATAGAGACCTTAACGCTGTGTAGTTAAATCTGTGGGGAGGACAGGCAAACTGCACACAGAGAAGTCTGAGCCATAATTAGAACTCGCTAGCTGAGGCTCCTATGGTTAAATAAATGTTGACATGCCGAATTACATTATAAGGAACTCATCTTTTTCTTTGTTTTCCTTTTTTGCGTAATCTTACTTGAGTCCTTCATTTTCGTTCCTTTCAAACTGTTCAGCGCGTCTCAAGAACGCAGTCTGATACACTTATTCCGAGCTAATTGACACTTCAATCTCTTACTCTTGTGCGACAGCAAACACGAGCACTTTTTTTTTTTTTTATCGAGCTGAAACCCGCACTTCTGCATCAGATGACTTTTTCCAGCACACATAAAGGCTCTCTCACGTCAAGTGATATTTGACATTTTCCACAGTCGTGAGGAAAGGAATGCCATCGTGACCTTCCTCTTCTACTTTCTGAATGAGGTAAATTAACTTCAACATACACTATATTGCCAAAAGTATTTGGCCACCCATCCAAGTAATCAGAATCAGGTGTCCTAATCACTTGGCCCGCCCACAGGTGTATAAAATCAAGCACTTAGGCATGGAGACTGTTTCTACAAACATTTGTGAAAGAATGGGCCGCTCTCAGTGATTTCCAGCGTGGAACTGTCATAGGATGCCACCTGTGCAACAAATCCAGTCGTGAAATTTCCTCGCTCCTAAATATTCCAAAGTCAACTGTCGGCTTTATTATAAGAAGATGGAAGAGTTTGGGAACAACAGCAACTCAGCCACCAAGTGGTAGGCCACGTAAACTGACAGGGAAGGGTCAGCGGATGCTGAAGCGCATAATGCAAAGAGGTCACCGACTTTCTGCACAGTCAGTTGCTACAGAGTTCCAAGCTTCATGTGACCTTCCAATTAGCCCACGTACAGTACGCAGAGAGCTTCGTGGAATGGGTTTCTACGGCCGATCAGCTGCATCTAAGCCATACATCACCAAGTGCAATGAAAAGGGTGGCATGTCGCCTTTGGACTCTAGAGCAGTGGAGACGCGTTCTCTGAAGTGATGAATCACGCTTTTCCATCTGGTAATCTGATGGACGAGTCTGGGTTTGGCGGTTGCCAGGAGATCAGTACATTTCGGACTGTATTGTGCCGAGTGTGAAATTTGGTGGAGGAGTATTTATGGTGTAGGGTTGTTTTTCAGGAGTTGGGCTTGTCCCCTTAGTTCCAGTGAAAGGAACTTTGAATGCTCCAGGATATCAAAACATGTTGGACAATTCCATGCTCCCAACCTTGTGAGAACAGTTTGGAGCGTGCCCCTTCCTCTTCCAACATGATTGAGCACCAGTGCACAAAGCAAAGTCCATAAAGAAATGGATGACAGAGTCTGGTGTGGATGAACTTGACTGGCCTGCACAGAGTCCTGACCTGAACCCGATAGAACACTTTTGGGATGAATTAGAACGGAGACTGAGAGCCAGGCCTTCTCCACCAACATCAGTGTGTGTCCTCACCAATGTGCTCGAACATTTCTATAAAGTCCGCAAACTAGTGGACAGCCTTCCCCAGAAGATTTAAAGCTGTAATAGCTACAAAAGGTGGACCGACATCATATTGAACTATTCCCATCCCATTCTTAACCTATGGGTTAAGAATGGGATGGCACTTCAAGGCAGGCCTGGCCCTAACCAATCTGGCGCCCTAGGCAAGATTTTAGGTGGCGCCCCCCCCCCCACATCGGCAGTGAAGTGTATATACTCACAAGAAACCGAATAGCTTTGTCTTTGACCTTTTTTTTACTTAAAGAAAGCAAATTAACATATAATATGATAATGTTATGTTATGATTATCTTTAACCAAATCACAGCAGTGCTCAAATTAAAAAACAGCATTCCCTCTCATGTGATATTGCTTAATTAACATTAATGATGTGCACTTTAACAACTATAGGCTTACAACTATACCTAATATATAAAGGGGTGGAAAAGTGACTATTACCTGCAGGGCAAACATTAGCTAACCAGAAGGCAATAACAATGTAAACAAAAAACACCTGCTTAAAAGATGTAATACAAATGTCCCTGAGGAATGTAAGGTGGGAGTACTGTAATTACCTAACGTTACATTATTATTTTCCATAACAATCTAGCCCCCTCCACAATATTAACCCGACGTTAAAACAGAACTAGCTATTTATTGATTAGCAATTGCCGAATCATGTAACATTAGCTTAATGCTAAAAAGCCAGGTTACTATCACATTCTGTAACAGACAAATAATTTCATGTAGGCTAACGTTACCTACCTGCTACCTCTGTCTTTTTCTCGTTTCTCCTCTTCTTCTTTTCTATTTTTTTTCCGTGGGCACCTGACAGTTTTGGCCGTTTTGACATCTTGTGTTGATTTTTTGATGTGGTGATGTCCAAAAAGAGTCATGATACGGGAAGGGAGGGGGCGCATTGTGCGGGGGGAGGGGGAGGGGGCGTAATGTTGTAACAAATAATATTTCTATTAAATAGGCTTTACTTTGCATTTTAATTAACGTGGGATTATTTTTTTGTATTTAGAAATAATAGCACCAACTTTTTTTTTTTTTTTTTCTCCAACATTTGTGGCACTGGCGTGGCGCCCCCTGATGGACGGCGCCCTTAGCATTTGCCTATACGGCCTATGCCACGGGCCGGCCCTGCTTCAAGGTCATATGTGAGTCAAGGCAGGTGGCCAAATACTTTTGGCAATATGGTGTATGTTTAGCCAAAAATCCAGAAATGCAGCACTGACATTATGGAGTGGTAAATGCTAACTGCTGTAGTCATCTATATCGAATCTAAATTATTCAAATAATTCATGCATACTTGCACGACAACATTTACCAATTAAGAAGAACACCGGATGATGCTTAAATTACTCAATATGCAAATCAAACAACACGGGGCGAGAAAGCAAACTGCGAGGCAGGCAGTGAGTAGTGTAGATATTAGATGAATGGGACAAGCTGGATCGCAGCCACGGTGGGCCCCATAGGTGAGGGAGCTGCAAGACAAGTACGGGAGGAGGGCCTCAACTAATTGACTAATGTAGAACACATTTTTACACAAAGCTGCAGAGACAACGACAAGCAGCAACATTATTATTCATTAAAGACTGTTATTTTGGCGGGCTAACTGGAGCACACTCATGGAACACACTACCCTATGCAAAGACATACCGTATTTTTCGGACTATAAGGCGCACTTAAAATCAGTACATATTTTGATTCCGAAGAAATACCGATTGTTGACGAACCGGAATTGATGCTGCGGTGTATTTGCTTACATGTTTGTTGAAAAATGAAGCTAACGTTGATGTCCGTGCCTCTTCTACTTATCAGCCATAACAATTGTAGAAGTTGCTTCCTAGCAGTTCCACTGTAGACACGGCACAGGAGCCAAGCGTGCAGTTTTAACAAAGTTTTATTGTGCATAGATTGTTTGTCAAAGTCTTTCTCCAGTAGAACGTGACTTTTCAGTCACGTCCATATCCTCTCTCCTCCCCTGCTCTTGGCCGCTTACTGTTAAAGGCAACAGATGATTAGATTAACACGTACCCCCTATGAAATCTAATCACCTGTAAGCTGTGTCTCGCCGTCAGCACATGCCCCGCCCCCATCAGATGGTGCTCGTCCTCAGCACCATAGACAGAGGCGGTGACCTTTTCTCCTGCAGGCGAGCTGGCCACACCTCCCCCCACAACAATATTACCGTATTTTTCAGACTATAAAGCGCATTTAAAATCCTTTCATTTTCTCAACAATCGACAGTGCGCCTTATAACCCGGTGCGCCTAATGTACGGGATAATTCTGGTTGTGCTTACCGACCTCGAAGCAATTTTATTTGGTACATGGTGTAATGATAAGTGTGGCCAGTAGATGGCAGTCACACATAAGAGATACGTGTAGACCGCAATATGACGCCAGTAAACGACACCAAAACTTTTAATGTTCCATTGAAAATAAAGAACATTACACACGGCGCTCAAAAATCTGTCGAAATGTTTTAGTATGACTTTGAAGCCGCACCGTTTGATGGATTGTCGGCCCATTACCGCTACCGTAGTCAGAGATGCAAGTATTACAAATGAAACTCTCAAAAGTCATCCCCATCTTCAAATCTGGAGACAAACACCACTTCACAAATTACCGGCCCGTCTCCCTTCTGCCACAGTTGTCAAAAATATTGGAAAAATTATTTGATAATAGAATTCGTGGCTTCATTGAAAAGCACAAAATATTATCTGATGGTCAATATGGGTTCCGACAAAATAGGTCAACTTCATTAGCTTTAAGTGATCTAATAGAGAACATTACTAATGGTATCGAGAAAAACAAATTTGTTATAGGAATCTTTATTGACTTGCAAAAGGCTTTCGATACCATTGACCACCAGATTTTGGTAAATAAACTGGAAAACTATGGCATAAGGGGAGTGGCAGGGAAATGGCTGAAGAGCTACTTGAATGAGAGACAGCAGATTGTTCAGATCGATCAACATCAATCTACACTCATGAACATAACCTGTGGAGTCCCCCAGGGTTCGATACTAGGACCCACACTATTTATAATGTATATCAAAGAAATATGTAAAGTATCAACACTGCTGAAGTTCATCCTCTTTGCTGACGATACAACCATTACATGTGCAGGTGACGACATGAAGCAACTTCTGGCCTCTGTAACTGAGGAGATGATCAAGTTAAAAACTTGGTTTAATACCAACAAATTGTCTCTGAATTTAAAGAAGACCAAAATCATGCTCTTTAGCAATCGCAAAAGTAATATACCCATCAGTATGTTCAACAAAATTCCTTTTTAGGAGTGGTAATAGATGAAAATATATCATGGAAGCCTCAAATAAGTTACCTGAGGAAAAAAGTTGCTAAATGTGTTGGAATGATGAGGAGATCATGTCATTTATTGAATAACAATGCTCTACTTTTATTGTATCATTCATTTATTATGTCATATTTGAACTATTGTGTTGAAGTCTGGGGAAATTGTTATAAATCTCATCTACAGCCTTTAGTCACTCTGCAGAAAAAGGCCATTAGGATTGTGTCCAATGTTCACTACAGACATCATACAAATTCACTATTCATGGAGTTAAAGCAACTTAAACTGCACGATGTAATCAACTTTAAAACTGCTCAAATTATGTTTAGGGCATCCCAAAACTCTCTACCATCCAATATACAGAACCTATTCCAGGATAGAGGTGCTCACCATAGTTACAGTCTGAGAGGAAACAAATGATATTTTCCTAAATTTAGAACAACTTTAAAATCGATGTGCATTTCAGTGCGTGGAGTCAGTCTGTGGAACAACTTAGGGGACGAGTTAAAAACCTGTTCTAACATGATTCAATTTAAAAGACTGTCTAAAAAAGAAGTAATGAAGAGGTACGAGGATGAAAGAGAGTGATGCCCTTAGCACAGAGCGATGAGAGAGAGGTGTATGGCCAGAGAGTGTTTGGGCCTATGTGTGTGTGTGTGTGTGTGTGTGTGTGTGTGTGTGTGTGTGTGTGTGTGTGTGTGTGTGTGTGTGTGTGTGTGTGTGTGTGTGTGTGTGTGTGTGTGTGTGTGTTTTGTCTCGCCTTGTCTTGT
This sequence comes from Entelurus aequoreus, assembly GCF_033978785.1. Taxonomy (NCBI): domain Eukaryota; kingdom Metazoa; phylum Chordata; class Actinopteri; order Syngnathiformes; family Syngnathidae; genus Entelurus; species Entelurus aequoreus. The sequence goes on along the minus strand of NC_084743.1, from coordinate 23,483,275 downwards.
CTCATAGTAACAATGGTACTATTGTATTGTTAGTGTACAGGAGCTTTTCTTGTTTTTGTTTGTAAAGCATTGTTCTTCTATTATATTGTTTATGTTAAATGTGGAATGAGTGAAGCCTTGCATAAATGTCTCTGCCAAAATGTAAAAAAAAAAAAAAAAAAAAAAAAAGTGTGTTGTTGTACAGTGCAGGTTTGAAATAAATGATTCAATTCAATTCAAATGACTATGGTGCAGTGGTTCTTAACCTGGGTTCGATCGAACCCTAGGGGTTCGGTGAGTCGGGCTCAGGGGTTCGGCGGAGGTCAAGACACACCCGACTCATCGTGTAAATAAAAACTTTTCCCCATCGGCGTATTACGGATACGGCAACAGCAGAAGTCACACTGATTTGCAGGTGTGTAATTTGTTGTGAGTTCATGCACTGTGTTGGTTTTGTTCTTTGAACAAGGTGATGTTCATGCACGGTTCATTTTGTGCACCAGTAAAAAAACATGGTAACACTTTAGTATGGGGAACATATTCACCATTAATTAGTTGCTTATTAACATGCAAATTAGTAACATATTGTCTCTTAACTAGTCATTATTAAGTACTTATTAATGCCTTATTCTGCAGGGCCTTATTATAACCCTAAACCTCTAACCATGGCCCTAACCCTCTAACCCTAACCCTAACCAAATAACTCTAAATGAAGTCTTTGTTACTTAGAATATGTTCCCCATACTAAAGTGTTACCAAAAACATATAACTATGTCTTGAATTTGAAAAAAAAACAAAACATTTTATTTTTCACTAAAGAAGGGTTCGGTGAATGCGCATATGAAACTGGTGGGGTTCGGTACCTCCAACAAGGTTAAGAACCACTGCTATGGTGTGTGTGTATAAGGAGCGCAAAATGGCACCCCTTAGCAGACATATTATCTGGCGTTTTGTTTCACAATACTATGCAAAACCAACATTTCTTACCTTCTGGTACCTGCTGATGTGTATTTGGAATCTGCATAAGGCTTGAAAATATGCGCACGTCCGCCACTGTAGTCCGTGCCGATACTGTAGTCGATACACTTCTTCTTTTTCTCTATCTTCTTGTTATGGGACTGTGGAGGGAGATTTTGCCAGCGCTGCCTGCAGGAGCAAAGGTCACCGCCTCTGTCCATGGTGCTGAGGACAGGGCACTATCAGACGGGTGCGTGGCAGTGCTGACGGCAAGACACAGCTGGCAGGTGATTAGATTTCACAGGTGGTACGTGGTAATCTAATCATCTGTTGTCTTTAACAGTAAGCGGCCGGGAGCAGGGGGGGAGAGAGGATACGGACGTGGCTGAAAAGTCGCGTCCTGCTGGAGAGAGAACTTTGTTAAAGCAATTGATTATTAAAACCTTGTTAAAACCTGCACACTTGGCTCCGGTGCTGTGTCTAACAGTGGGACCGCGGCTTGAAGATGATCTGTAAAACATGTAGACCACAAGGAAGTGTTTTAAATGTAGAAAAAAAAAAAAATAATATGACCCCTTTAATGCGCCCTATAATCCGGTGCGCCTTTTGTATGCAAACAAAAACCTGACTAGACCCGCTCATCGGCAGTCCGCCTTATAATCCAATGAGCCCGATGGTCCGGAAAATACGGTACGACCTGGCTAAGATAATCAAAAAGCTGTCCAAAATCTAGTCCGCAGACCGTATTTATTCTTTCTTCCATTGTGGATCCGTGCCTTTTGCCATGTTAATTTGTGTCATCACACCCAGGATCAATAGCTGCTGTAATCACCGTCTAAAAATAAATTGTCAGATGACTTATTATTTATTTTTAGCAGAGCCAGAAGATAGCTCTGTGATAATGATGGATGCCATCGACAAAGAGAGTTGCACTTTTCCAGGGTTCAGGAGTGTTTGATTGACAGGTAGACGCAGCAGGGGCTATATCAATAATGTCTTCAAGGAATGAATTCTTTTGCCTTTTATTCAGGTAGAAGTGAAGCAAAAATAAGCAACATATATTTATATATACGTATATAAATACATATTTGTGTGTGTATCTATATATGTATATATATACATATAAATATATGTGCGTGTATATATATATATATAGTATGTATTTATGTTTGTGTCTCTATATACATGTATACATGTGCATGGACATATATAAATGTGTGTGTCTACATACATATATAAATATATACACACATATCACATATACATACATATGTATATATTTATGTGTGTGTGTTTATATACATGTATATATATATATAATATATATACTCTACCGTTCAAAAGTTTGGGGTCACCCAAACAATTTTGTGGAATAGCCTTCATTTCTAAGAACAAGAATAAACTGTCGAGTTTCAGATGAAAGTTCTCTTTTTCTGGCCATTTTGAGCGTTTAATTGACCCCACAAATGTGATGCTCCAGAAACTCAATCTGCTCAAAGGAAGGTCAGTTTTGTAGCTTCTGTAACGAGCTAAACTGTTTTCAGATGTGTGAACATGATTGCACAAGGGTTTTCTAATCATCAATTAGCCTTCTGAGCCAATGAGCAAACACATTGTACCATTAGAACACTGGAGTGATAGTTGCTGGAAATGGGCCTCTATACACCTCTGTAGATATTGCACCAAAAACCAGACATTTGCAGTTAGAATAGTCATTTACCACATTAGCAATGTATAGAGTGTATTTCTTTAAAGTTAAGACTAGTTTAAAGTTATCTTCATTGAAAAGTACAGTGCTTTTCCTTCAAAAATAAGGACATTTCAATGTGACCCCAAACTTTTGAACGGTAGTGTATATATATATATATATATATGTATATATATATATATATATATATATATATATATATATATATATATATATATATATATATATATATATATATATATATATATATATATATATATATATATATATATATATATATATGTATATATATATATATATGTATATATATATATATATATATATATGTATATATATATATATATGTATATATATATATATATATATATATATATATATATATATATATATATATATATATATATATATATATATGTATGTATAGATATATGTATATATATAGATATGTATATATGTATATATATATATATATATATATATATATATGTGTATATATATATATATATATATATATATATATATATATATATATATATATATATATATATATATATATATATATATGTATATATATATATTCTGCTTACTTCGAGAACGTGCTGGCAATGTTGCATGGTGATCCATAGCAGTCTTTTTTTTTTGTTCGTACATGAGACACAATAAGATATTATCATCACACCTTCAAATCTAAATAAGGAATTGACGTGAGTCTGCGTTGCAGTTGACATGTCAACTTGAAGGCTTCCACAAATAGGCTTTAGAAAACCGATCAATACACATGTTGTCGAACATGTTGTCAAACATGGCAAAATGGGCGCTTGCAAAAAAAAAAAAAATCCCATCCACACTGCCCATATCAGAAACCGCCCCTGATTATTTCTAAAATACTTCACCATGTAATGCAGTATACAGTATGTCCATTATGTAACTAACATTTCACATTGCCATAGACTCGACCTAAGGTACATTAAAACCTATACGTCAGGTAAGTGTTATTTTTCACCTAATAAAAACACAAACCCCATGCAGGATATCTTCCTAACCTTTCAGTGTCTACACAACGGCGGCTACGGTCAGAGCGAGTGATGCAAGGTCACAAAAGACAAGACAACAACGATTGTTCCGCGTTTGGGTTTTTCCGCTCCAATGGAGGGTGTGGAATCCTGCCACAGCTCACATCCATCATTCTCACCTCATCATCCTCCTTGCTTTTTTCCCCAACTTCCTCTGGCCCTCATCTTCACCCTATTTCTGATGCAATTTGGAAATGTCTGTCAACTCACCTGCTGTATCTGTGTATGCCATCTAAATTGTAAATATTCAAAACACTGAAATGAATAAATATATTTCATGGAGTACACAGCCAGCGCAGCAGCCCAGGACGACCATCTTTATAGTATATATTTAAGTTTACATACACTTGGAAAGAACATAATGTCATGGCTGTCTTGAGTTTCCAATCATTTCTACACTCTTACTTTTTTGTGATAGAGTACTTGGAGCACATACTTGTTGGTCACACAAAACATTCATGAAGTTTGGTTCTTTTTATGAATTTATTATGGGTCTACTGAAAATGTGACCAAATCTGCTGGGTTAAAAGTATACATACAGCAATGTTAATATTTGGTTACATGTCCATTGGCAAGTTTCACTGCAATAAGGCACTTTTGGTAGCCGTCCACAAGCTTCTGGCAAGCTTCTGGTTGAATTTTTGACCACTCCTCTTGACAAACTTGGTGCAGTTCAGCTAAATGTGTTGGTTTTCTGACATGGACTTGTTTCTTCAGCATTGTCCACACGTTTAAGTCAGGACTTTGGGAAGGCCATTCTAAAACCTTAATTCTAGCCACTTTTGACGGGTGTTTGGGGTCACTGTCCTGTGAGATAACTCCTGGAAATGACTGTCTTAGAATGGCCAAAGGTACAGATGTGTGTGTCCAAGTTAAAGGAAACGGCAGGCTGTCTTCTTCTAATGGATTCATTACAATCTTTGCAAGCTGGGTAACGTTTGCTGTGGTCTGGAACAACATGGCGCACAAACAACTATGAGAAATGCAGCCAATATTACATACAGATCATTTGTCATGAGTCATGCAAATATAAATTAAATACACAGAGGACATAAGTAAAGGAAATTAAATGAGCTCAAATATACCTACAAACGAGATGTAATGATGCAATATGTACATGCAGTTAGCATGTTAGCGTCGATTAGCTTGCAGTCATGGATTGACCAAATACGCCTGACAAGCACTCCAGCAAATCAATAAAACCAACAAAGCTCACCTTTTGTGCATTCACGCACAGCATAAAATGTTTGGTGGACAAAATGCGACAGAGAAGGAGTGGCATGAAACACGTCTTTCTGTGGCAGCATCGGTGAAAGTTGTACATGTGCACAAACTACGATGAGTTTAAGGATCGCTGAAATTAGTAGGACAAATACTCTCATCAGTGAAGCATGTTTCATATAAACTGTGGGATTTCTACAATTAGGAAGGTTTGTGTCATGTTTGTTCTCCTACAGAAAATACACTACCGTTCAAAAGTTTGGGGTCACCCAAACAATTTTGTGGAATAGCCTTCATTTCTAAGAACAAGAACAGACTGTCGAGTTGCAGATGAAAGTTCTCTTCTTCTGGCCATTTTGAGCGTTTAATTGACCCCACAAATGTGATGCTCCAGAAACTCAATCTGCTCAAAGGAAAGTCAGTTTTGTAGCTTCTGTAACGAGCTAAACTGTTTTCAGATGTGTGAACATGATTGCACAAGGGTTTTCTAATCATCAATTAGCCTTCTGAGCCAATGAGCAAACACATTGTATCATTAGAACACTGGAGTGATAGTTGCTGGAAATGGGCCTCTATACACCTATGTAGATATTGCACCAAAAACCAGACATTTGCAGCTAAAATAGTCATTTACCACATTAGCAATGTGTAGAGTGTATTTCTTTAAAGTTAACACTAGTTTAAAGTTATCTTCATTGAAAATAAGGAAATTTCAATGTGACCCCAAACTTTTGAACGGTAGTGTATATTAAAACAAAAATGTTTTGTTTTTTTCCTTCATCTTTTCATTTCCATTTTCACACATCTCTGAAAAAGATGAAAAAACACTGACATATTTAAAAATACTTCAAACTTTACGAAGGTTTAGGAGGGTTTCCTATGCTTGGGGCTCCAGTACATCCCCACTTACTCCTCCACTTCAACTGCGACCTTGCATATAGTTATTAAAGAGCTATAGCGAGATATGAAAATACAATATAAGTTTATAGACATGATCTAATTCAAGTTTTCTAGAAAACATATATATATATATATATGTAAGAATAATGTCCACAAAACCAAAACCCATCACACTTGTTGTCCGTTCAATTGAAAATACTCCTCACAACTATTCCACTGACCCTATATGAGTGTGACGGCTGAATGACTTTATCAGCTTTTCATTTATTTCCGGCAACACTGTTTTTATTTTATTTTTTTTATATTTGGCAAAGTGAAAGTGTACCAAATATGTCCTAGACAGAATATGGTTCAACAGCCTCCAGTGCACATTGCTACAGGCTGAAATAACTGTTATTTTGTGGCGTGTTGGCTCACAATGGGCCGCTGCAATTCCATTACGTTTTTGTGGCGCATGACAAATCTGTTCATTCACTCACACGATATAATGCAAAATTCAGAAAGGGAAGGAATACAAATGGGAACTCTGTTGCTTGCTGGTTCGGCCGCTATAGTGTGCTGCAATCGCAAGTTCATCCCTCCATGGATACTCCACAGCATTGTATTGTAATTTGTACATTGCATGGTTTTAATTTATTTCAATCATGCTTAAAGTTGCAACGTGTTGCACCACAATGTCCAGTTTCATCTTTACAACATGTCCGAAAAGGAGTTGGAAGAAGCAGAGTTTATTTAATCCCACCACTTCGCCATTTCATAGCAATTACTTACACATTTGTTCACTTCCTGTTCTCAATTTATACACAATTTAACTCCTTAAGTAATTAAGCTCTCAGAGAATAAATATATTAAATGTTAAATCATACATCTTAAATGTAGAATATATGTATAATATATTTATATTATTCACATGTGAATAATGCTGTATAGTATTTATTGTCTATTGCAGGGGTGTCCAAAGTGCGGCCCAGGGGCCATTTGCGGCCCGCAGCTAATTGTTTACCGGCCCGCCACACATTCTGCAAAAATTGCAAAATTGATAGTATTGCAAAAATAAAAATAAACATTTAAAAAAGTGAAATGAGGTGAAATCTAACGATAAAAAGTTGCAATGTTGACACAAAGCTGCCATGCAGGCTGTTTTTTTTCCTTTTGTCTTTCTTTATTTTTAATTTTTTTGTCATTGCTCCAAAAAAAAAATAAGACAAAAAATCTATGTTATAATGAATTATTGACCTATTCAAGGCTCCAATTACTTCAAAAATGTCACTTTAAAATGTTTCATGTGGAAAAAATATTGCATATATTGTGTGGTTGCCATATGAAAACATCAAAGTTTTCTTTGACAAAAGAGCATAAAAACAAACAAATAATAATTCAAACGTAAAATCGACAGATACGTCTGAAGTTGATCTCGTAACTTAAGTGTTGAAAACCTTTTTTTTTTTTTTACTTTTTATCAACCTGAAGTTGATATAGAGATTTACTGTAAGCATTAAATAAAAAATAATAATAATAATTTGACTTATTTTTAACGTTTTAATGACTGAGACCCTTTATGGTCCCCGGGAGCCCTAAAGGTTAAAAAAAAAAAAAATCCATATATTTTGTTGTAGTTTGAAAATGAAAAATATCAAAATGGCCCCCGCATGCTTAAATTTTTCCGTGTGCGGCCCTCAGTGGAAAAAGTTTGGACACCCCTTGTCTATTGTGAGCGAACTGTGGTGCTGAATTTCCCCCAGGGATCGATAAAGTACTTTCTATTCTATTCTAGTCTATTCTATAAGTTAACATATAAATGAATAAATAAATAAGATTATATCATTTTTAAAAAAGGTTCAAAATGTTTATGTTTAAACCTTTTTTTTTTTTTTAACTTTTTATCAACCTGAAGTTGATATAGAGATTTATTGTAAGCATTAAATAAAAAATAATAATAATAATTTGACTTATTTTTAACGTTTTAATGACTGAGACCCTTTATGGTCCCCGGGAGCCCTAAAGGTTAAAAAAAAAAAAAATCCATATATTTTGTTGTAGTTTGAAAATGAAAAATATCAAAATGGCCCCCGCATGCTTAAATTTTTCCGTGTGCGGCCCTCAGTGGAAAAAGTTTGGACACCCCTTGTCTATTGTGAGCGAACTGTGGTGCTGAATTTCCCCCAGGGATCGATAAAGTACTTTCTATTCTATTCTAGTCTATTCTATAAGTTAACATAAAAATGAATAAATAAATAAGATTATATCATTTTTAAAAAAGGTTCAAAATGTTTATGTTTAAACCTTTTTTTTTTTTTTAACTTTTTATCAACCTGAAGTTGATATAGAGATTTATTGTAAGCATTAAATAAAAAATAATAATAATAATTTGACTTATTTTTAACGTTTTAATGACTGAGACCCTTTATGGTCCCCGGGAGCCCTAAAGGTTAAAAAAAAAAAAAATCCATATATTTTGTTGTAGTTTGAAAATGAAAAATATCAAAATGGCCCCCGCATGCTTAAATTTTTCCGTGTGCGGCCCTCAGTGGAAAAAGTTTGGACACCCCTTGTCTATTGTGAGCGAACTGTGGTGCTGAATTTCCCCCAGGGATCGATAAAGTACTTTCTATTATATTCTAGTCTATTCTATAAGTTAACATATAAATGAACATAGTGAGATAAATAAGATTATATCATTTTTAAAAAAGGTTCAAAATGTTTATGACAGGTTTTCTTTGTACTTTCTAAACACCTTGAGTTTGAAAATCTTCTTAAACTGAATCATATTAGTACTTTGTTTGACTCATTTGTCACAAACTAATATACTAAAGTGTTGTGCATGCGTACACATTTTTGTATTTAAATTTTTCCCGAAAGTTATATTTCTCCTTTTTTAAGACTAATTGTTATATATTCTTGGGTTGGTCCTCACAAAAATGTCTGAATGCTAAAACCACTATGACAGACCACCTTAAAAAACGGAATGGCATTTTACATTTTTTTTACTGAACGAGACACCCAGAACGTACATGAAAATAAAGAATGTTACAATATTAACTATGAACGATAAAATACTGAATATTGACAACATATGAACGTCACACCCCCTCTTGATCGACATATTTTACAATCAAACGAAACGCAACAAAAATGCAACAAACGCAGCGAAATATGAACGCGAAGGGTAAAAAAAAAAACACCTACAATCTGATATCTGATACATCACTAAGCTTTAGAACTTGGTGGTAAAAATCTCCTTCCGCGTCTGTCCCTGACTCCCGCATTTCCGGCTGGCACTCTGTGGAAACGCTCCCCACCCACACTGCTTGGTGCCTCGTCTGAGCTGCTGTGACTTTAGATTACCATAGTGTGGAGTTAAAAACTCAGAAGTGTCAGTCAAGTGTAGGGTTGCAAAGGGGTGGGAAGTTTCCGGTAAATTTTCCGGAAACTTCCGGAAATTTACCACGGGAAGTTAAGCTCAGGAAGTTTGGAAATATTGACCATTTTTTGATTATTCAAAGTTGGACACCGTCCATGGGAATTAATGGGAATAAATGGGAATCAATGGGGAATTACAATAATGATATATTATTGGGCACTTGTCTATATGCTGCTGCATCTTTGTGGCATTTTTGACTTAGCTCTTTGCACAGTATTTGCAAATGTACACAGCCTTTCCGCCTACATTGATTGGGGTGAAATGTCTCCACACATCATTTGGTGTACTTGGCATCATTCTGTTTGTATTTATTTATTCTTGTAAAACACTAATGCAATGCCACACACAGATATACACTACCGTTCAAAAGTTTGGGGTCACATTGAAATGTCCTTATTTTCAATGAAGTTAACTTTAAACTAGTCTTAACTTTAAAGAAATACACTCTATACATTGCTAATGTGGTAAATGACTATTCTAGCTGCAAATGTCTGGTTTTTGGTGCAATATCTACATAGGTGTATAGAGGCCCATGTCCAGCAACTATCACTCCAGTGTTCAATGGTACAATGTGTTTGCTCATTGGCTCAGAAGGCTAATTGATGATTAGAAAACCCTTGTGCAATCATGTTCACACATCTGAAAACAGTTTAGCTCAGTACAGAAGCTACAAAACTGACCTTCCTTTGAGCAGATTGAGTTTCTGGAGCATCACATTAGTGGGGTCAATTAAACGCTCAAAATGGCCCAAAAAAGAGGACTTTCATCTGAAACTCGACAGTCTATTCTTGTTCTTAGAAATGAAGGCTATTCCACAAAATTGTTTGGGTGACCCCAAACTTTTGAATGGTAGTGTAAATAGTCAGCTAAACAATTGGAGTAGTCTTTAAAAATATTGTACTGATGGACAAATGAATAGAAATAGGCTAGATGAATAAATGAACACTCAATCAGCATGCTAAATCAAACTATAACCTACATTCTTGTATGACAACAGAATGGCTAGCAGAACAGAAGGCAGAGGAAACTACACATTTTTGATTTAGTATTTGCTAGTTAAACTTTGCAGATCACAAAAAAAGGTGCATTCGGATCGCTAACGTTGTTAACGGATTGTAAATCGTGTAAATAATTCAATGTATATACTCTGATGATTAACTTGTGTGATGACTGTATTATGCTGATAGTATATATTTGTACCATGAATTGATTAACGTGGACCCCGACTTAAACAAGTTGAAAAACTTATTCGGGTGTTACCATTTAGTGGTCAGTTGTACGGAATATGTACTGTACTGTGCAATCTACTAATAAACGTCTCAATCAATCAAAAAGCATAAATGAATGGGATTTAACATAGAAAAAATTTGCATCATGGCTAACGGAGAAACATTTTCGGTTCATTATGAGACTGTGGTGGTACATAAACCTAGCTAGCTAGAGATATTGGCCCCAAAAACATTTAACAAGTACAGGAACAGCTAGCTAGCTTGAGTGGAAGTCTGCTGGAGTAGTCTGCAGTCATACAGTAACAAGCAATTACACCTATATTAAACTTAAATACCATATATCAAATATATTTACCCCAGTAATATCATCAACACTTACCTGACTGGAGGAAGTCCTTGGGCTCAAATACTAGTGTGGCCTCAATGGCCCTGCTGTAGTGTGTAGCATGCTGGGAATTATCTGTGCATGTGATGGAAGAATGCACTGCACATGTGATGGAGGAATGCACGGTGCAGGGTTGAAATTCTACTGAATTTGCATTAAATCAGGTTGTTTTAACTAATAATCATGCTGCAAGATCTAGCATTCAATGTTTTTTCCCATTTATTTCCCATTAATTCCTGTTAATTCCCATATATTCCCGTTAATTCCCATGGAAAGTTTCCAATTTTGAATATTCCCGGAATTTTGCAACCCTAGTCAAGTGTCAATCCATGCACTACATCAGGGGTGTCCAAACTTTTTCCACCGAGGGCCGCACACTGAAAAATCAAAGCAAACGGAGGCTATTTTGATATTTTTTTATTTTAAAAACCAATACAATATATGTATAAAAAAATATACATTAAGGCCTCCACTCAGGCTTGATCCTGGGGACCCCAAAGGGTTTTGGTCCAAAAAATATTTAAAATGTGTCATTATTCAGTATTATTATCGCTAGAGCAACATTAGTTTTATCTGTCAATATAATGTCGTGTGCTCTTTTTGTCAAAGAAAACCCTGTTTTTTTATGGAAAAAAAACACAAAATATGCAATATTTTCACCCAATAAAATTTTTAAGAGGAATATTTCAGATTATATAATAATTGGAGCCTTAAAAAGGTCAATAACTCATAACACCATTGATTTTAATTCATTATTATTTTTTGAGCAATGACACTTAAAAACAAATCACACAAAAATGATTGGGGAACCAAAAGGGTCCTACTCATTAAAGTGTTAAAAAATAAATTATACATTTTTTTTACTGTTTACTTTTAACACAATAATCTCGAGATCAACTTCAGATCTATCCGTCAATTATACCTTGTATTGTTGTTTATGTTTTTTGTTCGTTTTAGGCCCTTCTTTAAAAAATAAAAAAAAGCTACATTTTTTATATGGCAAACACGAAATATGCAACATTTTCCCAAAAAAATATCTCAAAGTGGAATATTTAATGTGACGTAATTGGAGCCTTGGATAGGTCAATAATTCATAATAACATTGATTTTGATTCTTTTTTTTTTTTTTAAAGAAAGAAACAGCCTGCATGGCAGCTTTGTGTTATTAGAGTAAACATTGCAACATTTTCTTGTTACGTTTCACCTGTTTGGTCTTTCATACCACTTTTTATGTTTTGAATTTTTTTAATGGTATTTTAAAATGGGCCGTGGGGCCATTAAAAAATGACCTGCGGGCCGCACTTTGGACATCCCTGCCCTACATGGTGGAAAACTACATGGTCAAAACCAATGAGAACTACAATTCCCAGAATGCTAAGGGGAAAATGGCCGCCAAATTACTGATCGAAGACACCTGAAAAGGAATGGAGGTTCAGTCAGACTCATTCACCAAACAAGCTGCATGCAAGGAAGAACAGCAAGCAGCCACTACCGCAAGATCTACTCTACAAGTTTCTACAAACACACCAATGGTCGGTGAATATGCTTGTTTATTTGATGACCATCGAAATGCTTACTTTGATATGCTTAACTTGTACATGCAAGCTTCTTAATTTGCTTAATCAGCTATCTTAAGTTGTTTGTTTGAACTGTTGGGCTCAAGTTGAACCACTGCATTACTGCATTTCAGTTTGCAAGTTGTTTAAAGCACATGTAAAAGTTTAAAGCTTAAGTTAAAATTTTAAATGGTTTACGCTTAAGTTAAAATGGCAAATGGTTGAAGTTAGAAGGGTTCAAGTTAAAATGTTTAAAGTCAGAGCTTATAGTTTAATGTTTAAAGTTAAAAGTACAAAAGATGAATGCAAAGTTAAAGGATAAATTCATGTTTGTTTAACTCTTGCTAAAAGTTAAGCTTGAAATTAGAATGTTAAAAGTTTAAAAGACTTGGAGAAAAGAGACGATCTACGAGCTCGTAGCCATTCCTGTAGTTTCTTAATTCCCTTTAATTACTCTCATTGTTGAGTGGATTTAGTTCAGCCAATTGATTTAAGTTAATTCTTTAATTATGCTCGGCCATAGAAACCCATTCCATGAAAGCTCTCTGCGTACTGTATGTGGGCTAATTGGAAAGTCACATGAAGTTTGGAGCTCTGTAGCAATGGACTGTGCCGAAAGTCGCCGACCTTTTGGCACTATGCGCTTCAGCATCCGCTGACCCCTCTCTGTCGGTTTACGTGGCCTACCACTTGGTGGCTGAGTTGCTGTTGTTCCCAAACTCTTCCATTTTCTTATAATAAAGCCGACAGTTGACTTTGGAATATTTAGGTGCGAGGAAATTTCCAGACTGGATTTGTTGCACAGGTTGCATCCTATGACAGTTCCACGCTGGAAATCACTGAGCTCCTGAGAGCGGCCCATTCTTTCACAAATGTTTATAGAAAGAGTCTCCATGCCTAAGTGCTGAATTTTATACAGCTGTGGCCGGTCCAAGTGATTAGGACACCTGATTTCAGATAAACAAAAGGCGAGTGCCGCTAAGAAAAGGCATTTATGCAAAACAAAACTAAAACTGACCTGGCTGCAAAGTAAACAAAAACAGAATGCTGGATGACAGCAAAGACTTACAGCACGTGGAGCAGCAGACGGCGTCCACAAAGTACATCCGTACATGACATGACAATCAACAACAAAATAGGAGCGCAAGAAAAGAACTAAAACACTACACACTAAACACCAAAAAACTGTAAATATGTCACAGCGAGATGGGACAGGTTGTGACAGTTCACCTACTTTGAGAAGAGCCATAGCGATGCATGGTTGGTTATGGTTTGAATTTATATCCAACAATTGCGAGAACGACTTTTTACCGTCAATATTGGCTGCTGAGTTTCATTTTTTTAATGTTTTCTGCTAGTGGCGTGCCTCTGGATTTTTTTTCAATGGAAAAAATGTGCCTTTTTAAATAAGTTGTTCCCATTCCTCCAATAAATTAAATGTTGCACATCTTACTATTTCGACTACTTCTAATAAAAAATAAAAAAGAATAAATACTAAATAAATAAATACATAATAATAATAATAATAATAATAAATACAAAAATACATTTAAAAAACTAATTAAAAACAGGTTGAAAAACACTGGTCTAAAGCACAAGTCAAGGTGAATACAGGTGAAGTTAGATTAATGATGCACACACCAGTCCAAAGTGAGGCTGACTACAAAGTGTCTTTTTAAATAAGTTGTTCCTATTCCTCCAATAAATTAAATGTTGCACATCTTACTATTTCGACTACTTCTAATAAAAAATTAAAAAGAATAAATACTAAATAAATAAATACATAATAATAATAATAATAATAATAATAATAATAATAATAAATACAAAAATACATTTAAAAAACTAATTAAAAACAGGTTGAAAAACACTGGTCTAAAGCACAAGTCAAGGTGAATACAAGGTGAAATTAGATTAATGATGCACACACCAGTCCAAAGTGAGGCTGACTACAAAGTGTCTTTTTAAATAAGTTGTTCCTATTCCTCCAATAAATTAAATGTTGCACATCTTACTATTTCGACTACTTCTAATAAAAAATTAAAAAGAATAAATACTAAATAAATAAATACATAATAATAATAATAATAATAATAATAAATACAAAAATACATTTAAAAAACTAATTAAAAACAGGTTGAAAAACACTGGTCTAAAGCACAAGTCAAGGTGAATACAAGGTGAAATTAGATTAATGATGCACACACCAGTCCAAAGTGAGGCTGACTACAAAGTGTCTTTTTAAATAAGTTGTTCCTATTCCTCCAATAAATTAAATGTTGCACATGTTGCTATTTAGACTACTTCTAATAAAAAAATAAAAAAATAAAAATATAAAAAAAGATAAATAATGAATGAATAAATACATAATAATAATAATAATAATAATAATGATAATTAAATAAATACAAAAAAAACATTTAAAAAAAAAAGGTTGAAAAACACTGGTCTAAAGCACAAGTCAAGGTGAATACAGGGTGAAATTAGATTAATGATGCACACACCAGTCCAAAGTGAGGCTAAGTACAAAGTGTCTTTTTAAATAAGTTGTTCCTATTCCTCCAATAAATTAAATGTTGCACATGTTGCTATTAAGACTACTTCTAATAAAAAATTAAAAAAATACAAATATAAAAAAGATAAATAATGAATGAATAAATACATAATAATAATAATATTAATAATAATTAAATAAATAAATACAAAAAAAACATTTTAAAAAAGGTTGAAAAACACTGGTCTAAAGCACAAGTCAAGGTGAATACAAGGTGAAATTAGATTAATGATGCACACACCAGTCCAAAGTGAGGCTAAGTACAAAGTGTCTTTTTAAATAAGTTGTTCCTATTCCTCCAATAAATTAAATGTTGCACATGTTGCTATTAAGACTACTTCTAATAAAAAATTAAAAAATACAAATATAAAAAAGATAAATAATGAATGAATAAATACATAATAATAATAATAATAATAATAATAATAATTAAATAAATAAATACAAAAAAAAACATTTTAAAAAAGGTTGAAAAACACTGGTCTAAAGCACAAGTCAAGGTGAATACAAGGTGAAATTAGATTAATGATGCACACACCAGTCCAAAGTGAGGCTGAGTACAAAGTGTCTTTTTAAATAAGTTGTTCCTATTCCTCCAATAAATTCAATGTTGCACATGTTGCTATTTAGACTACTTCTAATAAAAAAATAAAAAAATAAAAATATAAAAAAAGATAAATAATGAATGAATAAATACATAATAATAATAATAATAATAATAATAATGATAATTAAATAAATACAAAAAAAACATTTAAAAAAAAAAGGTTGAAAAACACTGGTCTAAAGCACAAGTCAAGGTGAATACAGGGTGAAATTAGATTAATGATGCACACACCAGTCCAAAGTGAGGCTGAATACAAAGTGTCTTTTTAAATAAGTTGTTCCTATTCCTCCAATAAATTCAATGTTGCACATGTTGCTATTTAGACTACTTCTAATAAAAAATTAAAAAATAAAAATATAAAAAAGATAAATAATGAATGAATAAATACATAATAATAATAATAATAATAATAATTAAATAAATAAATACAAAAAAAACATTTTAAAAAAGGTTGAAAAACACTGGTCTAAAGCACAAGTCAAGGTGAATACAAGGTGAAATTAGATTAATGATGCACACACCAGTCCAAAGTGAGGCTGAGTACAAAGTGTCTTTTTAAATAAGCTGTTCCCATTCCTCCAAGAAATTAAATGTTGCACATGTTGCTATTTAGACTACTTCTAATAAAAAATTAAAAAAGAAAAAGATAAAAAAAAATAAAAATGAATGAATAAATACATAATAATAATAATATAAATAAATCAATAAATAAATACAAAAATACATTTAAAAACAGGTTGAAAAACACTGGTCTAGAGCACAAGTCAAGGTGAATACAAGGTGAAATTAGATTAATGATGCACACACCAGTCCAAAGTGAGGCTGAGTACAAAGTGTCTTTTTAAATAAGTTGTTCCTATTCCTCCAATAAATTAAATGTTGTTATTTAGACTACTTCTAATAAAAAATAAAAAAATAAAAAGATTTTAAAAAAAAATAATGAATGAATAAATACATAATAATAATAATAATAATAACATAAATAAATCAATAAATAAATACAAAGATACATTTAAAAACAGGTTGAAAAACACTGGTCTAGAGCACAAGTCAAGGTGAATACAAGGTGAAATTAGATTAATGATGCACACACCAGTCCAAAGTGAGGCTGAGTACAAAGTGTCTTTTTAAATAAGTTGTTCCTATTCCTCCAATAAATTAAATGTTATTTAGACTACTTCTAATAAAAAATTAAAATATAAAAAAAGATAAATAATGAATGATTGAATACATAATACTAATAATTAATAATAATAATAGTAATAAATAAATAAATAAATAAATACATAAATACAAAGATACATTTGAAAAATGGTTGACAAACACTGGTCTAAAGCACAAGTCAAGGTGAATACAAGGTGAAATTAGATTAATGATGCACACACCAGTCCAAAGTGAGGCTGAGTACAAAGTGTCTTTTTAAATAAGTTGTTCCTATTCCTCCAATAAATTAAATGTTGTTATTTAGACTATTTCTAATAAAAAATAAAAAATTAAAATATAAAAAAAGATTAATGAATGATTAAATACATAATAATAATAATAATAATAATAATAATAATAGTAATAAATAAATAAATACATAAATACAAAGATACATTTGAAAAAAGGTTGAAAAACACTGGTCTAAAGCACAAGTCAAGGTGAATACAGGGTGAAATTAGATCAATGATGCACACACCAGTCCAAAGTGAGGCTGAGTGCAAAGTGTCTTTTTAAATAAATTGTTCCCATTCCTCCAAGAAATTAAATGTTGCAAATGTTGCTATTTAGACTACTTCTAAATTCATGCTGCGTTGCTTCTCTATTTTAACTTGAAAAAACCTTGAAAACTTGTGACTTCTATGACAAGTTAAGCTTGTGGCATGTTTAACGTACCCATTTATTCACAACACAAAAGCACACCCGCGGCATATCCTAATGCTCGCCATGACGACCAGACGTTTACGCTATTGTCCCTAACATTGTACTGCTTTGCAAGAGAGGAAAGGTCCTATTAACTACAAAACCCTGGCCTCGAGAAGAAAGCTATGAGGTAAATAAAGCAGCAGAATTGATCGTTTTTTTTTATTTGTGGGTCAGTGATGCATGAGTGCTCAGGCGGGTGCAAGCTTCAAAAATAAAAGGAAACTGAGTGCTTTTAAATGTGAAGATGTGTTCGGTGCATTTAATGTTTGTTGGGAGCATGGGCTCAAACAGGCACTTATTAGCATTCCTTGCGAGAACGTTTTCTGTGAACTGGTTTGATATCGGAAAATATAATTGACATTTATTTCTGCGATGCTTTTTGCCTCGTTCTGTCTGGGTATCAGAAAGTAAACTGTTGTATTTTTATGCAGCAATATAATATTATAGTCAAAGCAAGCTTATCCTTTCGTAAAACCCAAAGTAATAGTATTAACACCTAGTGTTGTCCCGATACCAATATTTTGGTACCGGTACCAAAATGTATTCCGATTCTTTTCTAAATAAAGGGGACCACACAAAATTGCATTATTGGCTTTATTTTAACAAAAAAATATCACGGTACTGTGGAAGTTGCTTCCCAGCAGTTCCACTGTTAGACACAGCACCGGAGCCAAGCGTGCAGTTTTTAACCAGGTTTTAATGTACATAGATTTTATCAAAGTTTTCTCCAGCAGGACGTGGCTTTTCAGTCACCTCCGTATCCTCTCTCCCCTCCTGTTCCCGGCCGCTTCCTGTAAAGACAACATATGATTAGATAACGCCACCTGGGAGATCGAATCACCTGTTCAGCTGTGTCTCGCCGTCAGCACTGTCACACGCCCCCATCTGATGGCACTCTGTCCTCAGTAGCATGGACAGAGGGGGTGACGTTCGCTCCTGCAAGCAGCACTGGCCACACCTCCCTCCACAGGTACATTAAACATATGTTTCTTATTGCAAGTAAGTCCTTAAATAAAATAGTGAACATACGAGACAACTTGTCTTTTAGTAGTAAGTAAACAAACAAAGGCTCCTAATTAGTCTGCTGACATATGCAGTAACATATTGCGTCATTTTCCATTCTATCATTTTGTCCCCATTATTAAGGACAAGTGGTAGAAAATTAATTATTAATCTACTTGTTCATTTACTGTTAATATCTGCTTACTTTCTCTTTTAACATGTTCTATCTACACTTCTGTTAAAATGTAATAATCACTTATTCTTCTGTTTGGATGCTTTACATTAGTTTTGGTTGATACCACAAATTTGGGCATCAATCTGATACCAAGTAGTTACAGGATCATACAATGGTCATATTCAAAGTCCTCATGTGTCCAGGGACGTATTTCCTGAGTTTATAAACATGATATAAATACAAAATCAAATACAAATAAGATTTAGTGATGCCAAAAAATATAGTGGTATCGACTAGATACACTCCTGTACTTGGTATCATTACAATGGATGTCTATGGCGTTTGTTTACATTGTGGCGCCGGTGAGCTACGGTGTGTAGTGAAGCATGTTTAGCTATTCCTCGTCCTGGAGGGATGATACTTGTAAGAAACGTACTTTATTTGTCGCCATGGAGGCGAGGATTAGTGATTTAGAAGTAGCTAAAACACTGCAGACTGCGGCTGGATTTTAGCTGCTAGCTAGCTAGCCATGTCTTAAAGCACCTCTTCCTGAGGGCGTGTCAGTGTTACAACTTCACCTTAATTGTTAGTTTTTAAGCCAAAATGCGTCCGTTCTCCCTTTTCTGTCTCCACACTGTGTCTGCTTGTAAGTACTCGTTGATTGTGCGCTGCCGAACACGCTCCTCTGCTCGTGAAACCAGCAATGTGACGACGACGGAGGGGCCGGGGGGTGGCTTGACCGATACTTTTTAGAGGCAGTATAGTACCGAATATGATTAGTTTTGCGGTACTATACTAATACCGGTATACCGTACAACCCTATTAACAGCTTTTATACACAACATACTATTATGATAGATTTACATTTTTTCTTTCTTCCAGTCTATCTGTATCTCCGTTACAACCTAATGACGACACTCCGAGACATCCGAAGCTCAGTGGCCCCTGCCCTCCTGAGAACATCCTGTTTGAAGCCTTACAAAGGCCAGATACTGTTCTTGGTCTTGTGATGTTAAAATGTGAGCAGCATGATGGTTAATTCTAATTCCACCAGTACACTTATTGGTTGCTAATGGATCACGAACAGCAAGTAAAGTATTGAAAAGTTGAACAGTTGGACATGGGTACTCCAAAAGATTAAGTTCTCAATTATTTTCTGCTACGTATCCCATAGGTAGGAGAAAACAGCCCCCCTCACTATGTGCTGCAACTATAGATAGTATCATTTGTCTTTAAAATTGTTATAAGTACACCTCTGCATACCAATGTATCCTTATTAGCATTAAATAAAACCAACAATGAAAGAAATAGAGAGCAACTTACAACAGACAATCAATCAATTAATTCAAGTTTATTTATATAGCCCTTAATCACAAGTGTCTCAAAAGGGCTGCACAAGCCACGATGAAATCCTTGGCTCAGATCCCACATCAGGGCAAGAAAAAACTCAACCCAATGGGATACAATGAGAAACCTTGGAGGGGACCGGTGCAATGGACGACGAGTGGATCTAGTTAATAGTGTGAGAGTCCAGTCTATAGTGGATCTAGTTAATAGTGTGAGAGTCCAGTCTGTAGTGGATCTAGTTAATAGTGTGAGAGTCCAGTCCGTAGTGGATCAAGTTAATAGTGTGAGAGTCCAGTCTATAGTGGATCTAGTTAATAGTGTGAGAGTCCAGTCCATAGTGGATCTAGTTAATAGTGTGAGAGTCCAGTCTGTAGTGGATCTAGTTAATAGTGTGAGAGTCCAGTCCATAGTGGATCTAGTTAATAGTGTGAGAGTCCAGTCCATAGTGGATCTAGTTAATAGTGTGAGAGTTCAGTCTATAGTGGATCTAGTTAATAATAGTGTGAGAGTCCAGTCCATAGTGGATCTAGTTAATAGTGTGAGAGTCCAGTCTATAGTGGATCTAGTTATTAGTGTGAGAGTCCAGTCCATAGTGGATCTAGTTATTAGTGTGAGAGTCCAGTCCATAGTGGAACTAGTTAATAGTGTGAGAGTCCAGTCCATAGTGGATCTAGTTAATAGTGTGAGAGTCCAGTCCATATTGGATCTAGTTAATAGTGTGAGAGTCCAGTCTATAGTGGATCTAGTTAATAGTGTGAGCGTCCAGTCTATAGTGGATCTAGTTAGTGTGAGAGTCCAGTCTATAGTGGAACTAGTTAATAGTGTGAGAGTCCAGTCCATAGTGGATCTAGTTAATAGTGTGAGAGTCCAGTCCATAGTGGATCTAGTTAATAGTGTGAGAGTCCAGTCTATAGTGGATCTAGTTAATAGTGTGAGCGTCCAGTCTATAGTGGATCTAGTTAGTGTGAGAGTCCAGTCCATAGTGGAACTAGTTAATAGTGTGAGAGTCCAGTCCATAGTGGATCTAGTTAATAGTGTGAGAGTCCAGTCCATAGTGGATCTAGTTGATAGTGTGAGAGTCCAGTCCATAGTGGAACTAGTTAATAGTGTGAGAGTCCAGTCCATAGTGGATCTAGTTAATAGTGTGAGAGTCCAGTCCATAGTGGATCTAGTTAATAGTGTGAGAGTCCAGTCCATAGTGGATCTAGTTAATAGTGTGAGAGTCCAGTCCATAGTGGATCTAGTTAATAGTGTGAGAGTCCAGTCCATAGTGGATCTAGTTAATAGTGTGAGAGTCCAGTCCATAGTGGAACTAGTTAATAGTGTGAGAGTCCAGTCCATAGTGGATCTAGTTAATAGTGTGAGAGTCCAGTCCATAGTGGGGCCAGCAGGGGATCATCTTGAGTGGAGACAAGTCATCAGCGCAGAGACGTCCCCAACTGATGCACAGATGAGTGGTCCACCCCGGGTCCCGACTTTGAACAGCTGGCGCCTCATCTGTGGTCACTTGATAACCTCACCACACAGGAGAGGGGGGCAAAGCAGAAAAGAGAAGGCAGATCAACTGGTCTAAAAAGGGGGGTCTATTTATAGACTAGCGCATACAAATGAGAACTGTTTTAACATGTTTTTTTAGTCTGTAACAGAAAAGATTTAAAGTGCATCAATTTGCCTAGGGAAAAAAAAATCCTTATATATAAACTGTAAACATTTTGTGTCCAACTTGAGCCATTTTACACTGAAAAATAAAATAAACTCAATAAATAATACATTCTAATTGATCACCAACATTAACTCAGGAGCGCGATATATACGAAACTTTAACCTACAAAGTTTGTATTTAACAATTGGACTTTTAAACGTATGAGGAAGACCGATCCTTTTTGTTCAACATTAAAGATTAAAGATATAACCATTCAGGTTTTGGAGAGGAAATCCACCTTTCAATTAAAAGGCATAATTAAATATACTGCTTGAAACACCAGCAGACAGGAGGAGCCCCTCTTTGAATCAATATTCATACTTTAGAGTACTTGTTGCAACCTGACTATTTAACATAAATGTAATTATCCTTGACTTTGTTGTTGCATACTAATAATGCTTTGAAGTGGGACGCAATGCTGGATTTAATTGAGCGAAGGGCAATTTGGTGATTGTATTTAAATGTTTTGACTTTTGGCGTTTTGCACACTCATTAAGTAGCGTGGAGTTATTAACCTACTCATGGCTGAATATATTACTTGTGCACATAATTATTTTTTTTCGAATGCACTGAAACTGCTGAAAATGTACAACAATCAAACGTATACACTAGAACAGTGGTCCCCAACCTTTTTGTACTTGCGGACCGGTCAACGCTTGAAAATGTGTCTCACGGACCGGGAGGGGGGGGGTGGTTAGTAAAACATTTTTTATTTTATTTTTATTTTTGTCATAAAGAAATACAATCATGTGTGCTTAAGGACTGTATCCCTGCAGACTGTATTGATTTATATTGATATATAACAGACCTGGGCATTCTGCGGCCCGCGGGCCGCATCCGGCCCTTTGTACGTCCCTGTCCGGCCCGCGTGAGGCCAATTATAAATTACAAAATACATTTTAAAAAGTATCTATGTCGAGTGTGCAATACAACGGTGCTGCTTTTGTTTTGAAAATCATTATTTGTATTACTTCCGTGTGGACGTATGCGTGTGCGTGATTGTGAGTGAATGTGAACAGCTGCAATTACAAATTACAAAATAAAGTTGAAAAAACATCTATGTCGTGAGCGCAATACAACTGCGCTGCTTTTATTTTGAAAAGTATTATTTATGGGCGTGTGTCCGTGTGTAACCTGCAAGTGAAGGTGCACATGCAGCGACAATTGATGCACGGTTTACACCCGAGACGCTAAAAAGAGAAAAGTTGATGAAGAATGGCGTGTTTCCAACAAGACATGGACTGCAAAGCAACGTTCCCTCTAAGGTGCGTGCCTGCGCAATTGCGCACTGCTCAAGCGTCCTCTGCGCGCAGCAAATATGCCGCACACCAAATCAAACCCATCTGAATTCTAAACAAAATAAACATATTTATTCTATGTAATTTTGCAATGCAACTCTGAGTGACAGTGACAACAAGCGGCCCTAACGGTGTTCGTCAACACCGTTCAATTGAACACCGTTCAATTATTGTAACGTCTATCGAGATGCTTCGAGGACAGGAATTATATCGATCACTTTATTGAGCAAAACTGTTTATATTCGGACATAACCACACCAAAAACATGAGTAAAACAATTGTATCTCGAAAAACTAGTAATTTTCTGCCGTACAAACCAGGCCAAGACCAACTTGTCATCTGTCACCAACACGCATAGCACTAAACCACTGGTGCGTTTATGGCCACACAAAAAGTCGGACAACTCAAACACCACACAAAGTTACACTATGACTCCTCAGTCATACGTGTGCTTATTTTACTGTCATTTATTATTAATGTTAATTTATTTATATTAGTCATGGAATGCTGTTACACACACTATGTTGAAGTATTACTATTATTATTAATTATTATTATTATTATTATTATTATTATTTATCTTACGGTATATATAACAAATAATATTGAGCAAAATTTAATTGAAATATTGTCGATGCGGCCCCCGGTAAAAATTAATTGCCCACCCCTGATATATAATGTATATATTGTGTTTTTTATGTTGATTTAATAAAAAAATAAAAAAACATTTTTTATTTTTTTTATTTTTTATTTCTTGTGCGGCCGGTACCAATCGGTCCACGGACCGGTACCGGGTTGGGGACCACTGCACTAGAACAGAGATGTTCACACACAAATATTACCGTAAATTACCGGCTACGAGCCGCTACTTTTTTCTTACACTTTAACCCTTGTGTGGTGTTCGGGTCTGTGGGACCCGTTTTCATTTTTTATTAAAAGAAAAATGATACAATTAATTATTTTTTCAAACTGAGACTCACTGACTTTGGCTCATTTTCTGTGAAGAACATATATCAGAATACATATTTAATGACCACACCCCACCCCTCCCTACACATTTCTACATTTCTATTACGTATAAGATGTCCGGGTCCACTGGACCCGGGGTTAATAGAAGTGTGGAAATTGATGTTCTGTGTACCACACACACACACGCAAACACAGGAGGAGGACAGGGTGTGTTAATTCCACGATTGTATATATCGGTATCGGTAATTAAGAGTTGGACAATATCGGATATCGGCAAAAAAGCCATTATCGGACATCTCTATTTGTGAGGTTTACAGTGTCATTCAAACTGCATATACTTACTAATTTGTCGCATGTTTGTGTGTAGGAGTGTTTCAATATTTTTTTTTCCTTAGCATTAGCTAACATGCTAACACGTTCACAAGTGTCCATGTAAGTATTGTTAACTTACAACTAGGGATGATACTCGTAACCGGTTTTCCCGGTTGTTTGATAAGAAAAGAACCGAGTCCTCGGACTCGAATCCCTTTTTGAGAACCGGTACCCGTTATCGAGTCCACTATAGTAAAGGAAAAGAGTTGATTCTTTATTCGAATCCCGTCCCGACCAGAAATGCTCCGTGGGACATCACAAGAAATGACGTCACGTAGCTCAGTCATTAGGCGCAGATAGCGAAAGCAGGAAAACAATGGACGGGAAAAAGCGCTCCAAGGTGTAATAAAGTTCAAAACAAAAGCTATAATCCATCGAATAACTTTACTGAGAGATTTTAGCAGGGTAAAACACATGACGAACACTTTTACGACCAACCGGAAACATAGCAACCAGGCTAGCAACGCACCTCCTTTACGGCAGCTGTCGCAACGTTCTTATAACAACCGCAGCACATACATATATATACAACATATCTCCCTTTTTTAACTTTAGTTTTTCTTTCCTTGTAAACAAAACAAAATCACACTGTAGATGTGTTGTCTGTCTAATTATAAATAATGCAGACGAGGCGTGTTGGCTGAGTTCTTGACGTTTACTTTCACAGCGTGGCAACATGCAACACTTTTTGGGGCTACCGCGCATGCTCGTAACTCCCGTTGCATGCTGGGTAGTGTAGTTGTTATATTCTCTAGCTCGTAACATTTTCCCCACTATAAAGAAATAATGTTAACTCAATAAAGTGTATTTCTTTTTTAGCTTTAACTTTTCATTTTTTAGCATTGTAACCACATTTGCAAAGAACTTTTCTCTTCATAGAATTTTCTTTCAATAAAGAAATAAAGTGCAAAAATGTCAAAGCATCAAAACAAACAGTTATGTCAAATAGCAGCAGAAGTGCACTTTTTGGAGAGCTTTATTATTTTCAGTTTTGTGCCCAAGGGACTGATTTTATTTAACACTATATTATTATTTATACACCTCTCGTGATCACAGAGACAGGTTGTTTTTGTGTTACTGTATATATTTGTTTCTCTGAAAAATCCCACTTAATATACTTTGGGTAACAACAGTCAATATTTTTTTATTTTATTTTATTTTTTTAGGTGGGTAACAGTCAATATTTATTTATTTATTAGATTGTATTTTTTAATTATATAATAAAAGTGAGCTTTTGTTAAACCAAATAGTGTGTGTTTTTTTCCATATACAACAACCTATCTGGACTCGATAAGAGAATCGATAAGGAATCGGTTCGATAAGAGGATTCGATAATAGGCTCGAACTCGATCATTCCTTATCAAACATCATACTTACAACAGCATTCTTTTTGTATGTTCCAGTTTCATAAATTCTTCAGTTAACTCACCAAAACGTCACCATGGAGTTGTTGAGTCTGTTAAGCTGATTGTAGAGCTAGCTTCTACAGCTAGTGGGTCCATGAGCATGACTTCTGTTTTGTTTGATCAGCCGTTTTACCGCAGTATTAAAGACACCATTTGGACACAAAGCTACGAACAATGGGAGAATGGGCTTTCTGCTCCGCCACTCCCAGTCTGTGGGAACACTCTCCTTGACCACCTGAGGGCACCACAGACTGTGGATGCTTTTAAAAAAGGCTTAAAAATCCTTCTTTTTAAAAAAGCCTTTTTTTAGATATATGCATACTAGTTCTAGCTATTAGGCTGTTCTAGTTTTTATTTGTATTATCTTTTAATTATTTTTTTTAATACACTGTAGCACTTTGAGGTTTTTCTGCTCAATGTAAAGTGCTTTTTACAAATAAAATCTATTATTATTAATATGTATTGTTATTCTATCCCGTTGCGTGCGTCCGGAAAACTCACCAAAACGTCACCGTGGAGTTGTTGAGTCTGTTTAACTGATTGGAGAGCTAGCTTCTACAGTTAGTGGGTCAATGAGGATGACTTCTGTTTTGTTTGATTATCCGTTTTACTGCCGTTTTAAAGACACCGTTTGGAAACAATTAAGGTAGGTAAACAAGCATTTGCAGAATATTTTCTGCGTAAATAACTCATTTCACAGCATATATCTGCAGCTTATAGTCCGGTGCGGCTAATACATAGAAAAAACATGTTTTCTCCTCAAATTTAGTGGGTGCGCCTCAAATTTAGTGGGTGCGCCTTCTATTGTCCGGAAAACTCACCAAAACGTCTTTGTGGAGTTATTGAGTCTGTTTGGCTGATTAGAGAGAGAGATTCCACAGCTAGTGGGTCCATGACGATGACTTCTGTTTTGTTTGATCAGCCGTTTTACTACTGTGTTGCAGACGCCGTTTGGAAACAATTAAGATATGTAAATAAACATTTATAAAATATTTCTGTGTAAATAATTCATGTCGCAACGTATATATCTGTGGCTTGTAGTCCGTTGCGGCTAATATAGTACAAATGTGTATGATTTTTTTGTTTTGAATGTTATAAAATGTTTGATCAAGGAAAATCACGCAGGTATGAAAAAACTATTTATGCTTTTGAAGTGGATTGTTTGGCAACACCTAGTGGTCACAATAATTATTTTAATTGAGCTCATGACACAGTAAGTTCAATTATGCAGACACGTTTGTTCCTGGATACGTTCTAATGCGCTTCTGACTTGGAGACTTTGCATGTGTAAGTAATATGCAACTATTATTATTATTTGATATTTGCTTACATTAATGAATGGGCTTTTCTTTCTTTTTTTAGACAGCAATATTGTTCAATTAAGGACACTTATTACATCTGTTTAGCTTGTGTGCTTAGCTGTTGTGTAGCCGCTAGCTCCTAGTAGCCGATAGCATGCCATGTTTACCTTTTTGTAAATGACTTGACTAAAACATAAAATAAGACCAACCTTGTGTGCAACATTTAGATATTGACTGGCTGAGCAAGTTAACATGCTGCAGGACTCCTTGTTTCAGAGCAAGCTGATATCATCTGATTCTTGTTTTTAACATACATCGGTCCGATATCACTATTGGATCAGGACACCCTTTCTTAGGACCGAGAAGTATTTTGCGTTTAGCAAATTGAAAACAACTTCCTCCCCAGTGAGTAATGGGTAATGCCACCATTTAATATATTTCAAAAGTATTTTGAGTTCATATACATCAGAATTTGAATTTTCTCTGTTTAATGTTTGTTGCTACTTAAACCGTTTTTTGCTTCCTGTGCACTTCCTAGCTGCACTAGCTTCCTATTAAATCTTATTTTTACCTGCATTCTTCCTCTCAATTCTGGGGCCATGCCTACAGCAACCATGCGAGCTTGTGACAGATGCACCAAACCATGTTTTCCACAGGTGTTTCCTCCCAATATAGCTTGAACATTGTGAGTGATTTCAAATCAATAATAGCCTTTTAACCCTTTTGTTCGCATATCAAAGTTGTTTTTGCTCAGTGGCTAGCTTCTGTCCAAAGAAAGCATCAGTCTCTCTCATCCAAAGCAGTAAATGTTTTGACTAGTGCTGATTATGCAAGGAAGTAAATGACTGTAATTAATGTATTAATACTATTATTAAATCAGCGTTTATCAACAACACCCAGAAACACTGAGCTCATCTTATATGGACTGATGCAAAGTTTTCTGTGGTCTGACGAATCCACACTTCAAATTGTTTTCGGAACCTTTGGACAATTGTGACGTTGTGTCCTCCGGAACAAAGAGGAAAAGAACCATCCGGATTGTTCTCAGCGCAAAGTTCAAAAAGCCAGCATCTGTGATGGTATGGGGGTGTATTAGTGCCCAAGGCATGGGTAACTCACACATCTGTGAAGGCACCATTCATGCTGAAAGGTACATACAGGTTTTGGAGCAACTTATGTTGCCATCCAAGCGACGTTATCATGGACGCCCCTGCTTATTTCAGCAAGCCGATGCCAAGACACTGGTTACCAGAAAATGTGTGGCGCATTATGAAGCGTTGAACAACTTAACTTACTAATAATATTAATAAATCTGCATTTATACCCGATTAATGTAATAATTTTGCGTGATTAATCGCATGTGTTAACTTTGGCAGTGGTTTCAACTGAAATTGCATTGCATTTTGCACCTGTGTCAGGTTTAAAAGTCACCAATTTCTTGTTTTTCTCAGGTTTTGTGTCCAATTTTTTTCCTTACTTTGTA
Source organism: Entelurus aequoreus (assembly GCF_033978785.1). Taxonomy (NCBI): domain Eukaryota; kingdom Metazoa; phylum Chordata; class Actinopteri; order Syngnathiformes; family Syngnathidae; genus Entelurus; species Entelurus aequoreus. The sequence continues at coordinate 23,454,722 of NC_084743.1, read as the reverse complement.
TTTTCGAAGACTCCTTACTCTCATGTGTTTTTTCATGGTGCTCTGTAACCGACCGCCTTGCACATGTCATCTCCTTCTTCCCTTTAGTCCACTACATGAACTTCCTTTCACTGTGGGTGCTTCTCAGTTTATGATCCGCACACCTTAGCAAAGTGATTTTTCTTGTTGCACGTCTTACACGTTCAGGCTTATTGCGGGACATTTTTTTTTTTGTTCCGCGTTTAAATCCACATCTGCTCTCTTTGTTCCGCGTTGGATTTCATTTTGCCTTTTCTGTCTTGACGGTTTGCAGTCTGTTTGTCTCAACTTTATCTGTCAGGGCTTTTTTTTCCCCCACGGCTGGTCGTTATCTCGCTTTCACTGCAGATATCAATGGATTTTTTTCAAGAGTCTTCGCAGTCTGCCTGGAGCTCGGTCGTTCCTAATGCCACACACTCTTCTGTCGCGTACCAGGGATTCGTGCAGCTCAGTCCTTTGCTTCGTTTTTTAAATGTGTTGCATACAACTCAATGCATTCTGACAGCTGACAGACTCTTAAGACGAACATACACTGCATTAGTGTTGTAACTAGAGATGTCCGATAATGGCTTTTTTGCCGTTATCAGATATTCCAATATTGGCCAATTCTTAATTACCGATTCCGATATTAACCGATACTGATATATACAGTCATGGAATTAGCACATTATTATGCCGCCATTTTGTTGTGATGCCCCGCTGGATGCATTAAACAATGTAACAAGGTTTTCCAAAATAAATCAACTCGGTTTATGGAAAATTATAAGTATATTGTAGCGTCCCGGAAGAGTTAGTTCTGCAAGGGATTCTGGGTATTTGTTCTGTCGTGTTTATGTTGCGTTACGGTGCGGATGTTCTCCCGAAATGTGTTTGTCATTGTTGTTTGGTGTGGGTTCACAGTGAGGCGCATATTTGTAACAGTGTTAAAGTTGTTTATACGGTCACCCTCAGTGTGACCTGTATGGCTGTTGACCAAGTATGCTGTAGATATTATGTGATTGGGCCGGCATGCAAAGGCAGTGCCTTTTAAGGTTTATTGGCGCTATGTACTTCTCCCTACGTCCGTGTATCACTCTTTACAGCGGCGTTTTAAAAAGTCAGTTACTTTTTCAAACCGATAACGATAATTTCCGATATTGCATTTTTTATTTTTTTTTTATTTTTTTTTTTTATAATGTCCTGCCCAGCTTCTCGGGCAAATCATATAGCAGATGTAGATGCCCATATCGGCTGTTCAGATTTACTTTACAAAAGAGAAGTGTAGGATACTTCTCTTGTTGCCTTACTTGTATTTTGACTTTATTAAATGTATTTATATTATCATTTGGTGCAGCCGGGCCGGAGCAGGAGGGGATAGAAAGAGAGAAAAAGGAAGACAGAGGGGGGAATTGTGGGGACAAGAGGGGGATTAGACAGAGAGACAAAAACAACAACAGCAAACACAACAACAACAACAACAACAACAGAGCAACATCAGCAAATACGACATGTACAAATATGATGGTAAAAGTAATAGCAAATAAGCAGTTAGCGAAAATTTTAAAAAAAAAATACAGAAATGACAATGAGCATTATTACACTAAAAATGGAGCAATATGAATACCAATAGAAATAGTGCTATTGATAATAAACAATACCAGTACTTTACCTTTATTACCAACAATACAATTGTTCAAATGCAACAATACATGTACGTAATGATAACTTGAGATACGAAAGAATGCAGAAAAATGGAGGGGAAGAAAGAGAAGCAACCTTAACCTTGTAGATTGTTATAGTAACAATAGGTTAAGCTTTGTCAGTGTGCCATGTGTTATACCGATATTACATTTTAAAGCATTTATCGGCCGATACTATCGGCAGCCCGATATTATCCGATATCTCTATTTGTAACGATACCAATTTTTTGGTACCGGTACTAAAATTATTTTGGTACTTTTCTAAATAAAGGGGACCAAAAAAATTGCGTTATTGGCTTTATTTTAACAAAAAATCTTAGGGTACATTAAACATATGTTTCTTATTGCAGTTAAGTCCTTAAATAAAATAGTGAACATACAAGACAACTTGTCTTTTAGTAGTAAGTAAACAAACAAAGGCTCCTAATTAGTCTGCTGACATATGCAGTAACATACTGTGTCATGTATCATTCTATTATTTGGTCAACATTATAAAGGACAAGTGGTAGGAAATACATTATTAATCTACTTGTTCATTTACTGTTAATATCTGCTTACTTTCTCTTTTAACATGTTCTGTCTGCACTTCTGTTAAAATGTAATAATCACTTATTCTTCTGTTTGATACTTTACATTAGTTTTGGATGATACCACAAATGTGGGTATCAATCCGATACCAAGTAGTTACAGGATCATACATTGGTCATATTCAAAGACCTCATGTGTCCAGGGACATATCTCCTGAATTTATATACATAATATAGATTTTTAAAAAACGAAAGAAGATTTTGTGATGCCAAAAAATATTGACGTAATCATAGTAGTATTGACTAGATATGTGCCTGTACTTGATATCATTACAGTGGATGTTAGGTATAGATCCACCAATAGCGTTTGTTTACATTTTGATGCCGGTGAGCTACGGTGTGTAGTGAAGCATGTTTAGGTATTCCTCGTCCTGCAGGGATGATACTTGGAAGAAACGTACTTTATTTGTCGCCATGGAGACCAGGATTAGTGATTTAGAAGTCGCTAAAACACTGCCATGTCTTAAAGCATCTCTTCCTGAGGGCGTTTCAGTGTTATAGCTTCACCTTTATCGTTAGTTTTGAAGCCAAAATGCGTCCGTTCTCCCTTTTCTGTCTACACACGTTGTCTGCTTGTAAGTCCTCCGTGATTGTGTGCCGCCGAACATGCTCGTCTGCTCGTGGATGCTCAAAACAGTCCTGAAACTACTTCTTTAGCATTTTTATTTTGTCCCCGTCGTCAGTCCCCAAAACCAAAGGTGTTGTAAACAGTACTTTTGATTGCTCCCCCTCCAGCCACATGAAGAAATGTTGCAAACTGCAAAACCCGGACTCCACCTCCTTCGATTTTTGGCACAATGCCTTGCAGACTCAGGCTCGGTTGAAACTGAGGCATAAAAATACTCTTCTTCCGTCTTCACTTCCGACACCATGTTATATTCATGAGGCGTGACGAGCGAGTGTCTTTTATGGACACAATTCATGGGGTACAACTCGGTATACAGCTATGTGCATCTAATAGTTTGGTAACCCAGCAACACACTTTTCCACCGCCGTAATCCAGGTGCCTTTGAGGCTCACGAGCCATGTTTTTGTTATTGTCGGTCTTTTCCCGCATACGCACTGTACGTACGTGTGTTGTCCTGTCCTCCGGCTTCCCATTGATGGGCAGGGTAATGAGGCACACCTGCAGACTTTCTGCAATTAGTGGTGGTTTTCAAGCACCGAGGCTACAGGAGGAAGACACCAGATTGTTTCTTTGTGTCCAAGTTCCACAGAGATCTGTTGCAGACCACGTCCCTATTATAGTTAAATACTGTTTGCGTCGTCATCCTGTGCTTCGTTAGTCCAAGCCAGCATCCGTTTGTTCTCCTGGAGATTATTATTTTTATATGTTATAAATATAATTATATACATTTTGTATTTTATGTACACTCTTTTGTTTGTTTTTTTAACTTTGCTTGTTAGACAATTCTGGGTTTACTTTGGGGAGTCCCAATCTATTGTCAAACATTACAATGATCCCTACATGATATATATATATATATCATGTAGGGATCATTGTAATGTTTGATATATATATATATATATATATATATATATATATATATATTATATATATATATATATATATATATATATATATATACACATATATATACATACACATATATATACATACACATATATATACATACACATATATATACATATATACACATGTATGTATGTATGTATGTATATGTGTATGTATATATGTATGTATACATATATGTATATATATATATATATATATATATATATATATACGTATATACATATATATATGTATATATGTATATATGTATACATATATATATGTATGTATATGTACATATGTATATGTATATATATATATGTATGTATATGTACATATGTATATGTATATATATGTATATGTGTATATATATGTATATATATATATATATGTGTGTGTGTGTGTGTGTGTATGTATATATATGTGTGTGTGTGTATGTATATATATGTGTGTATGTATGTATGTATGTATGTATCAGTGACGTGCAGTCACTGGAGGCAGGTGCGGCGGGGCCTCATGTGCCATCATGGAAAGAAAAAAAATGTAAAAAGAAAAACAATTAATTAAATTGTTATATGTATCCAGTGATTATGCTATAAAGTTATTTTCCATTTAACTTCACCAGTTTTAGATTATTTTTATTCAAAATCGCTGAATTTTCACATTTGCCGTTCAAATACTGAGAAGAGACTTGCTCTGATCACGTCACTGAGTTGTGCCTCAACATGGATTGCGGACTCGGCTAACTGCTGGCCTGCTGTGCAGTGAGACCGTATTGCTATATGAACTATATTATACATTTCCACAGTTTAGTTAGCTGAGGTATATAATGTACAGTGTATTTTGTCAACAACTGTATGTGTGTAACGTATTTCTTGTGCTGAGCAATCATAAAACTGCTGCGAAGACGCACTGGCTGAGGCTCGCAGTAATCCCGCCTCCTTGTGCCGGTTAATGCACCCCCGCCGTAGAATGCACCCCCTTACGGGAGTGTTATATCAACTAAAGCCCGCACTTAAACTTTCCACGTGCAAGATTGAATCTATTTAAAAATGTACATTACAACGAACATTATTGTTTTTGTACTTTTTGGCTTCTTATTAAATAACTTTTTTAAATAGATTCAATCTTGCACGTGGAAAGTTTAAGTGTGGGCTTTAGTGGATATAACACTCCCGTCAGGGGGTGCATTCTACGGCGGGTGTGCATTAATCCAGCACAACAGCGGCGCATGGACATCGTTTATAAGTAAAGGTAAGACCATAATGGTTACTGGGGTTCAATCCCCACCTTCTACCATCCTAGTCACGTCCGTTGTGTCCTTGGGCAAGACACTTCATCCTTGCTCCTGATGGCTGCTGGTTAGCGCCTTGCATGGCAGCTCCCGCCATCAGTGTGTGAATGTGTGTGTGAATGGGTGAATGTGGAAAATTCTGTCAAAGCGCTTTGAGTACCTTGAAGGTAGAAAAGCGCTATACAAGTATAACCCATTTATCATTTATGATAACGTTTTTTTTTTATTAAATGTGCTTTTTTGTGTGCTACAGTTTGTATGTGTAAAGTTAAAGTACCAATGATTGTCACACACACACTAGGTGTGGTGAAATTTGTCCTCTGCATTTGACCCATCCCTTGATCACCCCCTGGGAGGTGAGGGGAGCAGTGGGCAGCAGCAGCGCCGCGCCCGGGAATCATTTTTGGTGATTTAACCCTCAATTCCAACCCTTGATGCTGAGTGCCAAGCAGGGAAGAATGCTGGTATGAGCTTTTAAACATAACCCGTTAACTGCTGCCAATCAAATGGTGAATAAGATACTCTTGGGGTTCATATGTTTGTAATCTGACTGTGATGAAGTCAGTGCCTCACCAGCCATGAACCTCACCGCACGTCACTGATGTGTATATATATGTATGTATGTGTATATATGTATGTATGTATGTGTATGTATATGTATATATATATCACATTTACATGTGTATATATATATATAAAGGTATAGATGTGTGTGTATGTATGTATGTATGTATGTATGTATGTATGTATGTATGTATGTGTATATATGTATGTATGTGTGTGTATCTTTAGAAGGCTTCATAGACAAAATAATGTAGAGCCACCTTGGACGAGCGTTTTTTAATTTATTTTTTTTATATTTAGAATGCACAAAAAAGGGAAATACATACATGTATGTATGTCAACATAGGGATTGTAAATTATGGGCAACCACAAAAAAAAAACATTACCCGTTGAAGTTGAGGTACCAGTGTACATACTACTCCTCTGAAAAGTCCTCTTCTCTACTCTCTGCATTTCTTCCCTCGGAAACTCAAGAAATGCTAACAATTCTTTGTTAATATCGATGTTTGCTATGATGTACCCCTGACAGCATTGTAGCCGTGTCCTTTTTAAAAATATAAGAATTGTACTTTTGGTGCATTAAGAATTTTCCCTCAAGGAGCTACTCTTCGCACTGACCCTGGTTTCCATGTTGACATCATTCCGAATAATGTCCGATACTTATCAACATAATTACGATACTTTTTTCACATATGGCCCCGAAAAATACATATTATAAAGTATAAGGACGAGGGTTAATCGTCATACCGCCAGTATGAACTTGCTATCGATTCTGTGGCAGTCAGTCCAAAGGTGAAACTCTAAAAGGTTTTTTCACTCAGTCCTATTTTGGTTTTGCTGGTGTATCGTTCTCCTCCCACTTATGTGTGGGTGGTACACTCTCCCTCTCTCAGGTTATCTGTGTCTCATGCTTGCACTCGAGGCAATCAATTATCTTTAATTTGTCGGTGAACTCTTGTCTGAAGATTTCTAACTTCAGTCGGGAGTTATTTTTTTAGTTATTCAGGGTCCTTTTTATGATTTGAAGTGGAATTACGACGACTCCAAGGTATCAATTCTAATGACTCTTAGACGAATCAATCCCCGATTTAATGAGGCAGTATATGTGCCTGGGTCTTACATAAATAAAAAGCCATTATGATACAGTAGGAAGGGGATTAATTCGGCCCCTTTTTGTCGCGGTTTACCTGACACATGAAACATGACGACTTGAGGGGTTGTATTCATGGCATCAGAGTGTTGAACATCTTGAAATGTGTCTCGTGGCAATTGCAGCTCTGACCACATAGAGTCAGTTGCTATGTAGAGTGGGGCTTTCCATCATTTTCAGCAGACTGCATTGCGAAATAGTTGGGCCATATGAATCCGTTCCCTACTGCAGTGGTCCCCAACCACTGGGACCGATTGGTACCGGGCCGCGCAAGAAATTAAAAAAAATAAAATAAAAAATATATACACTACCGTTCAAAAGTTTGGGGTCACATTGAAATGTCCTTATTTTTGAAGGAAAAGCACTGTACTTTTCAATGAAGATAACTTTAAACTAGTCTTAACTTTAAAGAAATACACTCTATACATTGCTAATGTGGTAAATGACTATTCTAGCTGCAAATGTCTGGTTTTTGGTGCAATATCTACATAGGTGTATAGAGGCCCATTTCCAGCAACTATCCCTCCAGTGTTCTAATGGTACAATGTGTTTGCTCATTGGCTCAGAAGGCTATTTGATGATTAGAAAACCCTTGTGCAATCATGTTCACACATCTGAAAACAGTTTAGATTGTTACAGAAGCTACAAAACTGACCTTCCTTTGAGCAGATTGAGTTTCTGGAGCATCACATCTGTTGGGTCAATTAAACGCTCAAAATGGCCAGAAAAAGAGAACTTTCATCTGAAACTCGACAGTCTATTCTTGTTCTTAGAAATGAAGGCTATTCCACAAAATTGTTTGGGTGACACCAAACTTTTGAACGGTAGTGTATATATATATATATATTATTTTAAATAAATCAACATAAAAAACACAATATATGCATTATATATCAATATAGATCAATACAGTCCGTAAGCACACAAGATTGTATTTCTTTATGAACCCCCCCCCCCCCCCCCCAACTTGTAAATTAAAAGCTCAAACACTAAAATTTCGATATAACTCGGTCGTTGAGGTCCAAAAAATAGAGATTGCGTAATTCCCGAATTTGTGTTACATAGAAATCCTTATTTTTCTTACCCTTTTCTTTCTTTCTCCTGGTTAGTGGCCCCACGTGACGTGAATGGTGGAAATGGGGCGGGCAAAATATCCACCAGTAGTTATGGACGTCAGTGGGTCATTTTTATTCATTTTTTTCCTTCTTTTCAGAGACTTTCCTGAAGATTTACTGTGTAAGTGTTACGATCTGGTCACAAGGTCGTGTCTACCGGGATGTAAAGGACGGCATGAAGTAGCTTGCAGGTAAGAATGCTTGTTTAACCTCTAAAGGCTTAGTGGCCACATGCGTGGACAGCAACTTTTAGCTCTTATTTCCAAAATTGTGTACACTACTGGATTGGGGCCGCTTATGTGGACACTTATACTGCCATCTGGTGGTGTCAGAAGAGTATAACATACAATGGAATTTGGAAAAAAAAAGTGTAAAAATAAAAATGAGCATGTCACTACACATGAAGTACACGTTTGTGTACTTATGGACTAAGTACATCATATCAAAAGATGATGTTTAGTTTTTATTGTAATTAGGGTCCAATAAGCCCAAATAGCAAAGAAAAACTTAAAAAGCATGGAAACAAACAGCTTGGACCTTAAGAGGTTGATTCCTGTACTAAGCATACAAAACATACAGGGTATTAGCTTAGTGTGAAATTAACTGGAACTCAAAAGGTCTTTACTCTGCACACCAATTTTGATATTTATTTATTTTTTTGCCCTCAAGTGACAAAGATCGGATATTTTTTGCCAGTCTAAATGCTCCAAAGCTGATCTTTTCGCATCAGATTCAGGCCACATCAGGAGGTAGTCCGAATCTGATTGGGATCCGATCTCTTTAAATGTGACCTGAGTCCAAACGGCAATTCGAACTGAATGCGACTCGTACGTGACTTTTTCGTCAGCATTGGGGGAAAGATGCAGCCCGCCAGCAAAAATGGATATTTCTTCGCAACATCCGGTTTCGGTGACCAAAGTCTATTTTCAACATCCAAATTTTCAGTGCATCACTCGTCAATGCACTGACAGGCTATATGTGATATAAGAGTATATATTTTGATTCCGAAGAAATACCTATTGTTGACGAACCGGAATTGACGTTGTGGTGTATTTGCTTACCATATTTTTCGGACTATAAGTCACAGTTTTTTTCATAGTTTGGCCGGGGGTGCGACTTATACTCAGGAGTGACTTATGTGTGAAATTATTAACACATTATCGTAAAATATCATATATTATTCAGCTCATTCACGTAAGAGACTAGACGTATAAGATTTCATGGGATTTAGCGATTAGGAGTGACAGATTGTTTGGTAAACGTATAGCATGTTCTATATCGGGGGTCACCAACCTTTTTGAAACCAAGAGCTACTTCTTGGGTACTGATTAATGCGAAGGGCTACCAGTTTGATACACACTTAAATAAATTGCCAGAAATAGCCAATTTGCTCAATTTACCTTTAACTCTATGTTATTATTTATAATTAATGATATTTACACTTAATTGAATGGTTTAAAAGAAGAGAAAACACGAAAAAAAATGACAAATACATTTTGAAACATAGTTTATTTTCAATTTCGACTCTTTAAAATTCAAAATTCAACCGAAAAAAAGAAGAGAAAAACTAGCTAATTCGAATCTTTTTGAAAAAATTAAAAAAATAATTTATGGAACATCATTAGTAATTTTTCCTGATTAAGATTCATTTTAGAATTTTGATGACATGTTTTAAATAGGTTAAAATCCAATCCGCACTTTGTTAGAATATATAACAAATTGGACCAAGCTATATTTCTAACAAAGACAAATCATTATTTATTCTAGATTTTCCAGAACAAAAATTTTAAAAGAAATTCAAAACACTTTGAAATAAGATTTAAATTTGATTCTACAGATTTTCTAGATTTGCCAGAATAATTTTTTTGAATTTTAATCATAATAGGTTTGAAGAAATATTTCACAAATATTCTTCGTCGAAAAAACAGAAGCTAAAATGAAGAATTAAATTAAAATGTATTTATTATTCTTTACAATAAAAAATAAAAAATTACTTGAACATTGATTTAAATTGTCAGGAAAGAAGAGGAAGGGATTTAAAAGGTAAAAAGGTATATGTGTTTAAAAATCCTAAAATCATTTTTAAGGTTGTATTTTTTCTCTAAAATTGTCTTTCTGAAAGTTATAAGAAGCAAAGTAAAAAAAATAATGAATTTATTTAAACAAGTGAAGACCAAGTCTTTAAAATATTTTCTTGGATTTTCAAATTCTATTTGAGTTTTGTCTCTCTTAGAATTAAAAATGTCAAGCAAAGCGAGACCAGCTTGCTAGTAAATAAATACAATTTAAAAAATAGAGGCAGCTCACTGGTAAGTGCTGCTATTTGAGCTATTTTGAGAACAGGCCAGCGGGCTACTCATCTGGTCCTTACGGGCTACCTGGTGCCCGCGGGCACCGCGTTGGTGACCCCTGTTCTATATGTTATAGTTATTTGAATGACTCTTACCATAATGTATTATGTTAACATACCAGGCACGTTCTCAGTTGGTTATTTATGCGTCATATAACGTACACCAGGGGTGCTCACACTTTTTCTGCAGGCGAGCTACTTTTCAATTGATCAAGTCGTGGGGATCTACCTCATTCATATATATAATGTATATTTACTTATTTATTAAATATATGTTTTTGTTAACAAGTTAAAGGTGTTTAATGATAATGCAAGCATGTTTAACACATATAGTTAATATTGTTAATAAATTAAAGGTGTTTAATGATAATACAAGAATGTTTAATACATATAGTTAATATTGTTAACATGTTAAAGGTGTTTAAAGATAATGCAAGCATGTTTAACACATATAGTTAATATTGTTAACAAGTTAAAGGTGTTTAATGATAATACAAGCATGTTTAACACATAGTTAATATTGTTAACCAGTTAAAGGTGTTTAAAGATAATACAAGCATGTTTAACACATATAGTTAATATTGTTAAAGTTAAAGTACCAATGATTGTCACACACACACTAGGTGTGGTGAAATTTGTCCTCTGCATTTTACCCATCCCCTTGATCACCCCCTGGGAGGTGAGAGGAGCAGTGGGCAGCAGCGTAGCCGCGCCCGGGAATCATTTTTGGTGATTTGACCCCCAATTACAACCCTTGATGCTGAGTGCCAAGCAGGGAGGTAATGGGTCCCATTTGTATAGTCTTTGGTATGACCCGGCCGGGGTTTGAACTCACAACCTACCGATCTCAGGGCGGACACTCTAACCACTAGGCCACTGAGTACGGTTAAAGGTGTTTATTGATAATACATGCATGTTTAACACATATAGATTCCTTTGTTTCATGAAGACTCCCCACCTTCTACCATCCTAGTCACGTCCGTTGTGTCCTTGGGCAAGACACTTCACCCTTGCTCCTGATGGGTGCTGGTAGCGCCTTGCATGGCAGCTCCCTCCATCAGTGTGTGAATGTGTGTGTGAATGGGTGAATGTGGAAATACTGTCAAAGCGCTTTGAGTACCTTGAAGGTAGAAAAGCGCTATACAAGTATAACCCATTTATCATTTATTTTATTTAAGACAAGAATATAAGTTGGTGTATTACCTGATTCTGATGACTTGCATTGATAGGAATCAGACAGTGGTGCTGATAACGTCCGCATTTTCAAATGGAGGAGAAAAAAAGTCCTCCTTTCTGTCCAATACCACATGAAAGTGGTTGGTTTTTGACATCTTATTTGTCCAGCTTCCATACTCCTTTGTATACACTTTACAAGAAATACATTGGCGGCAAACTCCGTAGCTTGCTAGCTTGTGCACGCTAGCTTTCTGAGACTCTTATGTTGTTAGCGCAGGCAGGATTAAGCAGAGCTTTTATTGTGAAGGCAGGAACTGTGCAGTCGGTCTTTGGAGTTTTGACGACAGGTACGGCGCCGGAGTCTGTTGAAATAAAAAGTGTTTCTCGCCTTCCTGTCGGTAATTTTTTCTTAATAATGATCTGGCAGCAGCCAGCGTCATCTCAGAAGACCCTCGAGGTGCCGTGAATGTCAATCAAGTGACGAAAGTGACGTCATGGTGAAGATTTATGATCGCTCATTTTTAGGACTATTTTTGTAATGCCTGGCTGGCGAACGACCGACACACCCTCCGCGATCGACCGGTAGATCACGATCGACGTAATGAGCACCCCTGACGTACACTTATTCAGCTTGTTGTTCACTCTTCTTTATTTATTTTAAATAGCCTTTCAAATGTCTATTCTTGGTGTTGGGTTTTATCAAATAAATTTCCCCCAAAAATGTGACTTATACTCCAGTGTAACTTATATGTTTTTTTCCTTCTTTATTATGCATTTTCGGCCGGTGCGACTTATACTCCGGAGCGACTTATACTCCGAAAAATATGGTACATGTTTGTTGAAAAATGAAGCTAACGTTGGTGCCTCTTCCACTTAACCTCCACAACAATATTCCCGTATTTTTCAGAATATAAGGCGCATTTAAAACCCTTTCATTTTCTCAAAAATCGACAGTGCGCCTTATAACCCGGTGCGCCTAATGCACAGAATAATTTTGGTTGTGCTTACCGACCTCGAAGCAAGGTCGGTAAGCATGGCGTAATAAGTGTGACCAGTAGATGGCAGTCACACATAAGAGATACGTGTAGACTGCAATATGACGCCAGTAAACAACACCAAAATGTTTTAGTATGACTTTGAAGCCGCACCGCTTGATGGATTGTCGGCCCATTACGGCTGCCGTAGTCAGAGATACTACGGTGTGTGTGTGTGTGTATAAGGACCGCCAAATGGCACCCCTCAGCAGACATATTATCTGCCATTTTGTTTCACAATATTATGCAAAACCAACTGCTGATGTGTATTTGGGATCTGCAAAAGTCCTGAAAATTTGCGCACGTCAGCCACTGTAGTCCATGCCGAAACCGTAGTCGATAAACTTCTTATTTTTACCTATCTTCCTGTTATGGGACATTCATCCTCTGCTGTTGCCATTTCTAATATAAAGTAGCGTAAAGTTCTAACTTATATCTCGCTATGGAAGCGCTAAAAACTACCGGTGTAGTGAGTTTACATTATTCACCCAAGGAACTTTAGTTCACGGGACATATTTCCGGCGTTGTTGTTGCACTAGTGAGCCACGGATGAGGAGATGCTGCTCCGTTATTGATTGAAGTAAAGTCTGAATGTCAATTAAAACAGTTAGCGCCATCTATTGACATTTCTTCCACCCCCGTCTTTGCACGCTACACCGCTACAACAAAGATGACAGGGAGAAGACGCTGCTGAAGGTGAGCCACGTAAATAAGACCGCCCACAAAACGGCGCATCTTGAAGCGACTGTCAGAAATCGGCTTGAAGATGATCTGTAAAACATGATCTATGCAACATTTTGACCAAAGAACCACCATTACATGTTATGTAGACCACAAGGAAGTGATTTCCATTTAGAAAAAAATGAAATAAAAAATATGACTCCTTCAATGCACCCTATAACCCGGTGCGCCTTTATATATGAACAAATATCGAAAATAGACCATTCATCGGCAGTGCGTTTTATAATCCGGTGCGCCCTATGGTGCGGAAAATGCGGTAAATTACTGATTCATAATTTGATGGTCTGAGATTTGTTTTGTAATACAGAAAACAAATCTCAATTTTGTTAGTCTCACAGTATATTGGTGTATTTTTGTTTTTTTTAATAAACTATTTGTATTTTTATTTCCCAGGTCTCGACATAACAGTGTAATATGTATTTTATCTGAAGTCTGTGTGGAAATGTATGTATGTGTGTGAGCAAAGGACTACCTTGCAATTTCCCACAGGATTATTAAAGAACTACCTAAACTAAGTAAGAGTGAGAACGGGTCAAACCATTAATCAGGACCTCTTGACGGTCCTTACATTCACCCTGGAACCACTCGCTGTTTAGCTCAGAAAACACTAATTACATTTGGAATCCAATTAGGGAAGTGGTAATGAAATTTCCAAATGGGGGAACTTGTAATCTGCTCATTGAGGTATTTAATTGTGAATGGGCCTGTGCGTTGTAGATACGCCACACCTTTGATTGGTCTACGTGGAATGGGTTCTAGTTTACTTTGTTTATTGTGGGTAAAAATACCTTGTTATGTGCATCCATTCATCTTACATGCCATAAATGACGTTTGGCATATACTCATTTTCATCACTAAGCTTAAATATGCAATATATTTTCCCTAACTAGAACGCTTCGGAGTATTGTATTTCATTAAATAAAAAAAAATAGTATGTCTACTGAGGAATAAGAAATGTTCATTGCTTTGTTATTGCATATGTTACATGTAAATATTTGCCATGACCCTGGCATCTGGAATTCTATATAGTCCTTTTTTGGCATCGTCCAGAGCACCCGAGACTCAATTATTCCAGAAAACTGGAAATACATCATTTTAGACTTTATACATCTTCAATGTGTGATGATCCATCACGGCGGCACAGCGAGCACTTCTTGGAACAGAGAAAAAAGCTATTTGAATAAAGGTCAGCTTTAACTGGAATTTGGGAATATAACACTGTAAAATTTTTGTCATAGCCCCACTTAGGAACTTTGAGTTTTGGTTGATTTTTGGCGGCGCCAGTGGATTGAAGCGGTAGTGAAGGAGACCACATTTCCCATGAAGACTAGCGCATATCATGATAGCAAAGAAGCAGTTAGCGGAAAAAAAATTGATAACACAGAAATGACAATGAACATTATTACACTACAAATGGAGCAATAGAAATACCAATAGAAATAGCACTGTTGATAATGAATAATAATTACTTTCATTATCAACTATACAATTGTTTCAAATGCAACAATACATGTATGTAAATACCACATAGAGCAGACACATGGGTGGGGAAGAAAGAAAAGCAAACTGTATTAACCTTGTAGATTGTTATAGTTTGATAGGTTAAGCTTTATCAATGTGCCGTGTTTTACCCAATTTCCACACATTGACTTGAAAACACGAAAATTCTTCGGGAACCACCGTTCTTACGAATTTCTCCCGACTTCCACCCGAACAGTAATATTGCCACACCATCCTTCAATCGGCACAGTTTCTGTTATTTATTGAACCATCACCACCATCCACCATTTGCATGGGTACTGTGGACAGCTATTTAATTTGTTAATTTTAATTTGTTACTTTGCACTGTTTTATTTGCCAAATAAATGAACACTGTGAATTTCAAGCATTTAATTTTTCGCGTTTATGTGTATATATATATATATATATATATATATATATATATATATATATATATATATATATATATATATATATATATATATATATATATATACACATACATATATACACATACATATATACAGATATATATGTGTGTGTATGTACTGTGTATATATATATATACACACACATATATACAGATATATATGTGTGTGTATGTACTGTGTATATATATATATATATATACACACACGTGTGTGTGATATATATATATATATATATATATCTCTATCACACACACACGTGTGTGTGTATATATACACACATATATATCTATATATATATATATATATATATATATATATATATATATATATATATATACACAAATGTGCAAATCGGTCGTACGACCTGGGTATAGGGGCGAAAGACTAATCGAACCATCTAGTAGCTGGTTCCATCCGAAGTGTCCCCCAGGACAGCAGGCTCAAGGATGCAGTTTATAGTATATATATATATATATATATATATATATATATATATATATATATATATATATATATATATATGTATATATGTATATATATATATATATATGTATATATATATATATGTATATATATATATATATATGTATATATATATATATATATATATGTATATATATATATGTATATATATATATATATATATATATATGTATATGTATATGTATATATATATATATATATGTATATGTATATGTATATATATATATATATATGTATATGTATATGTATATATATATATATATATATATATATATATGTATATATATATATATATATATATATATATGTATATATATACATATATATATATATATATATATGTATATATATATATGTATATATATATATATATATATGTATATATATACATACATACATACATACTGTGTGTATGTACACGAGTCATGATCCGTGGCCCGTTTTGTTTAGTCATGTTAAGTTTTGGACTCCCTTAATTCCTGTTTTATGCACCCCTGGGTTTGTTTTGGTTGCCATGGGTGCTGATTGGTTTCACCTGCCTGTCATTGGTGTTCGGCACGCTCACCTGCTGCCGGGCACTAATCAGAGAGCTACTTATTGATGTTGTGCGCCACACTCGGTCTGGCTTCCTTACTTGCAGTGTGCAACAAGTTACGTTGGTTTCTTCCTGTTCTCGATTCCTGATTCCTGCGCTAAGTAGTTGCCTTAGCGTCCAGTGCGATCGGCACACTTTCCTTTTGTCTGTTTCCTGTCTTTTTGCATTGTGTATGATTTATGACAATAAAACCTATTCCTACCTGCACGCTTCGTCCGGAGTTGTCCGTCTGCATCCTGGGAGAACAACCCCCCGCAGTAACATGCGACCCCCACGTGACAACTTGTATGTATGTATGTATGTATGTGTGTATGTATTTATGTACTGTATGTATGTATACACACCCCATGCCCCCCATACGTTTTTGCAAGGAAATTGCGTATGTTGTCCTCCTTTCTCTGCATCTTCCGGGTCTCGTTTTTTCAACAAGTTTTGCTTTCAATGAAAAAAGAATCGTCAGCAGTGTTGCCAGCGATCGGGGTCTGTTTGATTCGAGCCTCGGCATCACCCGGGGAAACACGCGCTCAGCAGCGTGGAGAGTTGCAATTTAACGTGGTTCTATCCAATTAACAACACGAGAGAGATGGACGCACTACAAAACGATGGAGAAGACATTTCTGCCCGAATATTAACTTTGTCTAAATGGATATGTTCCCAGTTGCAACGTTATGAAAACAAAAAAAAATATTTTAAAAAGCTTGCAAAAATGAACACGCTATCTTATACTTACAACAAATGCACAATCTGGAAGGGTGTTTAGCTTCAGTGGCAATATTGTCCCCGGCCACACAGCATCCTGCAGTAGACAGCTTGGTGTTCCTGGCTTTAAAGGCCTACTGAAACCCACTACTACCGACCACGCAGTCTGATAGTTTATATATCAATGATGGAATCTTAACATTGCAACACATGCCAATACGGCCGGGTTAACTTATAAAGTGCAATTTTAAATTTCCCGGGAAATATCCGGCTGAAAACGTCTCGGTATGATGACGTTTGCGCATGACGTCACGGATTGAGCGGAAGTATTGGGACACCATTGTGTCCCAATACAAACAGCTCTGTTTTCATCGCAAAATTCCACAGTATTCTGGACATCTGTGTTGGTGAATCTTTTGCAATTTGTTTAATGGACGATGAAGACAGCAAAGAAGAAAGCTGTAGGTGGGATCGGTGTATTAGCGGCTGGCTGCAGCAACACAAACAGGAGGACTTTGAGTTGGATAGCAGACGTGCTACCGTGAGTACGCATTTTTCTTCCAAACATTTGATCGCTTGCCCGTTTGTCCCTGCCGCTATGTGCATGTCACGTACGTAAATTTGGGGAAATATGTGCTGTATGAACTTTGCGGAAGTGAACGGTACTTTGGGCTGTGGGATTGAGTGTGTTGTGCGGATGTTTGAGTTGTATTGGTGGGTTATATGGACGGGACGGGGGAGGTATTTGTTTTGCGCGATTAATTTGTGGCATATTAAATACAAGCCTGGTTGTGTTGTGGCTAATAGAGTATATATATGTCTTGTGTTTATTTACTGTTTTGTCATTCCCAGCTGAATATCAGGTCCCACCCGCCTCTCACAGCATCTTCAATCAATCAATCAATCAATGTTTATTTATATGGCCCTAAATCACAAGTGTCTCAAAGGGCTGCACAAGCCACAACGACATCCTCGGTACAGAGCCCACATACGGGCAAGGAAAAACTCACCCCAGTGGGACGTCGGTGAATGACTATGAGAAACCTTGGAGAGGACCGCATATGTGGGTAATATATCCCCTCTAGGGGAGACCGAAAGCAATGGATGTCAATTTATATGTATTATTTAGGTTAGGGGTAAGGTTGAAATTTTCACTGTATATTAGTGCGACACCCCCTCCCCTTTTAAGAGGACGGGCAACATGCGCATTCGTATAGTTAGGAGATGCCTCATTGAGCGCAAAAAATTTGTCTGGTTTGAGCCAGGTTTCGCTAAGACCAATGACGTTAAGATTGTTGTCTCTAATGACCTCATTAACTAATAACGCCTTGGGAGACAATGATCTTATGTTTAAAAAGCCCATATTATAGGTATTGGGCTGTTTTGACGAGTTTTTGTTAAGATTATCCGTAGTAGCAATATTAACAATGTTGCGTTTATTATGCGTAGTGCACTTTAAATAGTTTCGACCATATCTAGGAATTGATATGACGGGAATTTTCCGATTGTTTGCTTGGTGCTGCAATAGACTGGACATATCATAATTTGCCACCTCAGTAGAATGCATGTCCACCTCTGACACAGACACAACAGAAAAAACATTATGTGAATTGTGTACTATTCTAAGAGAATTGCTATGCGTACATGGATTATCCAGCCTGGCGCTGGCTAGTTCTACCTTAACTGACTCCTCACTCGGACTAACAGACATTGTAATTGCCTGTGACCGGGCTTGCTCTAGTGTAGTCAGTCAAGTGAGACTTAAATAGTAGTCTATGTTTCTAGACAGGATGATGGCGCCTTCCTGGTTAGGGTGAAGGCCGTCTCTCATCAGCAAGCCTGGTTTGCCCCAGAAAGAGGGCCAGTTATCAATAAACGTTAGTCCCTGTTGCCTACAGAAGCTAGCCTCTTCCCTAACTGAATCGCTTCTACTGCCCTCTAGTCCTTCACTCTCACTCTCCTCATCCACAAATCTTTCATCCTCGCTCAAATTAATGGGGTAATCGTTGCTTTCTCGGTCTGACTCGCTCTCGCTGCTGGTGGCCATGATTGTAAACAATGTGCAGATGTGAGCTCTTCAACCTGTGACGTCACGCTACTTCCGGTACAGGCAAGGCTTTTTTTATCAGCAACCAAAAGTTGCGAACTTTATCGTCGATGTTCTCTACTAAATCCTTTCAGCAAAAATATGGCAATATCGCGAAATGATCAAGTATGACACATAGAATGGATCTGCTATCCCCGTTTGAATAAGAAAATCTCATTTCAGTAGGCCTTTAATTTCTGAGGCAACAAGGGTCTTCTAAAAATGTTGAGCTAAAAACATTCTACTGTTAAAGATAGATTATTTTCAATTTGCTTCCGATGTTTAAAATGTCCTCTTAAATCAGGGACTTTATTTTCTATGTTGTTCTTTTGTGTTTTTGTTATTAGCTGAGCAGAGCTGAAGGTTTGTTTTCAGGAAGATTGAAGATTATGAGTCACTATTCTTATATTATTTTCAAGGCTTTTTTTTTTTTTTGTCCTGTGGAGCCACTCAGGCAAATCATATTGTTGTTGTACAGATTTACTTTACAAAATTGTGGGATACTTCTCTTGTTGCCTTATTTGTATTTGACTTTATCAAATGGATTCATTTAATATTTGGTGCAGCAAGAGAGGGATAGAAATAAGAAAAAAAAGGAAAACAGCGGAGGAAATTGCGGGGACAAGAGGGGGATAAGACAAAGGGACAACAGAACATCAGCAAATAGGATATGTTCAAATATGATACGAAAAGTGATAACAGAGAAGCAGTTAGTTAAGGAAATATTCATCCATCAATCTATCTTCTTGTCGGGGCGGTATAGCTCGGTTGGTAGAGTGACCGTGCCAGCAACTTGAGGGTTCCAGGTTCGATCCCCGCTTCCGCCATCCTAGTCACTGCCGTTGTGTCCTTGGGCAAGACACTTTACCCACCTGCTCCCAGTGCCACCCACACTGGTTTAAATGTAACTTAGATATTGGGTTTCACTATGTAAAGCGCTTTGAGTCACTAGAGAAAAAGCGCTATATAAATATAATTCACTTCACTTCACTTCACTATCTTCTTCCGCTTATCCGAGGTCGGGTCGCGGGGGCAGCAGCCTAAGCAGGGAAGCCCAGTCTTCCCTCTCCCCAGCCACTTCGTCCAGCTCCTCCCGAGGCGTTCCCAGGCCAGCCGGGAGACATAGTCTTCCCAACGTGTCCTGGGTCTTCCCCGTGGCCTCCTACCGGTCGGACGTGCCCGAAACACCTCCCTAGGGAGGCGTTCGGGTGGCATCCTGACCAGATGCCCGAACCACCTCATCTGGCTCCTCTCGATGTGAAGGAGCAGCGGCTTTTCTTTGAGCTCCCCCCGGATGACAGAGCTTCTCACCCTATCTCTAAGCTCTAGCTCTCACTGGATCGGTTCGCAGCCGAGTGTGAAGCGACTGGGATGGGAATCAGCACCTCCAAGTCCGAGTCCATGGTTCTCGCCCGGAAAAGGGTGGAGTGCCATCTCCGGGTTGGGGAGGAGATCTTGCCCCAAGTGGAGGAGTTCAAGTACCTCGGAGTCTTGTTCACGTGTGAGGGAAAAGTGGATCGTGAGATCGACAGGCGGATCGGTGCGGCGTCTTCAGTAATGCAGACGCTGTATCGGTCCGTTGTGGTGAAGAAGGAGCTGAGCCGGAAGGCAAAGCTCTCGATTTACCGGTCGATCTACGTTCCCGTCCTCACCTATGGTCATGAGCTTTGGGTCATGACCGAAAGGACAAGATCACGGGTACAAGCGGCTGAAATGAGTAAGTAAATATTAGTGTAACAGAAATGATAATGAACATTATTGCATTACAAATGGATCAATAGAAATAGCACTATTGATAATGAATAATAACTATAATTATCTCTTATCAACAATACAACTTTTTCAAATGCAACAATACATATATGTAATGGAAACTTGAAATACAAAAGAGATAAATGAGGAAAGAAAGAGAAGCGGACTATATTAACCTTGTAGATTGTTATACTTAAAATAGGTTTATCAATGTGCCGTGTTTTACTCAACAGAAAATATTTGAAAAGCACAGTCAGAATGGCTCCTGACTGTTTGGTTATGTTTGGGTTTTCCTGTGTTTAGAATCACTTCCTGTCCCGGTGCTCTTGTTTTCTCAGTGTTTCCTGTTTGGTCTCTGTGTTTTGCAGCACCTTTACTTTCGGTTCCAGGTCCTGTCAGCACACCTGTTCCTCGTTTAATGAGTTCTATTTAGTTCCACCTGGGTCCCTCCTTCAGTGCTGGATCATAGCTCTTCCGTTTGAGACTGATGTATTGTTTTTAACTTTGTAAAGCACTTTGCGTTGCATTTCTTTTATGTATGAAAATCGTTTTATAAATAGTTTGATTGAGTTTGATAAGTTGTTTTTTTTCCCCCAGTTAATAATTTTTTTCAGGTTGAACGTTCTAATCACATCCAATGATATTTGTTTTTTCAGGAATCAACTGCAAAAAATGTGAATCTCTCGCAAGTTTGCCAGTTGAATAGCCCAAATGATGAAAAAGAGAGGACTTAAAACAGGCCCTTGAGGAACACTACTAGTGTAACTAAATAACTTGAACAAATGACTGCATTTTAAATAAACAAGCTATAGCAGTGCTTCTCAAATAGTTTGTTACACACCCCCAAGGGCGGGGATCAGCAACCCGCGGCTCTCAAGCCGCATGCGGCTCTTTAGCGCAGCCCTAGTGGCTCCCTTGAGCATTTTTAAAGAAGGATGAAAAATGGAAAAAGATGGGGGGGAAAATACTTTTTTTGTTTTGGTATGGTTTTTTTTTAGGACAAACATGACACAAACCTTCCCAATTGTTAAAAAGCCCACTGTTTAATGCGTATAATATGAGTATTTGGTGAATAATTATGTATATATTATCAGACAACACTTATGCTTAAGGGCCGTTGCTATAGTTATTATCAATTGTGATGAAATGGTATTTTTCTTTGTCTGTGCAAAGCTGGCAATCCAAAAGATTATAAACCAGTCTCGTATCAGTGTTTGTTTCCAGAATCGGCCTGCTGACTGCCAAGGCCGAACATCGAGTACTGTGGCGCAGACAGAGCAGAGACAAGGCGATATCACGACTGTCAGCACATTTGCATGTTTGTATAATCATATATTGTGTCTAACTGGAGCTGTCGAGATTACCCCCTTCCATCAGCGACAGCTTCAGTGATGTAAACAGGGACCTCCCAAATAAATAGAGGAAGCATGTGGGCTGGACTTTTAGAACATAGTTTGGATCTGTAACTAGAGTACAGCCCAAAACACATTTCTCCTCAATTGAGCAAAATTTAACTCTGTCTCTGCATGATTCCTTGCTTCTCGTCTGTTTAATAGATGTCATCAGTGTTTGAACCTGACAACATCGTTTTGTCCTACTAATTTCGGCGGTTCTGGAACTCACCATAGTGTGGACTGTGACAGTTTGTTTACATGTAAAATGTTCCACTCCTTCTTTGTCTCATTTTGTCCACCAAAAATGTTATGCTGTGCATGAACACACAAAGGTGCGCTTTGTTGATGTTATTGACTTGTTGGAGTGCTAATCAGACTATTTAGGCTAGCTGTATGTACATATTGCTGTCATGATCCGTAGCCCGGATCATGTTTTGATATGATTTGTTAGTTTTGGACTCCCTTATTTCCTGTTTTGTTTTTGGTATCCATGGCGATTAATTGGGTTCACCTGCCTCTGGTTAGTGGTTGGCACGCTCACCTGCTGTCGACCACTAATCAGAGAGCTATTTATTCTCGTTGCTCGCCACACTCAGTCTGGCTTCATCGTTTGTTGTATGCAACAGTCACGTACGTTGGTATTTCTTGTTTACTAGTCTATGATTCCTGTGCTAGATGTTTACCTTAGCTTCCCGTGCGATCGGCACGTTTTCCTTTTGCTTGTTTTCTGTTTTTGGTACGCGTTATGATTTAGGAGTAATAAATCATGTTCCTACCTGCACGTCTTGTCCAGAGTGGTCCGTTTGCATCCCGAGGGAACGAACCCCGCAGTAAGATGCGACCCAATCGTGACAATTGCATCATTATACCTCAAGTGTAGGTGTATTTGAGCTAATTTAATTTCCCTTACTTTTATCCTCTTTGTATATAATTTATGTTTGCATGTCTTATGACACATTATCTGTATATAATATTGGCAGCATTCCAGATAGTTGTTTGTGTGCCATGTTGTTCCAGACCACAGCAAACGTTACCTAGCTTGCTTGTAATAAATCTATTAAAAGAAGACAGCCTGTCGTTTCCTTTTAACTTGACACACACATCTATATTGTTGGCCATTAAAAGCCAGTAATTTCCAGAAAATATTTCGCTATCCAGGTGAGGGGCCTATTTTACAATTTAGAATGAACTTTTACCAACTCAGAGGCGATGCAGCAGCTCACCGACTTAACATGTCAATACAGCTGCATACATTAGTTACCTCTCTGTGATCACGTCGTGGCTAAAAGTAGTTCCTCAGCGTTAGTGATTATAATAACAATATCGCTAATAGTTAGTTAATAGTCAGATCACAAGATGTAAATGGAGTATTGTTGGTGATTTTTGGATGTTTTTTTAAAGGTATTTTTGGCCGCAATGGACTATCCCCATTAGCTGTATTGTTAACCACCTCATACTTGCTGTATATTACGAATTAGATTACACTAAGAAAGGCCAAACATATGAATTGTTGTCTTACATAAGGATTGTGAAAGATAGGCAAATAAAAAAAAAAGTTCCCCTTGAAAGGGGTGAAGTTTGACCCCCAGTGTTCTATGTTTGCTTGCAGGTTTAAAATGTCAATGCAAGGATCACAGTCAAGTGGTCCAACACAGGTTCAAGTTCCTCTATTCAATAGGAGCACTGTGTTTTTACGAATTTGCTGCCAAAAGGTTTTCCTCCCAAGTTTTAAACTTAACTCGGGGGTGTGCCAGTTGAATAGCCTTGGTGTGCAGCAAACTTTGAGAAATGATGGATGGTGAATGCTGGAGAGTGAGGGTGAGTGGGCGATTAGGATGTGACCTTGTGTTCTTAGCGATTATTGGCAATAGTAAAACCGTTTTGGTTTGGCGAGTTAGTTCCTCACACCAGACGTTATTGCAGCCAATGGTGTCCACAAACAGATTTATAAATATGGGTGAGAAAAGTACCAAAGTAGTCCAAAACTGAAATCAATGCAATAGCTTTTCAGCAAATGTCCGTTAAAACTTTTCTCTTCACCTTTTGTCTGTGTTCTTTGTGTTCAATCTATTGATTTCAAATTCAATTGTTTGATGAGATATATATCATCTGGACCAATAGATATACCGTATTGTCCAGACCATAGGGCGCCACCGGATTATAAGGCGCACTGCCGATGAATGGTCTATTTTCGATCTTTTTTCATATATAAGGCACACCGGATTATAGGGCGCATTACAGGAGTCTTATTATTATTTTTTTCTAAATGTAAAACACTTCCTTGTGGTCTACATAACATGTAATGGTGGTTCTTTGGTCTAAGTGTTGCATAGATTGTTTTACAGGTCATCTTCAAGCCGCTTTCTGACAGTCTCTTCGGGAAGCTCCGTTTTGTAGGTGGTCTTATTTACGTGGCTCACCTTCGCCAGCGTCTTCTCCCCGTCATCTTTGTTGTAGCGGTGTAGCGTGCAAGGACGGGAGTGGAAGAAGTGTCAAAAGATGGCGCTAACTGTTTTAATCCCATTCAGACTTTACTTCAATCAATAACGGAGCAGCATCTCCTCATCCGGATACAACTGTGTCCCGGGAAAAATAGTCGGACCGGAACTCTAATAACTAAAGTTCCTTGGGTAAATAATGTGAACTCACAACACCGGTATGTTTTAGTGCTTTCATGGCGAGTTTACTGACCGATATAAGTAAGAACTTTACACTACTTTATATTAGAAATGGCAACAGCGGAGGATGAATGTCCCATAACAAGAAGATAGAGAAAAATAAGAAGCTTATTGACTACGGCGTCTCTCGAACTACAAAGGCGGATTCACACACTTTTTCAGGATTTATGCGGATCCCAAATACAGATCAGCAGCTATCAGAAGGTAATAAAAGTTGCTTTTTCATAATATTGCGAAACAAAACGCTAGATAATATGTCTTACCTTATACACACATCTTAATACTCGTATTTTGAAGCACAGTACATACCATCAAGCGGTGCGCCTTCATAGCTTACCAAAGTCGTACTAAAACATTTTGATAGATTTTTGAGCGCCGTGTGTAATGTTCTATATGTTCAATGGAACATATAACATGTTGGTGTTGTTTACGTAAGTCATATTGCCATCATAGTGCAGTCTACACATATCTCTTATGTTTGACTGCCATCTACTGGTCACACTTATCATTACACCATGTACCAAATACAATTGCTTTGAGGTCGATAAGCAAAACCAGAATTATTTCGTACATTAGGCGCACTGTCGAGTTTTGAGGAGAAAAAAAAAGGATTTTAAATGCGCCTTATAGTCCGGAAAATACGGTAATAATGTGATCAATACAGAACAATCTCTAAGAAAAAATGAGGACGAAGCGTTGCCATTGAGACCACTTTATTGTCTGGATGTATCATCATAATATAACGTGTTCAGGTTTGGAATACAACTGGTTGTAAGAATTAAAACTGTACTTTCACATCAATGGGAGGATTACACTGTAAAAAATGAAGAGAGGGTCTCTGGATTGAAGAACACATTAAATATGGTGGAGGCCATGTGATGGTATCTCAAAATATGTCTGCTTATGGCTCCATGGTCCTTTTTTCCACGTTCAAAAGTTAATAGGAGGAATTCTGTAGGCTTTTTCTCTACCACATGGACAGTCTGGGGAAATATTCCTCAATGTTTGCAAAGGTCAAATGTGGTTTCTTAAGCCGTATAAACGCGCAGAGCTCCAATTCTTTTGAACTAGACCAGTGAAAGAAAGACGTCAAAGAAGATGAACTGTTCAGAGAAAATGAGTGATGGCATTTGGTCAAAATATTTTTGCAATGTCCAAAAAGAGCTCTTCCGCAGTCCCAGAACATCAGCATGCATAACTCGGCATATTTGTTTCCACAGCAATGCTCTCGCTGTTTCAAGCATGTTGTGAACGCTGCATTCAGTTCCAGTTTGTATAAACGTGCAGAGCTCCGGTTCTTTTGAACTAGACTGGTGAAAGAAATGAGTTCGAAGAAGATGAAAGCCAGAACTGTTCCGAGACAATTACAACATAAAGTAGCAAGTAATGAATACAGCAAAACATGTTCTAGACCAAAAATCCCTTCATATTCTCTACTGCTCGCTAGTGTTGCCATATCTGAGTTATTGTGCAGAAATATGGGGAAATAACTACAAAAGTACACTTCATTCATTAACGGTGTTACAAAAAAGATCCGTTAGAATAATACATAATGTTGGATATAGAGAACATACAAACCCCTTATTTATTGAATCAAAAATACTGAAATTCCACGACATAGTGAATTTGCAAACACTAACCTGCTACCCAAGAATATACAATAATTCTCAAAAAAAGAGGAGGAATATAACCTTAGAGAAAAACGTAATTTAAAACATTTGTATGCACATACGACACTTAAGACCTTCAGTATATCAGTATGTGGAATTCAATTATGGAATGGATTAAGCAAAGAAATCAAACAATGTACTAATATGATCCACTTCAAGAAACTATTCAAACTTAAAGTGTTGATATAGTACAAAGATGAAGAACCATGATAAACATTCTGAATTTATTTCATCCATCCATTCATTTTCGAAATAATTTTACTCATCTCACTATATGAAATGTAACTTACTTCACTGAGTATTATTTACTTATTTTTATTTTTATTACTTATGGATTATATTGTGAATGAATTGAGAACAGGAAGTGAATAAAAGTTTTAGCAACTGTTATGTAAAAGAAAAGGGGTTAGGATTAAAGGCCTACTGAATTTTTTTTTTTTTAATTTAAACGGGGATAGCAGATCCATTCTATGTGTCATACTTGATCATTTCGCGATATTGCCATATTGTTGCTGAAAGGATTTAGTAGAGAACATCTACGATATAGTTCGCAACTTTTGGTCGCTGATAAAAAAAGCCTTCCCTGTACCGGAAGTAGCGTGACGTCGCAGGTTAAAAGGCTCCTCACATTTCCCCATTGTTTACACCAGCAGCGAGAGTGATTCGGACCGAGAAAGCGACGATTACCCCTATAATTTGAGCGAGCATGAAAGATTTGTGGATGAGGAACGTAAGAGTGAAGGACTAGAGTGCAGTGCAGGACGTATCTTTTTTCGCTCTGACCGTAACTTAGGTAAAAGGGCTCATTAGATTCCACATTTTCTCATTTTTCTATTGTGGATCACGGATTTGTATTTTAAACCACCTCGGATACTATATCCTCTTGAAAACGAGAGTCGAGAACGCGAAATGGACATTCACAGTGACTTTTATCTCCACGACAATACATCGGTGAAGCATTTAGCTACGGAGCTAACGTGATAGCATCGTGCTTAAATGCAGATGGAAACAAAAGAAATAAGCCCCTGACTGGAAGGATAGACAGAAGATCAACATTACTACGATCAGGAGACACCGAACCAAACTCTGGACCTGTAACTACACGGTTAATGCTGTGCCGCCTGTCGAAGCCTAGCAATGCTGTTGCTAACGACGCCATTGAAGCTAACTTAGCTACGGGACCTCGTCAGAGCTATGATAAAAACATTAGCGCTCCACCTACGCCAGCCCTCATCTGCTCATCAACACCCGTGCTCACCTGCGTTCCAGCGATTGACGGCGCGACGAAGGACTTCACCTGATCATCGATGCGGTTGGCGGCTAGCGTCGGATAGCGCGTCTGCTATCCAAGTCAAGGTCCTCCTGGTTGTGTTGCTGCAGCCAGCCGCTAATACACAGATCCCACCTACAGCTTTCTTCTTTGCAGTCTCCATTGTTCACTAAACAAATTGCAAAAGATTCACCAACACAGATGTCCAGAATACTGTGGAATTTTGCGATGAAAACAGAGCTGTCCGAAAACTTCCGTTTCAACGATTGACGTCACGCGCAAACGTCATCATACATAGACGTTTTCAACCGGAAGTTCCCCGGGAAATTTAAAATTGCACATTATAAGTTAACCCGGCCGTATTGGCATGTGTTGCAATGTTAAGATTTCATCATTGATGTATAAACTATCGGACTGCGTGGTCGGTAGCAGTGGGTTTCAGTAGGCCTTTAAATAAGCTCTGCTTCTTCCTACTCCTTTTCGAACATGTTGAATAGAGAAACTGGTAATTATGATGTATCATGTTGTATGCATGCATGTTCCAAATAAACACAAACTCAAACTCAAATTAGTGATAGCATTTGGTCAAAATAGAGATGTCCGATAATATGGGGCTGCCGATATTATCGGCCGATAAATGCTTTAAAATTTAATATCGGAAATTATCGGTATCGGTTTCAAAAAGTACAATTGATGACTTTTTAAAACGCCGCTGTACGGAGTGGTACACGGACGTAGGAAGAAGTACAGATTACTTGCGTCTCTCAGTCATACTTGCCAACCCTCCCGATTTTCCCGGGAGACTCCCGAATTTCAGTGCCCCTCCCGAAAGACTCCCGGGGCAACCATTCTCTTGAATTTCTCCCGATTTCCACCCATACAACAATATCGGGGGCGTGCCTTAAAGGCACTGCCTTTGCGTGCCGGCCCAATCACATAATATCTAGGGCTTTTAACACACACAAGTGAATGCACGTCATACTTGGTCAACAGCCATACAGGTCACACTGAGGGTCGCCGTATAAACAACTTTAACACTGTTAGGATTTTTTTCCATAACATGAGTTGATTTATTTTGGAAAACCTTGTTACATTGTTTAATGCATCCAGCGGGGCATCACAACAAAATTAGGCATAATAATGTGTTGATTCCACGACTGTATATATCTGTATCGGTTGATATCGGAATCTGTAATTAAGAGTTGGACAATATCGGATATCGGCAAAAAAGCCATTATCGCACATCTCTAGTCAGAATATTTTTGCAATGTCCAACAAAGCTCTGTTGCAGTCACAGCACATCAACATGCATAACTCGGCATATTTGTTTCCAAAGCAATGCTCTCGCTGTTTAAAGCGTTTTGTGAACGCTGCATTCAGTTCCAGTTTTTAATTACTGTCCTGCGCCCCACCGTCGAGCTAAATCATACAGGGAGCTGAATGAACTCTGCCGAACCAATTACCTGGCTGGGCTGCTTGAGCAAACGGCATTAGTAGCTGCTTCATTGCAGCACGATGCCCCAAGGTCTGCAGAATCCCTCCCTCACAGATGAGAAGATTTAAAAAAAAAAAAGCATGCCAGATCCTCGGCTAACCGATACAATAATTACTTTAAGGAGCCCAGGAAAATTACGTAGCCTTCATGTCCTCCAGGGCCACAATTGAATCGTTACAACTGATATGTTCTTAAAAACGTAAACCGAGATGACCGGACCAGTACCATAATAGTACGGACGAGATAGATAAAGGAAACTTGTATTCATTTTTAAAAGATAATGCAATTCAGATGTAGAGTTTTGTTCTGAATTGTTTACTCCTGCATTTAATTTTGCTATGAAATTATGGGCTGATTCTTTCAAAAGAGGATTAGGAACGAGTAATTACATTTTGGGTCTGATCCGAATCATTTCTACCACGTTACCTTGCGTTTACGTTGCAAGCTTCAACTTCTGTGTGATGCTCCTCTGCTCAGGTTTGCTGCTTCCTTGTGATGGGTTTGATAACAAGCACTACACTTATTTCTTATTTATATTTATCGTAATTTGTAAGGGTGTGAATCTTTGGGCACCAAATGATTCGATCTGATTCCGATTCATGGGGTGACCGTTCGATTCATAATTGTTTCTCAATTAGTAAGTGATATGCAACTATAATTAGTTGATACTCGTTTGTATTGACACATGTGTTGTTTTAGACTTCGATATTGTTCAATGAATCGTATTATATGGTGCGATTCAGAATCGTTCAACAAGATTCTCGATTCAAACCTATTCTCACGATGTATTTGTTGGTACAAATGTGTATATTGGAACTTTTTCAAAACAAAAAACTTCTGTATAATATTTTTAAAAACGTTTTATTAACACATTGTTTTAATTATAATTTGATTCAGAATTAGGGTGAAGAAGAATCACGATTACGATGTGAATAGAATTTTTTGCGCACTCCTAGTAAGTGATATGCAACTATAATTATTTTGATTCTCGTTTCTATTGACAAATGTGTTGTTTTAGACTTCGATATTGTTCAATGAATCGTATTATATGGTGCGATTCAGAATCGTTCAACGCGATTCTCGATTCAAACCAATTCTCACGATGTATTTTTTGGTACAAAAATCTATATTGGAACTTTTTCAAAACAAAAAACTTCTGTATAATATTTTTAAAAACGTTTTATTAATACATTGTTTTAATTATGATTTGATTCAGAATCGGGGTGAAGAAGAATCAGGATTCCGATGTGAATCAAAAAATTTGGCGCACTCCTATCAAGTGATATGCAACTATAATTATTTTGATACTCGTTTGTATCGACAAATGTGTTTTTTTAGACTTCACTATTGTTCAATGAATCGTAATATATGGTGCGATTCAGAATCGTTCAACACGATTCTCGATTCAAACCAATTCTCACAATGTATTTTTTGGTACAAAAATTTATATTGGGACTTTTTCCAGACAAAAAACTTCTGTATAATATTTTTAAAAACATTTTATGAATAAAATGTTTTAATTATTATTTTATTGAGAATCAGGGTGAAGAAGAATCACGATTCCAATGTGAATCAAATTATTGTGCGCACTCCTAGTAAGTGATGTACAACTATAATAATTTTGATACTCGTTTGTATTGACAAATGTGTTGTTTTAGACTTCGATATTTTTCAATGAATCGTATTACATGGTGCGATTCAGAATCGTTCAACACGATTCTCGATTCAAACCAATTCTCACAATGTATTTTTTGGTACAAAAATCTATATTGGAACTTTTTCAAAACAAAAAACTTCTGTATAATATTTTTAAAAACGTTTTATTAATACATTGTTTTAATTATAATTTTATTCAGAATCGGGGTGAAGAAGAATCACGATTCCGATGTGAATCAAATTATTTTGCGCACTCCTAGTAAGTGATATGCAACTATAATTATTTTGATACTCGTTTGTATTGACAAATGTGTTGTTTTAGACTTCGATATTGTTCAATGAATCATATTATATGGTGCGATTCAGAATCGTTCAACACGATTCTCGATTCAAACCAATTCTCACAATGTATTTTTTGGTACAAAAATCTATATTGGAACTTTTTCAAAACAAAAAACTTCTGTATAATATTTTTAAAAACGTTTTATTCATATTTTTTTTAATTATGATTTGTTTCAGAATCGTTCAACACGATTCTCGATTCAAATCAATTCTCACGATGTATTTTTTGGTACAAAAATCTATATTGGAACTTTTTCAAAACAAAAAACTTCTGTATAATATTTTTAAAAACGTTTTATTAATATTTTTTTTCAATTATGATTTGATTCAGAATAGTTCAACACGATTCTCGATTCAAACCAATTCTCACGATGTATTTTTTGGTACAAAAATCTATATTGGAACTTTTTCAAAACAAAAAACTTCTGTATAAAATTTTTAAAAACGTTTTATTAATATTTTTTTAAAATTATGATTTGATTCAGAATCGTTCAACACGATTCTCGATTCAAACCAATTCTCACGATGTATTTTGTGGTACAAAAATCTATATTGGAACTTTTTCAAAACAAAAAACTTCTGTATAATATTTTTAAAAACGTTTTATTAATACATTGTTTTAATTATGATTTGATTCAGAATTGGGGTGAAGAAGAATCAGGATTCAGATGTGAATCAAAAAATTTGGCACACTCCTATCAAGTGATATGCAACTATAATTATTTTGATACTCGTGTGTATTGACAAATGTGTTGTTTTAGACTTCGATGCTGTTCAATTAATAGTAGTATATGGTGCGATTCAGAATCGTTCAACACGATTCTCGATTCCAACCAATTCTCACGATGTATTTTTTGGTACAAAAATCTATATTGGAACTTTTTCAAAACAAAAAAACTTCTGTATAATATTTTTAAAAACGTCTTATTAATACATTGTTTTAATTATGATTTGATTCAGAATCGGGGTGAAGAAGAATCACGATTCTGATGTGAATCAAATTTTTTTGCGCACTCCTAATAAGTGATATGCAACTTGTTTTAGACTTCAATGTTGTTCAATATTGGTGTGAAGATGCGATTCGGAATCGATTCTTGATTCAACATGATTTTCGAATCAAACCGATGTTTGCAATGTATTATGTGGTATAGTATTAAATTGGAGCATTTTCAAAACAGGTTACAGGTTTTTAAAAATTCCATTTTTAATTTCTGAATCGATTTAGAATTGTGATGAATAAGAATCGCGATTCGGATGTGGATCAATATTTTTTCGTGCACCCTTAGTAATTAGCCTGGTTCCGCCCTCTTTTGTTACGTTTAGATGCATACATTTTTACCACCTGTTAGTTGTTTCTGTGCTATTCTGTACATTTGTTGCACCCTCTAGCTTTTGTTGCATTTCATTTTTTATATTTTCTTTTCTTTGGTTCATCTTGGAACCCAATGAGCCACTGAATGCAATTAAACTTACTTTTTAGTGAATATGCAGGTATGCCAAGTGGCCAACAGTAGCTGTCAATCAAGAGAGAAAAATGTGATGGAGTTGTGAATTAAATATAATAATTATAATAATATAGTACTTATTAATAACTATACTAAATGTAGGTGCTTCATCTGAGTCACGCTGAATATTCTATATAAAACCGGGTTTCCGCGGATCATTCAAAAGCATTAAAAGTAAGCAAATGGATGGATGGAAAGTTAAGGTCTTAAATGGCTTTAAAAAACATTAAATACGATGTCCAGAGGCATTTAAAAAAAATATTACAGAGATTGAGAATCCATGTTTTTTTTACGTTTGTTTACCCATTTAGGATAATTAAGTTGACATTTAACTATTCAAAATTATCATTGACAAATGTTATAAATGCTATACTGAAGATTGTATAATTTTGACTATATGTGATCTGGCAGTGCATTTGTTTTAGGTTGCATTAAAAAGGCAATAAAAAGCCTTAGTTAGATTTGCTAACAACTGCAGGAACCATGAACAAAATATTTGGCTTCCCTGTCACAAGATCCCAGCCCAATGACTTTTTATACCCCGTGTTAGATAACACTATGATCAAAATAGCATGCCAGGAGATCTTGTTGGAAGGATGACATTCCTCCCACCAGATTAGTCAAGCAGACTTTTAAGACCTTAAACCAAGCTGTTCAAACGTCTTGTCATGACACGGTTTTTTCCCGCATTAATCATTTTTTTCAGGTTGAACGTTTCGATCACAAATGATATTTCTGGTCCGATTCGGCATTTCTTGATGTGGTTTCAAAGCTGGGACTTTACTGAGATGACATTTGGGGGGAAAAGTATTGAAAATTGTAGTGATTACTTTGTGTGATGTCTGTAGATGTGTTTTCATGCATATGTATTTGCTTGGACTTAATCTGTATTTGCCTTCATGTATTATTCTGCCGGGATTAATGCGAGACTAACCGGCAAACGAACCCCTACATATCTTATACCGTCGGAAAGGTCTCGCTTGCGCCAACAGTGGTATTTATAGTTGGGAACTATTCGTGTTACCATAACGACGCTATTTAGGATTTTTTTTTTAAAATGGACCAATTTAAAGGCCTACTGAAATACATTTTTTTTATTTAAACGGGGATAGCAGATCCATTCTATGTGTCATACTTGATCATTTCGCGATATTGCCATATTTTTGCTGAAAGGATTTAGTAGAGAACATCGACGATGAAGTTCGCAACTTTTGGTCGCTGATAAAAAAAAGCCTTGCCTGTACCGGAAGTAGCGTGACGTCACAGGTTGAAAGGCTCCTCACATTTCTCCATTGTTTACAATGCAGCCAGAGCGATTCGGACCGAGAAAGCGACGATTACCCCACCGAGAAAGCGACGATTACCCCATTAATTTGAGCGAGGATAAAAGATTCGTGGATGAGGAACGTGAGAGTGAAGGTCTAGAGTGTAGTGCAGGACGTATCTTTTTTCGCTCTGACCGTAATTTAGGTACAAGAGTTAATTGGATTCCACACTTTCTCCTTTTTCTATTGTGGATCACGGATTTGTATTTTAAACCACCTCGGATACTATATCCTCTTGAAAATGAGAGTCGAGAACGCGAAATGGACATTCACAGTGACTTTTATCTCCATGACAATACATCGGCAAAGCTCTTTAGCTACGGAGCTAACGTGATAGCACATCGGGCTTAAATGCAGATAGAAACAAAAGAAATAAACCCCTGACTGAAAGGATAGACAGAAAATCAACAATACTATTAAACCATGGACATGTAAATACACGGTTAATGCTTTCCAGGCGGGCGAAGCTTAACAATGCTGTTGCTAACGACGCCATTGAAGCTAACTTAGCAACGGGACCTCTACAGAGCTATGCTAAAAACATTAGCTATCCACCTACGCCAGCCCTCATCTGCTCATCAACACCCGGGCTCACCTGCGTTCCAGCGATCGACGGAGCGACGATCATAGATGCGGTCGGCGGCCCGGAGACGGAGGAAGTCAAGGTGAGGTCGGCGTCTAGCGCGTCTGTTATCCATCTCAAAGTCCTCCTGGTTGTGTTGCTGTAGTCCGCCGCTAATACACCGATCCCACCTACAACTTTCTTCTTTGCAGACTTCATTGTTCATTAAACAAATTGCAAAAGATTCACCAACACAGATGTCCAGAATACTGTGGAATTTTGAGATGAAAACAGAGCTTTTTGTATTGGATTCAATGGTGTACCAATACTTCCGGTTCAACGATTGACGTCACGCGCATACGTCATCATACATAGACGTTTTCAACCGGAAGTTTAGCGGGAAATTTAAAATTGCACTTTATAAGTTAACCCGGCCGTATTGGCATGTGTTGCAATGTTAAGATTTCATCATTGATATATAAACTATCAGACTGCGTGGTCGGTAGTAGTGGGTTTCAGTAGGCCTTTAATTGGTACATACCCTTATAACGGAGGATTTGTTTGAGACTTTCTTGTTGCCTGTTTTTGCACTGCTCTCCAAATCTAAACATTGGAATTATTTAACTGGCCTCAACGAAATTGACAAGATTTTGGGTTTGGGGGAACCTGCTTGTCGTGACGGAGCGGTTGTTGCTGGACACACGACGGACTCTTGGGAGAAGGAGTGTGCCGCGTGCCTGGCGACCCTTTTCTGTCGAGGACGTGAAGATATCTACCTATTCGGAATTATGACAACAGGACATCTGCTGATTGGAGTAAGCGTTGCTCTGGTTTGTCGACAAATTGGAAGTTGCTGGCAGTCTTCAAAGTAGCCCAAAGCTGCCACAAATGATTAGAGGATGCGGGAAGAACTGTGGACACTCTTGTGATTTTGGATCACATCGGACTGTCTGCCCCGCAGGATTTTTGAGGACCAGTCATAGACAATTTAGAGTGAAAAGCAAATTTTATTTTCACTCGCATAAAAAACCTTCTAACTTGGATTGTTTCCCTGGCATCGAGACTCTCCCGAAGGACAGTGCAGCGAAGACACAACAAACTCCCTTCTTGTCTCTCATGGACACACACCTGTTGTTGTTGACTTTGGACTAGCGACTGCACAAGATCAAGGCCGCAGAACAGAGACACACCGCAGGCTTACACACAAACATGCATCCAACGACCTCGACGCAAATCCCATAGGGGTGATGAAAGGATGGTCAGCGCCTGAGAGCTGCGGCCTACCACCATGACCCCGCACTCCCTTCCATATGTTGCTAGATATCTCGAGATGTACGTTGTAATATGTATATGTGCTTTGCTATGGAGGTTTTTTCCCACTCCAGACTGGGCCCCCTTAGGAGCCCAGTCTAGATTGTATTTTTTTACTCATCCTTCCCCAGCGTTTTACGATTTTTCCCATCTTTTACGGGGGCGCCTTGTGGCGACCCTTCAGCGTTCCTGTTCTGTAACCCTGTACACTGTTTGTTTGTCTAACCTTGAACGATTTTGTGCTGAAAACAAAGTTTCGTTGTACTTGTGCATTGACAATAAAGACCTATCCATCTACAAATACAAGATTACCTACCCCTTCTTGTAGCTCAGCCATACTTTCACATACCTCGGTGCTTAATGTCTCATTTTGTTCACACACTTGCGTACGTTTTAACGTCCAATGTTTGGTTTTGGCTGGATGGCCGTCTGAAGGAGGCGAGCGCCGCCAGAAGTTTTAGACTTTCCCCATTAAAGTCAATGGCACACTCTAGCTTCCTAGAGGGTGACAGAGCGTGAAAACATGCCCTTTTTTATTCCCGGATCATTCTGTCCTCATGGCCACATCATTCATCCCAGTGTCATGTGTTTCGGTAAAAAAGTAGACACACATGCTGCCTCAGAAAATTTCACTTTTATTGAAGGTCATTTGTGCCATTTCTCTTTTGTTGGCCCTCAAAGCCAAACAAGTCTGCAAAATCTCTCATTGACGCCAATGTTAAATGTCGTCTCTTAAAACCCCCCAAAACACAAAAATTCACATTTTGGTAACTTGCTGAAACTCGGCCGTTTTTCCACTTATTGGAAATATAACAACACCGGAACGTTCCTCAGAGCCTTGAGGCGTTGACGGTGTGTTAGTTAAAATAGTGGCCAGTGCAACTAATTAGATGAAGTCCTTTTTAAAGTCACTTTTCCACTGTTTTTGACCAAGTTGCCAGCTTCACTTACAGTATATTGGCATGCTGATGTTTTAGGATAGGATAGGATAGGTCTTTATTGCCATTGCAACAAGTACAACGAAACTATGTTTTCAGCCCAAACCCGTTCAAGGTTAGACAAAAAAAAACAGTGTGCAGGGTTACAGAACAGGAACGCTGATGGGTCGCCATGAGGCCTCCCGTAAAAGGTGGGAAAAAGGTAAAACGCTGGGGAAGAAGCTGAGTAAAAAAATATGATCTAGACTGGGCTCCTAAGGGGGCCTAGTCTGGAGTGGGAAATAACCTCCATGCCATGCACACATAAACATGTTATATTTAATCACGACAACTCGCAACAGAGGGGCGGGGGAGTTGGGGCCCTGGAGGTCGACTGCTGCTATAAAGCGCTGCCAGCCGTCCATCAATCAAGCGGTGGTGAAGGCGTGGGGTGGTGGATGGGGGGGGGGGGGGTTGTTGTGCATATGCCCATTGTCTTGGGTGTGTTGATGTAGTGTTCATGTTCATAGGCCTGGGGCCATTCTGCATGCAAGCAAAAGTTTGACTCCAGGTGTCGTAGAGGAGGGAGGGAGGTCAAAAGCGTCCATCATTGAGGTTTCCTCGGGGATGTTTTCAGAACAGCCTGCTCCTGTTGTTGGAGCGTCAAGGCCATTCGAAGGAGTCAAATCGTAGATTAGGATTTTTGCTTTTCCGCGAGCAGACATTACAATGGCTTGTCTGTTCTATTCGTCCATGCTGGCCCTCATATTCAGTTGTTCCCTTACCAGCTTTTCCATGATGTGATCCATCTTGCGATTCAGTTCAGAAATCGCCCCAGTCTGTGATGCCACAGCCCGGCCCAAACCTTCCATTGCGACGAACAGCCCGTGGGCCCCTTGAGTGGCTGCCATCGTCTTACGAATTTGACGATACACCAGAGCAATGCCCAGCCCAATTAGCAGGTGCCCCGCGATCACGGTTCCAAATAGGTACATGTCTTCCACGTCCTCGATGGAAAGGACTGAGAGGTGCCTTATGCTTGTTATTTTGCTACTTACTTTGCTTATACAAACAAATAGTGAATTTTGGTATTTCTTGGTAATTTAGTCATGTGATAGCATAATAATGTTAGCATGCCAGCATGTTAACATTAGTATGCTAACTTTTCAGCTAATTTTACACATTTCTCTAATTCCACAACATCTTATACAGTATTATTATTATTATTATTATTATTATTAGCGTCATATACATTATGTGACACATGCTTGCTAAAATTAGCATGCTAACCTTTCAGCTAATTTTACACTTTTTTTCTTTAATTCTGCAGCCATACACCTTAGAGTCATATACATTGGTATGTGACATATGCATTAGCATGCTATCTTTTTGAGCTAGTTTTGCAACCGTTTACCCCAGTCATATAACTTGGTATGAGACACTTGTTAACTGTTAGCATGCTAACGTTAACATATTAGCAAGCTAACATTAGCATGCTAATGTTATATGCTAGCTTTTTTGCTACTTTAGCATGCTAACTTTTTCATCTAATTTTACACTTTAACTACTTTCGCAGCCATACACCTTAGATACACATAACTTCCCTTCTGCTCTCGCCTTTAGTTTTTGCTTCTTTAATTAAACATTTACAGGGTGATTTCCTATTTCTTTTACTTGGTTAGTTCTAAAAATTAAACGTTGTCATGGAAAAAAAGAGCAAAAAGACGTAATGTAATTAGATAAAAGCAAACAAAATGTAATACAAAATGAATACAAAAAGTATGCCACTATCAGCTGTGTAAGTGACATTGTTTTTCCGCTCTTTTTTGTTACATTTCTTCTGTTGTTTTTTCTGACAATTTGTTGGGAGCCAACAACACTCGAGCTTTGGTCCGCAAATGTCCCCCAGGCCGCACTTTGGGCACACCTGTAATAACTAATGATAGTTCACTCTGTCACCTATAACATATTCCGTAAATAAAAACAAAATAAAATCATTTGCAAATCATTTTCATCCTATGTTTAATTGACTAGACTGCAGCGACAAGATACTTAAAGTACAACTTTGTTATTTTTTGCAAATATTAGCTCATTTGGAATTTGATGCCTGCAACATGTTTCAAAAAAAGCTGGCACGAGTGGCAAAAAATACTGAGAAAATAGGAGAATACTCATCCAAGCAACGTCTTTCTCATGGACGCCCCTGCTTATTTCAGCAAGACAATGCCAAGCCACATTATGCACGTGTTACAACAGCGTGGCTTCGTAGTAAAACGGTGCGGGTACTAGACTGGCCTGCCTGTAGTCCAGACCTGTCTCCCATTGAAAATGTGTGGCGCAATATGAAGCGTAAAATAACACAACGGAGACCTCGGACTGTTGAACAACTTAGGCTGTACATCAAGCAAGAATGGGAAATAATTCCACCTGAAAAGCTTCAAAAATTGGTCTCCTCAGTTCCCAAACGTTTACTGAGTGTTGTTAAAAGGAAAGGCCATGTAACACAGTGGTAAAAATGCCCCTGTGCCAACTTTTTTGCAATGTGTTGCTGCCATTAAATTCTAAATTAGTGATTATTTACAAAAAAAAATTAAGTTTATCAGTTCGAACATTAAATATATTGTCTTTGCAGTCTATTCAATTGAATATAAGTTGAAAAGGATTGGCATATCTTTGTACACAACGTGCCAACTTCACTGGTTTTGGGTTTTATATATGTAATATGTCGGTTTTCAGCATTTTTTACAAAATTAAAAATGTCCCCCCTTATAAAGTGATAACGCATTCAGTGCAGAACAACGCCATCATTTATTTCGCCCTCGTTTGAAGATGAGCACACTCATGTTTTAATTTTACCAGACACATTAGGTATAGTTGTGCAAAGTATCAGATCAGTATCACAGATACCAGCCTGAATTTAACTTGAGTTGAGTTGAGTTTGAGTTTATTTGGAACATGCAAGCATACAACATGATACATCACAATCTCCAGTTTCTCTATTCAACATGTTCGAAAAGGAGTAGGAAGAAGCAGAGCTTATTTAATCCTACCCCTTTTCATTTACATAGCAGTTGCTATCACTTCCTGTTCTCAATTTATTCACAATACACTCTAAGTAATAACAATAAAAATAAGAAAATAAATAATAATTATTGAAGTAATTTATATGTCATATGGTGAGATAAATAAGATTATCTAGAAAAGGAATGGATGGATGAATTAAATTCAGAATGTTTATCATGGTTCTTCTTCTTTGTACTTTGTAAACACTTTAAATTTGAAGAGTTTCTTGAAGTGGATCAGATTAGTACCTTGTTTGATTTATTTCGTTAATCCATTCCAAAATTTAATTCCACATACTGATATACTGAAGGTCTTAAAGGCCTACAGAATTATTTTTTTTTATTTAAACGGGGATAGCAGATCCATTCTATGTGTCATACTTGATCATTTCGCGATATTGCCATATTTTTGCTGAAAGGATTTAGTAGAGAACAACGACGATAAAGTTCGCAACTTTTGGTCTCTGATAAAAAAAAGTCTTGCCCCTACCGGAAATAGCGTGACGTAGTCAGTTGTCCACCTCCTCATATTTTCCTATCGTTTTCAACGCAGCTAGAGCGATTCGGACCGAGAAAGCGACGATTACCCCATTAATTTGAGCGAGGATGAAAGATTCGTGGATGAGGAACGTTAGAGTGACGGACTAGAATGCAGTGAAAGACATATCTTTTTTCGCTCTGACCGTAACTTAGGTACAAGCTGGCTCATTGGATCCCACACTCTCTCTTTTTTCTATTGTGGATCACGGATTTGTATTTTAAACCACCTCGGATACTATATCCTCTTGAAAATGAGAGTCGAGAACACGAAATGGACATTCACAGGGACTTTTATCTCCACGACAATACATCGGCGAAGCTCTTTAGCTACTGAGCTAACGTGATAGCATCTGGCTGGAAGGTGTAGTAGAATTTCTGACCTTCTGACCTATATTTCTTGTCTTTTAAGAATGTGCGCTCATTTTCAATTCTCTTGTATTTTGTGCCATTGAATGGACCAGTGGTGGGACAAAAAGTGAATGTTAAGTCGTGCCAACCTGTCTACAGAATGTGTTGACTGTCTAAAGGATTCGAGTTGTTATGGAACAGATAGGGAAAAGATAAAAGACATTGACGCACTCGATAAGGAACGATGACGCACAAAAGACATATAAAAAATGGCAGAAGACCGGAACTAGAGTGTGATTTTGGCTTGTGTGTGTCTTGTTTGCTCCGGAGTAACTTGTGGTTTGTCTGCACGGCCAACTCAATTCAACCTGCACTTCTGATAATGGGTAAATAAATTTGTTGTACTAAACTACTTTTGTTGCCTGCTTAAGCTTCGGACAATCCACTACAAAGGATAGACAGAAGATCAACAATACTATTAAACCATGGACATGTAACTACACGGTTAATAATTCTCAGCCTGGCAAAGCTTAACAATGCTGTTGCTAACGACGCTGAAGCTAACTTAGCAACTTAGCAACCGGACCTCACAGAGCTATGCTAAAAACATTAGCGCTCCACCTACGCCAGCCAGCCCTCATCTGCTCATCAACACCCGTGCTCACCTGCGTTCCAGCGATCGACGGCGCGACGAAGGACTTCACCCGATCACAGATGCGGTTGGCGGCTAGCATCGTCTAGCGCGTCTGCTATCCAAGTAAGTCCTCTTGTTGTGTTGCTACAGCCAGCGGCTAATACACCGATCCCACCTACAACTTTCTTCTTTGCAATCTCCATTGTTCATTAAACAAATTGCAAAAGATTCACCAACACAGATGTCCAGAATACTGTGGAATTATGAGATGAAAACAGAGCTTTTTGTATTTGCCTCAATGGGGGAGCCATACCTCTGTTCTACTGGCTACGTCACTCGCATACGTCATATCCAAAGGAGTTTTTGAACCGGAAGTTTAGCGGGAAATTTAAAATTGCACTTTATAAGCTAACCCGGCCGTATTGGCATGTGTTGCAATGTTAAGATTTCATCATTGATATATAAACTATCAGACTGCGTGGTCGGTAGTAGTGGGTTTCAGTGTTGTACGTGCGTACAAATGTTTTATATTAAATTTTTCTCTAAGATTATATTTCCCCCTCTTTTGTTGAGAAGAATTGTTGTATATTCTTGGGTAGCAGATTTTAGTTTGGCATCGGATCGGTAAAAAAATCAGTGGTGTCGCACATATTAGTAAAATGAGTGCAAATGGGTGCAAGAGGGCTCTACTGTTGTTGAAAACTGTATATAAAAGGATGTTACCAATTTTTTTATGCTCAAAGTATAAAAATATTCTATTTATAAATACAAATCGTACATGGCAGAAAATTAATTAACCGCGGTGAGGCCCGCAGCCAATTAGACGTGATAAACGCGTGATTACTGTATCGCATTTCTATAACGTGCTCAAATATGCAGTTAAAAATGCTTGAATTGTTTAAAAAGGGCAATTCAGTCTTTCTACATTATTTATCTGACCTTTTTAGAAATTCTCACAGCCAGCGTACGGTCGGCTTCAATGAA
The DNA here is from genome assembly GCF_033978785.1 of Entelurus aequoreus. Classification (NCBI taxonomy): domain Eukaryota; kingdom Metazoa; phylum Chordata; class Actinopteri; order Syngnathiformes; family Syngnathidae; genus Entelurus; species Entelurus aequoreus. The sequence goes on along the minus strand of NC_084743.1, from coordinate 23,412,259 downwards.
AGCATGCGTCTGATCGGCTTTAATAAGCGAAACGTTTGTAGGAGTGCATCGCCTCCGAGGATTAAAACTAATAATGCAAGCATGTCAGAGCTTAAAATGTACACTGTCTTCCATTAGAGTCCACAAGGTCTGCTTCTCATTAAACTCCAGCTCGCCTTTTTAGGTTGCTTGCTGCCTTGAAATGGCATATTTAGTAAATGTTACTATTTGAGCTCCCATGGATACAGGCGGCTCTAATAGAACGGCTGCGACTGTCGCACAGTCGGCTCAAACATTCTCACTTGTCAATTTGTCAAGACGTGGTAGGAAACTGGCGGTAGAGCATTTGATGCTGGAAATGCAGTAATAAGCTAATTATGCATCTGAGAGTTTAAATTGAGTACATTCCACCATCTGGGCGAGCGATGCCTGGCGGATGAGGCTCATCAGCGACTGCTGTCAGTCCAGTGACATATCACCAATGTGGGTGGATCAATGACTCACTGCTACTTTGCACACTCACGGTGCAAGGTTTGTTTTTTTTCAGTCTTATTACAGCATTGCACCATTGTGGTCATTTTTGAAATGACCGTGTCAGTCGTAGAGTTTGTTATTTCAAAAGGAGTACGGGCAAAAAACACTGGTTTCAATGATCTGAAGGGAATGGATGTTTTTTTTTTATCTCCTTAGTAACCCACGTTGCTGGTTCACGAGCAGAGGAGCATGTTCGGCAGCGCACAATCAAAGAGTACTTACAAGCAGACACAGTGTGTAGATATTATTATTATTATTATCATTATAAGATTTTATTCGTAAAAAAAAACACTTTGCATTGAGTAAACAACCTCAAAGTGCAACAGTGTATTAATAAAAATAAAAAGATAATAAAAAAAATAAACAAATAAAAACTAGAACAGCCTAATAGCTAAAACTAGTATGCATACATCTAAAAAAAAAAAGGCTTTTTTTTTTTTTTTTAAAAAAAAGGGTTTTTAAGGCTTTTATAAAAACATCCACAGTCTGTGGTGCCCTCAGGTGGTCAGGGAGAGCGTTCCACAGACTGGGAGCGGCGGAGCAGAAAGCCCGGTCTTCCATTGTTCGTAGCTTTGTCCTCGGAGGTTGGAGGAGGTTAGTCTGTCCGGAGCGGAGGTGTCGTGTGGAGGATTTGGGGGTGAGTAGTTCTTTGAGGTAGAGGGGGGCATTTCCATGGAGGCACTGGTGGGTTAGTAGGGAGACTTTGTATTCAATCCTGAGTGGAACAGGAAGCCAGTGAAGGGATTTGAGAGTTGGTGTGATGTGGTCATATTTCCGCATTCTCATCAGGATCCTAGCAGCACTATTCTGTATGTATTGCAGCTTCTGGATGTTCT